>NW_023495247.1:0-362500 GCF_904425465.1 Colossoma macropomum | reverse complement strand
CACATTCCTCAGTGCTCTAAATAGGGTTCTACAATGTTCTGAAGTGACTGTTTTGACTTGTGCAGCCAGACAGAAGAAAGATAAAAAGGAATGTTCCAAAGGTCAGCAAGCCGACCACAATAGTGGCCATCTTTACATCAGACCCTACAGACATTAGCAACTATAGGCCTGTCAGTAGGCCATGCATAGTGCTGAAGGTCACTAATGCCAGGGTAGCACAACTGATGATCCTAATTACAGCTCCTTCACACAGCAAAGGAAGATCCAGGTGGCGTGCAATTTCATTTACCATTTTACCACACACATGTAAGATAATGGACAACCAAATTTAACCAATACATACAGAACTGCCAAACTATTGAAATACCATGAAGCACAGAGTGGCAAGGAATAAAACTACCAGCTTACCCAGATCCGTAAAAGCACCCATATCCAGATGCCTATATAGATTTGAATACCACTAAAAAGTATTCAGTCCACTTTCCCAGTTCAAGATTCCCATGCTTGCACTGTGATTGTACTTTCTAATGAGTGAATTAGCACACCTTAAATAGTACAGAAACTTGGAGTCACTTAAGCTGATGAATTCAAAAAAAGCTCAAAAAATATTTTTTTGAAGATGTATTACATTCACTATTTTTCTCTGTCTTGACTCTAAAGGCTTATACAAAGAGGCCAATAAGTGGTTGTTTTTAAAGATTGTTCAAAATTAATCATGCAAGCATGCAGTTCCCTTGTCTACAGTCACTGAAACGATAAATGTTAGTTTTTTCATTTGAACATTTATTGTGCCACTGCCACGGCAGAAGCAAAGGAAAAATAGCACGTATGAACAAAACAACTATGCACACTTGTAACAGACAAAGGATTGTTTACTCCCTGTACTCACACTAGTTTTACCAGAGGTTCTCTAACTTAAGTGGAGATGGCAATCCTGATGGCTGTTTGGCATTGGGGAAAAGTGTAATGCCCAGCATGTCCGACCTTGACCTTCAGTGAAGTTTCTCCAAATTTTATGACAGTTCTCTTCAGAAACGGTAAAACGGTATAGCACTGAACCATTAACATTAGTATATTACAAAAGTTATTTCTGACCAAATCATTACTTTCACTGAAATACTGATGCACACAAACTACAGCTGCTTAGTCCTGCATAGAATTGCACTATAAAGGAGTGTTACTGCTGCTGTAGCTAACTTTAATAGCATTAGCAATAGCACTTTGCTGCGTTACTGCCTCAGATACTGTCTACTACAAGCTGTTGTATAACATAAACATACATTTTCTTCATCTGAAGATCGTGAAATAAAATTAAATGAACCAGGAAAGAGCACAGTTTGGATGTTAAATGTGAGCTCTTTCAATCTGCCCTCCTTAAGCTCATTTTCTGGTATAAAACAATGAGTTTTTTACCAGAAAATGAGCTTAAGGAGGGCAGACTGCCCTGGCTAACTAAGTTAAATATAGGAGATTCATGAGTCGTTTACATTGTCATTAAGATATTTACGAAAAGGTCTGACAAACTCTATACCATTTTTAGATATTCCACATACTCATCAGTTTTGTTTTTTTTTGTCGGTCATACCGTGTCCATTGAGTGATGTAAGAAAACGTGTTTTCCGAGACACTGTCGCGGTGCCATAAATGAACCCTAACTGTTGCAGTATCATCTGCTGATGCTCATCTCACAAAACCTTTGTTTTCTTTGTATCAGACACTTCAAGGCACATTAAAATGAACATTTGATAGAAAAGCATGTTGAAGATAAATGACAGGACAGTCAGTTTGTTATATTACGATCTACCATGTAAAAGAGGCAGCTTGTCCAATACTCACTCTTACAAACAGATACACACACATACCTGTTCCTTCCCATTTTTTCATGGTCCTTAACGACCACATGCAGCTCCGCTGTAGAGTCTAAGGGCACTCCTTTCAAGTCCCATTCAAAGCCCTGAGCATAACGGAAAAGGTCAGGAGAGGAAGCATTAGACAGAGATAAATGTGACTGTGTCATATAATTTCATTAGGCTTTTCAGCATCTTTAATATGACTTATCATTAAGCTTAATGGTATCCCAAAAATTATGATTTCTCTGATGTTTTGTGTTGGTGGTCTTTACGCATAGAGAAGCTGGTAGCTTGGTTAATTCATTTTTCAAGCAGAATTCCCAGCACTATTGCTACCATTTTATAAATGAGATAACACAGTATGTATGTCCCAACCTCATTCCAGACAGGGTTGACATTGTTCTTGATGACTTTAGTCTTCTTCTTAGTCCCTGAAAGAAAAAACAATGAGGAAAGCATTGTGTCATTGCATATCACACTCAGTAACCATTTCATAACCATTAAAAGATATGTTCACAGGCCCCTTTAGGCCTACCTTTATTATGATCATTACTAGAGGTTTAAGAAGATGTAGCCCAAAGAATAGGTGTGAGATCCTGTCACAGTATCAACAATACACGCAAAAACCATGCAGCTGTTTATGGCATCATCGTTGCTGCATGGGATAAGGCATGATGGGTCAGATTGTTCCACATATAATAGAAGGAAACAGATTTCTTAAAATGGGAGGAGAAGGAAAGCTGTGTATTGACTTCCTGTCCACAAAGGAAGTGGCGTTGCTGGTAATTATAAACAGATCTAAGATTGATGCTATGCTCAAGTGCCTTCTGAAAGAATGAAATGCAGTGCATACATTAAAATAATAAAATTATAATATTAAAATGAATTGTAAACAATAATTAGGATACCAGCCCACCTGGTGGTCTTGTAGAGGTTATTTCATATCAGCTGGCCGTAAATTAAAACTATGAGATGTTCTGTCCAACAACAGGAAAACAACGCATATCCCCCATTCATGATAAGTGCTATGCTTCCATAGGTTGTCTGTTTATATATCTCCTTGGCGATCTTCACTGGGATAGATTATAATGCCCACAGTAGTTACATAATCCATAATACCTCCCCTGGTGGAACTAACTTCCTTGTAAACACACACCTACGTCAAAAGAGCTGCAAAACACACTGACTCTCATGTCATTCAGTCACACACAGTATGTCAAGCTTTAAAATGGTTCAGGAAAAGGCTGTTTGCTTCCTGTTTGGACCATTAAAGGCAGGGGATATTAAAATAACTTATCTGGCAGACATTCATTACCAGGCATTTTTCGGAAGCTAATCTACACTAGCCAGTGGCGGTCTAATATAGTACCACAATCTTGAGCTACCGGGTCAACAGCTAAAGGAGAAAAACTGACAGTGTAACAACAAAATTGGGCAAACATTTTACCTGAAATTGTACAAATGCTGAACTTTGATGGAAATTACAACACCCCACCAGGTTTGGTGGGAATCTCAAAAAGAGAAGTTCACATAGGACTATTAATGCCACATTAATATGGAAAGATAAGCTGTCAAATGAGACCTGAAGGGGGCATATCCTGCATTTTTCTGTTCATATTTAATTTTTTGCGCTAATACTGTGGACCACTTATGACATTTGTATGGGTTATGTAACAAAAATAGCCATAATTCATCTTACATGACCGTTTTCCAACCTCTCTTTATCCCCTAGAACTAAACAGGCTATTTTTGTTACTGTGCCTTTATGACCTCTGCTCTGATTGGCTGACCTGTATTGTGTGAATGGGCAGAACTAAACTGCCATAAGTGGAATATATATGTAAATAGCAATGCTTTTCATGATATCAACAAAATATTGAAAATAACTGTAAAGAGAAAATGGACTAGTTTTAAAACAAGTGACTTCTATAAGTTAAATTACATTGAGATGGAACAAACTGTCAGAACTTAAACACTCAAATACTACATACTGTTTCTCCACTGTTAGCATTTTTAATATAGTTTAGAAATGTTCTGATATTTTGCTTCAGGCATTCCTTCAATGCTACTTCTCTTTCTGTCTCTCTCTCCTTCTCCCCCCTCTCCCTCTCAGAGCTTACTCACAGCTCCCTCTGTGCAGGATAATTTGCGTCTCTGATGTCTATAAATGGAGATGGTATTCAATACCATGAGGGAGGAAGCACTTGCCTGCTTTAACATTAACATCCCTCCCTTACACTCTCACAGACACAACATGGAACCTCTTTTGTTTTTAGTGCAGGTATCATCTTAACAACAGTTCTGTGTCAGCCTGCAAAAGATGATTTCAAATCAGGAAAACTACAGCAATTCAGAGCTGAGATTTGATAAGTGGAGAAACTACAGTGTACACAAAACCGTATGTTGTCATTGAACAGCGAACCATTTACCAGCACTTTAATTACAGTTCCTGCCAGGCAGGGCTTAACCTTCACAGCTACAAATGAAGGCCAAATATTCAAAATGTTCGATTTTCCTTCAATTGTTGTGGTTCTCTGTTTATAGAGTTCTTTTGGGTATGTTTTAGAGTAGAATGAGGTGGCATAAGTGACACTGACTCATAACATTCAGATTTCTTCAAGAACAAAAATTAAAATAAAATCAAAAATAAAAACAATTTTTTTTTTAAAGCTAGCAAATAACATTTTTTCTTATTATGAGATTGTTATTTAACTTTCAGCACTAGGCATTTATTCAATTCCCAATCAAAAAAAGGCCATTAGGTATAAGTTATTCATTTTTCAGAAAATATACATTCTTCAGAAAATTACACAACTACATATACTATTTTTTTCAGTATGTAATACTGAATGATATTATGTTACTCTTAAAATATTTTAAGAGTATATGTTATACTATGTTATAATATGTTAAAGAGATATTATGTTATTACTCTTTTTGCCTTCATTACAGCTTCTATTTTTGGGGGGTCTTTGCATTCAGTTTATTAGCCAAATCTGCAAGGATATTTCCACACATCTGCAAAGTTCAGTCTTAGAAGTTGGTTGCAGTTTTTGCTTCTCACAATCAAAGTAACCCGAACACATTCAGTGATGTTGAGGTCTGGACTCTGTGGTGGTCATTGCATTATTCTGAGAACACCAGCAGCGTCTTTGTTTAATTTGCAAATTTTATTTTTTTCTGTAAGGACTTCTTGTCAGCTACACATCCTTTCAGACTCAGTGTTGAGTTGTCTTCTCACAGTGGAAGGATGGACAGAAACACCTGTGGATCTTGCTTTTCTCCTCTCTCAAAGATAAAAGCTTTAAGTACTGTTTTTCTGATGGGGCAGTTTTGGCGGTCTATCAGGTCTTGCACAATTGTTAGGAGCCTTATTTGCTCTACATCTTACAATCAGTTTTTTAACTAATTCTGGAACCCTTAGTTTTATACTTATTTTCCTTTAACTCTCTGCTTATTCATGCAAGTACATAATCTTATATCTAATCTTCTCAGAAATGTCTCCTGAAACATGAATGAACTTGTACTTAATGACCATTTTGACTGAAAATTAAACTGTTGAAGGCTGGTCTCTGACTTTTGAAGAGTACTATATTTCTAGACATTTTTGTTGTTTAAGTACTTCAGTTTAATGAAAATAATCTGCTTGAGCTGAATTAAATTGTAAACAGTGCAAACACAACATTTTTGTACCTTATGAACTTCACTCTATTTTGTAAATACATTCTCATTCCAAATTAATAAATTTTAACTGTGCTTAATAATCAGTTGGGGACTGAAGACACCAATCCACTACCAATTCATTTTTTTGCCATTCTTCTGTCATACAAGCCTTCAGCTGTGCAATCTTATGGACATTCATTGTTGTGTTTTCAGCTTAATAATGTGACGATGTGTTTCAACTGGAGACAGTTCTAGACTGCAGACAGGTCAGTCTAGCACCTTCACTCTCCGATTCCGATTATGCTCCCATGCTACTGTAACACATGCAGAATGTGGCTTGGCGTTGTAATAATAATGCTGAGATAAGCATGTACATCCCTGAGAAAGACATTGTCTAGAAGGCAGAATATGTTGTTCCAAAATGTGTTCAGCGTTAATGGTGCTTTCACAGATGTGCAGGTTACACACTATTATCCCCCATTCCTTTTAACTTAACTTTTGTAATTGTTTTTTAATGTAGTGGGGTCGAAGGTCATGGGCATTCAGTTGTGGTTTTCAGTCTATGTAGACATTTCTCTAGATTTTCTGAATCTGTTAATCACATACACTGTAGAGGGTCAAATACTAAAATCCTTGCAAACACTCACTGAGGAATGTTGTTCTTAAACTGTTGTATCTTTGCTAAGGCATTTTTTTGACAAAGTTGTGAAATTGTCTTACATTTCTAGTCTTAAACTGCCCCATGCCAAGCTTTTTGAAACCTGTTGCAGGCATCAATTTCAGAATAAGCCTGTATTTACAAAAAAAACAATGAAGCTGATATGATGAAACATTAAACATCTTATTTTTGTACTGTTTTTGTTGAAACACAGGTCAAAGTAGATTTACAAATCACTGCTTTCTGTTTTCATTTGCCTTTTACCTACTGTCCCAACTTTTTGGAATTGGATTTGTATAGCAATATGTAATGATTTGGAACAGGTTGTATCGCAAAATTTGAAATTGTAACTGACGCTGTTTTCAAACCAAAAGTTTTTTTTTTTTAAATAATATACACTAATAAACATGTATCCACATTTGCAGAATAAAGTATTTTAGCATATGTTGTACATGCTAAACTGAGTGCCAAAACATAAGAGTAAGAGCTTGATCTCAAAGCAACTTTTCAATTACGTAATTCAGAGTCAAGGGGTCCAGTGATAGAGATCAACAAAGTGGGCAGTGAACTCAGGAACTGCACTGTTGTTTTCAGTGCCCTTCAACAGTTATCACACATTCATATCTCAACAAAATCACATCAACAGTACAAAGTGCAAAGTCACAGAACAGGGTGTTAAAGATTTTGTGAGTCAAGGACATACATTCCTCCGATTCCTTTATATAATTTGCTGTATTTACAAAAAGAGTGGATGGTGCTATGGTAACCCCACACTCAAACACACGTCCATATGCGTCAGTCCAGGACAGGAAAAAGGAGACAATAAAAGGAACTGCCAGTCATCTCGTACTGCAGTCTCAAAGTGACTAACTACAGTCTGCTTTATTCATTCATTCCACAAAGAGACATTCCTCTCTTTAGCTATATTATCTCCTAACATCTTATCACATTATTCTACAGCTGTGGTCACCAACCCTCCTCCTGGAGATCTACTTTCCTACAGAGTTTAGTTCTAACCTACATCTAACACGCTGACCCCTCCCCTTACCTAACGCTAATGCATCCAGCCATTCAAAGACTGCTTAAGCAAGTGTGGCAGATTGTGGCTGGAATTAGACTCTGCAGGAAGGATAGATCTCAAGAAACATGCTTGATAACATCCCATTACTGTGCATATATGATTGACATTGATCACAATACACTCTTAAAAATGAAGGTCCCTAAATGGGACTTGGCTTGCACTTATGGATCCAGGAAAAAACCTTCAGGTGGAAAAGAAATTTTATGTTACGTATATGTTCTTTAGACCAGTGGTCCTCAAACCAGTCTTCAGGATCTCTCAGATGGTCCATATTTTTGCTCAAACCAACGTGCAACACATAGGGATACAACAAAAATGGGGACTATCTGCTCTCAGGATCAGTTTGACAACAACTGCATTAGATTTTAAAGGTTCTTCACACTCACACTTCATTTACAAATATGGTTCCTTGAAGAGCCATCTGGTGAAAGGTTCCTCTGTGGCATCACTACAAAGAACTCAGAAATATACTGGCATGTGTTATCTGTAGCCAAAAGACTCTCTCACCACAATACTGACAGACTGTTGTTAAAATAAACACCAGTCTTTCTAAAAAGTAGCACCAGGATTATATAACATCTCTGTTCAGAATTGCTGTAAGTTGGATTCCCTGAACCACAAATCCATGGTGACATTAGCAGTTAGCTGAACATTCTCCAAGATTCCCTTCTACACAGTAAGCTGTGTTACCTCTGAAGGTGATGCTGGCCAGAGGGTCGCTGTGCCGCTCTCCTTTCTCCACATTCCTCAGGTTTGTAGCTCTCTGGAGCACGCACCTCAACATGCTGCCACGGTAACCTTACTATTCAACTATCTAACAAACTCACAGAACCTCCACACATGACAAAAAAGGATGAGAAGAGATGAAGAACGTCCCACCACACTGAGTCTGAGTACGCGTGCAGTATGTTCCTCTCACTGTGGACACACAGAATGTAAATCCTTTACAAACTCTAACGCTGTAGTCCAAGAACAGGACTGTTTCCAGTGCCTCCGACACAAACAGGGACAAAGTCATGTGTGGAAGTTGCAGAGACAGACTCACTGTGGACCAAACCCCCCAAATCCACTGACCCAGCCCATAAGTCTAGAGGAAGTCTAATCATTTCCTGCTGCCTTGTCCTCTTTCCCTCTCCCTCTCCCGTGTTCTGGATGGGAAAAGTTATGGAATTATCTGGATGGTAATAATACAGTTGTTGATTCAGTTAGGCTACACATTTCAATTCAGTAAAATTGAGTAGAATCAGCAGATACAGTTACATCAATCAAAAATACAATTGAAATTAATGTAAAAATAACCTTCATGTGTACAGTACAAGGGACATCAACAATAGGCTAAAGCAAGTGAGCGCTGAATGACTACATTCCAATGAGCTGTCCTGTTTATGACTGTCATCCTATTAAACGTGCTACTACAAATATTTTATGCTTTATATAATATGTTTGAAAAGATCTGAACAATGTTCTATGGCAATTCATTAATAAATGTATTTAACAAAATCTGGGACATTCATGTGGCACCGTACGTTACTTCACAAAATGCCACCAATATCTAATTAGATTAAGATGAAGTGACCCTTATTAGTCCCACAAGGTTTTCTCTCTTTGTGTGATACCTATTGAGTCTGCGTTTCAGTGGGTTTAGGAAATTTTCAAGTTACAGCTTGTAATGGCTTGATTTGTTGCATACAAGATGATATCATCTTGCTCTGTGTGCGTGGACAATTTCACTTATACACAAGAAAGGATTTCTTGTGCTATCGATAGCGGACTTCTCACAGCAGCCAAACATTTCACTGTCAGATGCAAGTACTCATTCCTAACAACAGGGTGCACTATGACCACTACACCGGTACTTAACAATACTAACAACAACAAAGATGCCTTCATGAGCATTTCACAGGGGCTGTCAAGTGGGCACCTTCCTTTGTCAGTGACTAGTGGCTCAGAGTATGCCATCTTCAGCCATACTCATGCCCCAAGGATGTGCAAAGTAGCAGCAATAAAATACAACAAAACTAAATCAGTTTCCCCTTAATCAAGTGAATAAAAACTCAATCTAAATTTAAACAGTGCATTCTCATTTCCGTTCTACACTCTGCTGAAACTAAATCCTACAATTACAGGTCTTTGTGAAACGGAGGAAAGTCAGCATCTCTTCGTGCTCTTGTGAGCGGCTCGCTCTCCTCTGAGAGCAGCTGCCAAGAAGATGCGCTCTGATAGAGCAGATGGGAAAATGGCGAATGTTCATGGCAAACTTGTTCACTAGAAAGTTACATTTTTTTGAGTAAACATTTCATTTCAACGTAACCCTCTGTCCAGCTCCCCTGTGTGTTCACGTAGAACTAACCTACCTTCTAAACCTGTTTGCGAGTGGAGCCAAACGTTCGCAGAAGACAGAAAACTGTTTGCAATCGTCCTATTCGCCGGATTTGAATGCACCGGCGGTCTCGACGTTCAGACAATAATGCAATGTTTAGAACTGTAAACGTTCTATGAAATGTGAACAGACTCGCTGTGAATAATAGTTAATTACCTCCATTAATGATTCCAGAAAACAGGATTTCAAAGTAGAAAATGTTACAGCTCGTAACATGAAGTAAGACGGCTTTTAGCATTAATATTAGCTAACTAGCTAGCACAGCTAACGCTAACTTACCGCGATGGATGTTCTTCGAGTGAGCCGTCGCGTTTCATTTTCAGATGCTTCAACATGGAGGATGTGCTCCCGTACCAGTTAAGGTCGGCTTTACAAATATTACAACTAACAACTTTTTTTACTGAGTTTAGCGTGAAATGCTCCCACACTTTTGAGGATTTAGTGCTTGAGGCTGCCATCGCGCTCTTGTCAACTCTCCAGTATGCGGTAACGTTAATGTCAAAACATTCCTAGGTAGCGCGAGAAACGCGCGTGATGACGTCACCAACTAATCAACTATTAAATTAGTTGCCAACTAATTTGGTCGTCGATTTTAGTCGACTAAGCTGAATAATCGATGCACCCCTAGGTGAAGAAGCCCGTTGTTGCGAGATGTTTTGGAGGATGTTATGCCGGCAAACTCTGACAAACTTTACAAGATGTTCTGGATTTGGGCATAGCTATAGCCTGCACCAACGGGCGAGGGTATAGCTAATGAGGCCATGCTTAAAGCCACCTAAATCTGTCTAGGCTTAGAGTGCACATACAAAGAATCGCAAAAATGATGAGAAGGCCCAATCTAAAAAATTCATAGCTAAAAAATACTTGGAGTAGAGCTACAGGATTTTGCAAGGTCCCATGAATTTAATAGAAGTTTTCACATGATTTTCTTTTCAAGAAAATCCATATATAAACTGGGAGGTGAGCTGGTATGGAATGACTCCTCTTTAATATTTCTAGTACACTGAACCTGTAATAGTAAGTTAACAGAGCAATGTGTGTCACATTGTTCTGATCTGTTAAATCACTGTTTGAAGTACAATAAAAGTAAAAATGAAGACAGCCATGGTTAGTAACTTTGTTTAAACAGTGTGCATAAAAAAAACACTCATTTGAAAACCAGCCCAGTGTTGTACGTGAAAAACGTTTACCCGCTATTTTGGGTTTCGATTATAATCTAATCAACAATGTTGAATCGCTGCATATTTTGTTGAGTAAATTCATATATTACATTTTTAAAAATTTAACAACTGCACATTTTACAGGTTAATTTAAAACAATTCTGGGGGATGATTCAATGAACTGGGCCAAGCCAAGCTAACGCCCCTTCAATTCATAATCTTTCAATAGTGCAGATAGTTATACAACCCCATTTCCAAAAAAGTTGGGACGCTGTGCAGAATGTAAATAAAAATAGAATGCAATGATATGCAAATCACTTAAAACCACATTTTGAAAGGAAAATACTACAAAGACAACATGTCAAATGCTAAAACTGAGAAATTTTATTGTTTTTTTATATTCCCATTTTGAATTTGATGCCAACAACACGTTACAAAAAAAATTTGGGACAGGGGCATGTTTACCTCTGTGTTTCATCACCTCCTCTTTTAACAGCACTCTGTAAACATTTGGGAACTGAAGAGACCAGTTGTTGTGGTTTTAAAAGTGAAATATTTTCCCATTCTTATTTGAAACAGGATTTCAGCTGCTCATTAGTTTGGGGTCTCCTTTGTCATATTTTTCATTTCATAACGCACCAAATGTTTTCGGTGGGTGACAGGTCTGGACTGCAGGCAGGCCAGTTTAGCACCCGGACTCTTTTACTCTAGAGCAATGCTGCTGTAATACATGCAGAATGCGGTTTGGTATTGTCTTGCTGAAATAAGCAAGGCCTTCCCTGAAAAAGATGTCATCTGGATGGCAGCATATGTTGTCAAAACATGTATATATCATTAAACATTAATGGTGCCTTCACAGATGTGCATGTCACCCATGCCTTGTGCACTAATTCACCCCTATACCATCATGTATACTGGCTTTTGAACAAGCTGAGTGGTTTTTAGCCTAGAGGGCACAGTGTCCATGATTTCCAAAAAGAACTTGTCGGACCACAGGACACTTTTCCACTTCACTTCAGTCCATTTTAAATGAGCTTGGGCCCAGAGATGGTGGCAGCATTTCTGGATCCTGTTTATATTTGGTTTCTTCTTCTTTTAGAGTTTTAACTTGCATATTTGGTTGCAGCAGCGAACTGTGTTCACAGACAGTGGTCTTCAGAAGTGTTCCTGAGCCCATGCAGTAATTTCCTCTACAGAATCATGTTTGTTTTTAATGCAGTGCTGCCTGAGGGCCCAAAGATCATGACCAGCAAATACTATGTTTGGCCTTGTCCCTTGCATACAGAGATTTCTCTGGATTCTCTGAATCTTTTAATGTTATTATGTACCGTAGATGATGAAAAGCAGAGTGTTGAACTCCGTCTCATCTTTACTTCTGGAAGCCTCTCTGGGATCCTTTCTTATACCCAATCATGTTAGTGACCTGTTACCAATTAACCACCAGGTGTTTTTTTTAGCATTACACAACTTTACTAGCCTTTTGTAGCCCCTGTCCCAACTTTTTTGGAACGTGTTATTGGCATCAAATTCAACATGGGTATATATTTTTCAAAAAACAATAAAATTTCTCAGTTCCAACATTTGATATGTTGTCTTTGTAGTATTTTCAATTAAATAAAGGGTTTAAATGATTTACACATCATTGCTTTTTGTTTTTATTTACATTTTGCACAGCGTCCCAACTTTTTTGGAAATGGGGTTGTAGATATTAACTCAATGGGTTTATTTAAAGCTCTTACAAACTCATGAATTGTTCATTTATGAGTATTATTTATCAGTATGTTTATTTATCTAAAAAACTGTGTCATGTGATTTCCAGGTACTATGCACATAGTAATGCACATATATCAGGGTTGGTTCTAGACTGCTGATTGTAGGTTGGAACACTTTGCTTGTCAGTTTGCATTAAGAACAGAAAGCTGCTTCTTTTTTGAATGAACAGGAACAAAGTTGTCCAGGCACAATTAAAAGCTCTCTTTTGTGCCATAGTGTTGGCATGGATACTCATACAGTCTTATTTGCTTTGAAAACATGTCTTTATCTGTCTTGCCAATTCTGCTTATTGGTCTACTTATGATTTAACTATAAAAATTACACACACATGCATGTAAAATAATTCATTTGAGACCAAAAATCATGGTCTAACGTGTTTTTCGTACTCTATAAAGGGTCACTGAAAGTGAAACTGAAAGTGTTCAATGCTGTGGCACTGTGGGAAATGTAGTATCTTTAGTGAATTCATCATAATTTTTCCATCCATCCATCATCTAAACCGCTTATCCTTCTGGGTCGCGGTGGGGTGCTGGAGCCTATCCCAGCTGTCATTGGGCGGAAGGCAGGATACACCCTGGACAGGTCGCCAGTCCATCGCAGGGCAGACAGACAGACATACACAGTCACACACTCACTCACACCTAGGGTCATGTCCAATCAGCCTGACTGCATGTTTTTGGACTGTGGGAATCATAATTTTTGTGTCCTTTAATTTAACCTGATATTTAAGGTAAAAACTGGAAACTTTACAGCTTAGGTATTGACTTTTACCTGTGATTACAGTGGAACATACCAACATTTTACTGTGGTACATGCTGCAGTAAAGTGGGTCTAGTGACCCCTCTGATATATATGCAGTATGGTATGGCATAACAGTACACATTAGTGGATGAATCTGAAATGAACCCAGTATACATTTTTAAAATTAATTTTAAAAATTACTCAATACAAATACAGTTGGTTTCTTTAAGTATAACAATAACACATCCTTTTACTTTTTCCCTAAAAGAAAAATGTAGACTATAATGTATCTGTTCTAGAACAGTAACCTGAAAACCCTCTTCTCTTCCCATCTTTTACATCTAATAGTATGAATCAGCAGTTTTAATTTATTGATTCTTAGCCTACCATTAGCCAACAAGAAGGCAGCCATGATATTCTGTGGATAAAAGTTAGAAGCAAATTAACAACAATATACTCGGTATACTCACAAACAGTCTGAAACACAGAGAGGGGTCAGTATTCAGGCGCTCTGTACTAAGATCTCGGGAAGATCAGGACTCTTTTAAAAAGAAGGACTGTTTTCATTTGCTTGAGGGTGCATTTGAAAGGGGGCAATGCATTCTCATCAATATATTATATACTTGCTCATTGTTCATTGCAGGCTTTGGCCCACTTAGCATACTGAGATCGAAGCAAATGGCTCTGAACTGCTAGTGGTAGCCCATCTTACACTGATATCTGTAGAAGAGCCTCCTGTCTTAAAGAAAATAAGCACTTAGCCCACATAGTAATTGCTACTTAGAGGAAGAGGAAGATAATTTGCCTTCATCAACATGTAAGATAATACACTAGGTTCAGGCTACTGGGAAATACATATTATATATTGTCGCTGTCATAACCTTGTGTCACTAAAATGGTAACTTCTTACCTTGTGGAGTTAAGAATGGAGACATACTTTGCTCTTTTATAATCAAACACTGTTCCCCTAATTAAATTAGTTCCCAAGTATACAACTTCATAACAGCTCTTTATATAAAAGCCATTAGAAGCTTGTAATGGACATTAAAGTAATGTGTTCTTTACTTTGGATTTTACAATATAGACTCAAAGATTTTACCTCAAAGCCTGTCTCTAAATATTACTGACAGAGGCGAACCCCGAATATTAGAGCTAGGTCTTCAATTTAAGCCATAAATGTTGAAACATGAAGAACCATTACAACTCTTTGATAATGCCAGCTTCTGCTAGCTTCCCTACGGGGTTCCATTAGTTTTGCATGAACATTTTTTGCCAGTTCTAATTTAAACACAGATATTTGAATCTTCTAAAAGGCATTCTATGTTTTACTTGAAGCTTGTAACAGATTCATTAGCATTAATTTTACCCTGTAGCGGTTTGACATTGACTCAGTAGAGTGGCCTTCTGCCACCACGGTTTTCCATTTCTAACAAACCACTGATCAGGCTGCCATATTAATGGGAAACATACTTGACTAATTTTTGTCATGTTGTCGCTGTGCTCTTTAAAGGACATCTGTGATGAGCAGGGAGGAAAAAACGCTTTAATTCAGCTTTTGTATAGTTTGTTTTTGTCCAGAAATGTTTAACCTAGGTTGGATCATTTTCTAGGCGTTGATTGCATATTCAAATGTTGTCTGACTGCATCTACTGTGTATAGCTCAAAAATGGGTGCAGTGGATTCCAGCATTGTGTGACTGTATAGCGTCATGTAGCAGAGTGTAATAGCATGCATGTAAACAAGTTCAAGTTCATTTTTACACACTACTTGTTTAGATTTAATGAAATAAATCTTTCATTTATCACGCTTGAAATCAGTTTTCCTATCTTTTTACAAACTCACTGTTTTTGAGCTGAAAGATACAATGTAAAAAAGACTAGGCTAGTAACATTAGCTGTGGTTACAGACCGTTAGCACTTGTCTGTTTATCTAAAAGGCTGGCTGCCTTTCTGTGTGTAAATTTCAAGACACATGACCCACTGTGGCTTTCTGTGGTCTTTCTATGGCTTTAATTTAATATAGTAATGGCAAAACGTTGAGTTGGGCGCTGAGAAATTGAGTAGTGCTGAGATTGCAGAACAGCTGGAGTCGCAGTGTCGGCGGCAGTGCACACCATAAGGTTTAGAATTTTTGAATGCTGCGCATCACTGTATGGTGGTCTTATATGTTGGACCAGTGTGCAGCAAGATGTTTCTGAAAAGTAAAGGTTTACATTCAAATTCAAAGCACCATTTTGTTTCATTTGTAACTTGTTGACTTAGCATTAACCGTCTGGTATACACTTGTGAGAGTCATCTAAGAAACATACACTTATCTTAGACTTCTCCTATCAGTTTTGTATCACTAGTCTGATTAAGGTCAGAAATCTCAGTGCTCCAAGTTAAAATATCACCGATCTGCGCTAGCCTAGTAATTGCAATAATTTTTCAAGATTTTAGCCAGGAACTGACATCTTCAATCGCAAAAGGGATGTAAACATTCATCTGAAGGGGAACATAATATTACCAGGTAAATACAGAAACTAAATAGTTGTTTACCTGCCTGTACAATCTAGAGCTTGAAAACATGACCAACTGGAAACCTGCCATCTAACAATGGCACGTTTATTCTTGTTTATGTCAAAATGATGTTCGCTGTGAAATCATGCTGGAAATGACAGAGGTGGTGGTAAAGGCAGGGATGGTTGGTGTGGTTATTCTAGTAGAGGGTCAGGCTCTAATTTTCTGTGATGTACAAAAGAAAAGAAAATCCCAGCAGCCTCTTGAAGTTTGTTTGAGTGGGGTGGAATTGTTATCCTTGTTTGATGTGATGCAGAATTGAGAAGCAAATCTTCACAGCCTGTAGAATTACATGCTGTCTATAAAAGGGAAATACAGAAAAGCAGCAGCGACTTCACATCAGGCCCGGACTATCCAAAGGGTTTTATGGCTGCATGCCCAGGGACCCGAGCCACTAGAGGGCCCTCGTGAGCAATTATGAGAAAATCTAAACAGCTATTTTGACTCACGGTCGTAACTTTACAAGTGGCACAGTGGTAAAAATGAACCAGTACATTGTGTCCTAACAGCAAGCGACAACAACAAAAACAAAATGCTTCCATCATAATCAGTGAAGCTGTCTACATTAGCTGAGAGCAGCACAGTGCGATGCGCTCTTTTTGACAGACGGCCCATTTGTTTTTCATTGTGTAGCATCGCTCTGCAATTCCACCTTAAAATAGATGAGAAGAAAACCTTCCATGAAGTAGAGAAGAGAGGGATCTCTATGACCCTTCCAGTACACAATTTAGAGTGAAACAGCCAAAAGCCAGATGTGAAAAACATTTGTTTTGTGTTAGCGAAATAGTTACCTAGCCAGGTTAGCTAAGTAGATACAAGTTAGCATAACCAAGCTGCCCAACACCAGACCAGTATAATGCTATGTTATTTAATCTACTGATGTTAAATGCGGGGATAAAACATAACCCATTACAAACTTTATTAAATGCAACCAAATTTAGTAAAAAGATAGTTTGAAACTAACTAATGTTAACTAATGTGAGCTGGATGAACATTATATAGGCATGTTATCTTCCTTTTTTGGGGGGGTGCAGGTCCACTACAGACAACGGGAGAAAGGCTGTTATGGGTCTCAGTCAACATTAACGTTACCTAACGTTAATGTAGGGTAAGCAAGCTAAATTAGATAACAATTAGCTAATGTTAGCCTGATTTGCTGCACTCTCATGATAGCTGCATTACTGAATAAAGTGTCAACTGAAAACTGTTATTTAAAAATAAAGATTTACTGTCTTATCATCCACACTGCCTTCAGTGTCAGGAAAGCTGTTGAGTCGGCTGGCAAATACTGAGCTGTATTCAGGCCAATTTTCAAATAAGTCAGCAACAAATGCTTGCTACAAACTCTTGTACTGGGTGTCACTTCAACCCCAGAAAGAAGCCATTTTGATATGGTCTCATTATTTGGAATAGAATGTAGAAAGTGATCTTCTCCCTCCTGCATCCAAAAACTGAGCATTTGTAATTGAGTGCCATCTCCTAGTAGCTATAATGTTACTCCAGTAGAGCGATGCGGAGAGTGTGGGAGGGTCAGTTGATTTCACAGTTCATGAATATGCAATATAAGATAGCTTATGATTCGCTATAGTCAATTATCTGTAACGTCTAAGATCGCACCAAATAAAGTGTAATTCCTAAACGGTGGTTAGGGAGGCAGTCTACAAAAAAATAAAAGTTAAAAGAGGTCATTTTATGCACTTGGCACTGACCAATAATTGTTAGACTGAGGCTGAATTATGAAGATAATTATGCACTTACCACTGATCTGACATTTTGAGTTTGCTGGGCCTTTACGGGGAAAAACCACACAAAATGAGACCACTCCCCACTTGTTTGATGCGTGTGGTTGCTAGGTTGCTTAGCAAGCAACTATGCAAGAGCACAACCAATACTTGGCTGTTATCAAATGTTTGAAGACTGTGAATTGATTGGGGTGGTATTAAGCAAGCTTCTGCTTGATTGGCCAGACTATCTCTTTTGCATGTTTGCCTTTTTTGTGTACATCAGAAATCATTACAAAAAAACAATGGGCCTGATTCACCAACCAAACACAGTTTTTACAAAGATTCTGATATTCACCAATATTTACTTACTTAGAAGTTGTTCTCAGGTAAGAACAGAACCTACGCAAACTGAACAGCACAAAGGTTTTAGAACACGTGAACCTGACATACACTTTTTCTTATGACCTTTCTCAGGAACAAATTTAAGAAAAACTTAGGAAGATATTGGTGAATGAGGCCCATTGTTTCTTGTGTTGCTTTTGACTGCTAGTGTTTATTAACCCACTAAAAAATGTATGCATTGAATTTGCTTGATTCAAATGTGTCCATCACTCCACATCTCATATACATTATATATTACATCATCTATTGCTCAAAAAGTACTTTTTTTAACTTCAGCATAAATGGGTGGGGCTAAACTGATGTAGGCTGAATAGGGGGATATATGTAAATGAGTTGATCCCAAAAAAACATTTCATTTAAACCAAGCTGTTTTGCAGCTTAGATTATATATATATGGACTGGCAATTTACTGGTTTGTTTAAGAACTGCATCAAAATCTTTTGCTTAATAACAAAAATATGAAAATGAAATGATGTGGCCCCTTTAACATTTGAAAAGTAATGCAGAGGATTTGAAAAATTGAGGCTGAATAAACAGAAATATTGTGGTCTCAGCAGAATGTCTCTGGTTCAGCATTCACTGCACTGATAAATCCTCACTGCAGTCACTCTGGGGCAAAGAGCAACGAGCATAAAGGCTGTGGAGAGCAACGGTGCCCCAGTTAGTCCTAAAACTCTGATGACATAGCACTGCTTACAAACACACAGCCATGCTGCAGAGCACCCGCGCGCACACACGCTCACACAGCCACAGTGTAACAGGACTCCCCTACATACCCCAGCCCACCACAGAGACAGAAAGAGAGAGAGAGAGAGTGGGAAACTGACTCTGCTATTCCAATAATAACTTCAGCTGCTGAAGTGTGGAGAAAAGAAAGCCAGAAGCAGAGGGCAGGGCAGAAAGAATGGTGGCCAAAAAGAAGACGAATAAGAATGCCAGAATTGTTGCTAGGCCACCTACGTTCTAAAGATGAAAGTTCCTCAAAATGGTTCTTGGCATGTAGGTACAATACCTTTAACTTATATAGAGCCCTTACATTATGTAGAGGTTCTTTAAACTTCATACATCTCAGCTACAAACATGGTTCTTTGATAGACCAACCATTGCCAGGTTCTTCTGGGAACCACAAGTGGTTCTTCTGTGGAGCTCCAAAGAACCGTTTTGGCACATCTATTTTTAAAGCTTCATACCCTTACTAAAATATATTCTATACAGTATCATATTGGTTCTTTGACTGGTAAAAATAGTGCAACCCATTTTTGGTGCTAGAGTCTAATCATTTTAAAAAAGGTTCTTAAAAGAACCATATATAACAAGTTTTCCATCATAGAGAATAACTATTTAACCATGCAAAGAACAATTTATACATTCAAATGGTTTCTTTTAGTGTTCACGGTTCTACATAGAGCCACTGCCTCCACCAAAGAACCCTAAAGGAACCATTTTTAAGGGTGTAGTCTACCTATCATCTCTAAGTCATGACTGTCTGTCCAAAACTCCCAAACCTTACCTTCATATGTGACGCAGCAGTAGGCATCTGTAATGTCTTCATCATGCGTCAGCACATTCTGGGCACAGAGGATAAACACACGCAGCATGAGGAGACTCCAGCCTTGTTCACCAAACTATTCAAACCCAGGCAAAAGACGAGGTGTCTGGACACAAACTAGCCTTTTAGAATGAATCTCTAGCCTCCATAAATAGACAAAAAGAAGCGAGAGAAGTGAGCAGCCCTGCAGTAGACTGTGTCTGGGACAGCAGACTGCTAGAGCTGGTACCGCTGCTGTAGCTGTCCTACGGGCTGCCAGTGCTGCTCACACACACGCAGCTGGAGAGCCTGACTCATGCAGCCACACACACACTGACCCTTCAATCAGAGACTGTAATTTTCTTTAAAGCAACAGGACACATTTACTCAGTACCTGTTTAAATGGAAAATAACTTTGCCATATCCATATTGCACATCATAAAGGAAAACTCTGAAAGAAAAGGACCTAATTATTTTCACTAATAAAGCCATATGCAGAATTTGCAACACTCCCTGTCATGTTACATGTTTTGTTGATTTTCTCAGTGAAAATATCACATAACTAGCTTTAAGGAAACCAATATCTGGACCTTGATAGTTTCAAAGTGTTTTTTTCATGTGTCTCCATTCATGAGATTTAATGTGGACACAGCACTGCTCTGATAGTGTGGTAGCCGTCTCAGCTGTGTAGCCTTTACAGGCATTCCTTATCAAATGGGATCATTTATTAAGCGTTTTTTTTAAGATAGTGGATGCTGTTACTATGTTATGGCCAATCAAATAATTACTCTCTAACCCATGCTCTGCCTTATTTTCCTCAGCCCTCCAATCACTGCATAGCACCTATTGCTATCCGTAAATGCCTCAAGCCTTCGGTTCATAGTTAGCACCCGTCATGTCCAAAACTAAAAGTTTTTGAAGCATTTTATGACGAGACTACTCAATCAGCAATGACTGGCTCTCAGCTGACCTCACACTGATGCAGTGAATTGTTTTACAGACTTAACTTCCCACAGTGTTTATCTCTGTATGACATGCTACGCTAAAGCTGCTTTCACACTGAGCGCGGTATGCGCTGCGCTTGCCGCTCAAGTCAGCGGCAAACTGCTTTCACACCACTTGCTGTGTCTCTACATACAGGAACTTTGTCTTCTTGAGATGTAACATTACAGGTACGTAGCACTACTATAGGCTAACATACCACATAGCTATGATACAATGTGAGAGCTTGTTAGGGTTCACGGATTATGATTGTAAAATGCAATCCCCATAACTTATTTTTTATGCACTTTCATGCAAAATGAACCTCGTTAAAATTTTGATCCTAGTTATGGCCCTGTCCTCTACTGAGAACACACTTAAATATAACAATTTTCTGCCAATTTTGGTGTACAGTTTCTTTTTTTATTTTTCAGTTTTAGTTTTAGATAAGAAATAAAACATAAAATATAAAATGTGAGCTACTGTGCCTTTAAAATGGACTGTATGGTGTCCCTTTAAAAAAGCAATTCAGGCTGAAACACTACTTATAACTTGAGAATGAGCGCGAATGGGTGGGGCTAAACGGCTGTGGGCAGAATAGGCGACTATATGTAAAAGTGTTGGTTTTCGTGACGTCACAGAAACAGTGAATTCAAAATAGGCTGTTTTTGGACCTCATTTTACGTACATGGACTGTGTGGGCTAGGAAGTGAAAGGTGTGTTTTTTTGTAACTTTAGTGATTTTTTTAAATAATATATCAACTCTTTTATTTCATAAAAATAAGAAAAATTCATTTTTCAATGACATTGGCCTTTAAATTTAGCAAAATACAGTATTTGTGCAAAGCCTGAAATGACTGAAATAAAGACAGTAAAATTCAGTTACAACTCTGTTTCCAAAAAAGTTGGACACTGCGCAAAATGTAAATCAAAACAGAATGCAATGATGTGCAAATCATTTAAACCAATTTTTTAACTGAAAATATTACAAATACAACTAATCAAATGTTGAAACTGTGAAATGATATAATTTTTTTTAAATATATGCTCATTTTAATGCCAGTAACACATTTTAAAAAACTTGGAACAGGGCAACAAAATGGCAAAAAAAATCACTTTCAAAACTACAGCAAATGGTCTCCTAAGTTCCCAAATGTTTACAGAGTGTTGTCAAAAAAAGAAGTGATGCAACACAGTGGTAAACATGCCCCCGTCCCAACTTTTTTTAAAGGCATCAAATTCAAAATGGGTGTGTATCTTTCAAGCAACAATAACATTTCTCAGTTTAACATTTGTTGTCCTTGTACTATTTTCAATGAAATGTAGGGCTTAAACAATGTGCACATCTTTGCATTCTGTTTTTATTTACATTTTGCACAGCGTCCCAATTTTTTTGTTAATGGTAAATGTGCTGCATTAAGCGCTAAAATTGCTTACATTGTTTAGTTGAATGTTTCCTCTTTCCCATTAATGTGTTCCTTGTTAATTCCCACCTGCAGGTCAGGGCTCACATGATGCTCCAGGCTTGGGGAGATGGAGCAGGGTGTTTCATAATCTCAGGCTCCTGACCACAGAGGGCTGTGGCATTGTGAAGATTTAAACTTCTGATGATCAGGAGTTTAGGCACTCAGATGGTTGCACCACACTACAGCCATTTCTCTACAGAAAAAAAGAATGAAAACACATCAAAATGTTTAATACCACAATTTAAAAAAGATTTTTTAACACTTTGCTCTAGGAACTTATTATTAGGAATTTATTATTTTCCATTCTTTCCTGTGCTAAGGATGTTAATCACTCTCAGGTTTTCAGGTATTGAATGTTTAGAGATTGTCGCTCTGCTGGGACAGGGCAGAATGATGCACCATGCACTACTCATTAGTCATGTCACTGGAGTTTCCCCTTGACTGGAACATTACCATGTGGGTCAGGCATGCTAGTACTCTTGGACTGATGGAAATGCTCACAGTTGTCCTCACAGTGACACTCAAGCTTAACAAAAAAGATTTTGTCTGTGCTGAAAGCTCTGCGTAGGTGAGAGAACTGGTGAAAGTGGGTGTAAGACAAAGAAAGACAAGAACTATGAGGGGGAAGGGAGCATGGGGGAAATGATACAGAAGTAGACATATTCCTTACATACATTTTCCATTATGGGAAGTAAATATGTCTTTTGGCATCTTTGTGATGTGTGTAATATGGGGATTATACAGTATTGTGCAAAAGTTTCAAACTTTTGAAAAAATATGTAATATGTGTGTATCAGAAAGTGTTTACACTACCATTCAGAAGTTTGGAATCAGCACTCAAGTGCTAGGAATCAATGTTTTCAATAATATGATCTTCCAAACTTTTGAAGAGTAGTGCATTTTAAAGAATCTCTAACATTAGAACACAAATAAACAAATAAACAATACTTGTGATTTAATGTGTCTGTGTTGTAGCTTAACTATTTCCAAACATCTTCAGGAAGCTCAGTATTCAGCTAATCAATCCTTTATTAAATTAAAACACTTGTGCTGTTGATTGACTTTAACAGATCCATTCAATGGCTGGAGTACAACAAGAAGTCAAGAACCAAACCTGTGTTCTTCTAACTGCAACTTTTTTAAAAACAAAAACAAAAAAAATCTTATCCTAAAATCTAAATTCATGCTTATTTGTGTTTATTATGTATGGAATGTTTACTTGAAGAACTCATTTAATAAAGAGATAAATAGTTTTAAACCATTTTTCTTGGCTGCTCCAGACTTTTGCACAGTACTGCACATTGACCTGAAGGTTTAGAGATTCCCTCATTAGATTCCCCCACTAAAAAGTTCTTTTACAAAGCAGTTATTTATCAGCAATGCTGCTGTTTGAGGAATATCCATCCCATTTTCAAGAGAATGTATAAATGTATCAGTGTTATAAACAGGCAGCAGATGGAGACAAACAGCACCTCCCCCTGTTAGTCTGCAGTTGAGAGCATTCATGTGTGCTTGCACTTGGTGTGTCCTGGAGTAGTTTCAATCCTCATAGCCTCATTCTAGTTCATTACAGTTCACTGTTCTGAGGAGAAAATCAAGCTCCACTCTTGCTTCAGATCTGAAAAATCCACAGCTGTTTCTGTCCATCCTTCCACTGAGAGAAGACAACACAACACTGAGTCTGAAAGGATGAGTAGCTGTCAAGAAACCCTTAATGAAAAAAGGAAACAGGCAGGAAAGAACACATTGGTAAATCAAACAAAGAAGCTGCTGGTGTTCTCAGAACAAAGTCACCCCAGAGTCCAGACCTCAACATCACTGAATGTGTTTGGAGGTGTGGAACAATATGCCTTCAGATTTCTATGCAAAACTGAAAGCAAGTCACCCAAAAGATTGAAAGCTGTAATAAAGGTAAAGTGTGGACACACAGTGCATACTGAAAATGAGGCTTCTGTATAGGTTTATGTGAAATATATTTTATTTTGTGAAATATATTTTGGTTTGGTTGTTTGTTTTTGTTTGTTTGTTTGCTTGTTTTTTCCTGACAATGAAAAAAAAACTTGATGAAAGGTTAAAATAAACAAAAGCGTAGTCTCTAACTTTTAAACAGTACTGTACATCAAGACAAATTCAGCTTATGTATACGTAATTATGTACAATATTTAAAATATGTAATGTTACATTTAAGACGATATATGACATTTATCCAGTGTTGAAATTCTCTTTTGAAGTTTTCATATGAAATATGTCACTGATTTATGTTTCTTTCTTTATAATGCAGAGAGAGGCTGGACAGTCTTGGGCAGGCTAATTTAATGCTAGATATTTTTACTTATAAACCACAGCAGTTTCCATGAGGTACATGTCTAATAAGAAAATCACATTAGGTTAAGAGTAAAAGAAGTTTGATTGTGTAACTGAAGTCGACCCTTTCCGGCAGCACTTAGAACTACATGTCTGAAACGTTTGTCTGTTGACTGGAAAATACCAAGAAAGGAAACAGAGAGGGTATGAAAATGTTAACAGTAAACTCCTTTTCACAGTAGCCATAAAATGCAATTATTTCCCACTGTTTTGGAGAAGGTCCCTCAGCTGAAGTGTGCATTGTTTTTCTTCACTAACATTGATGGAATATAAATTGATGGAAATGTTTATAATTTAAAAAAGGGAAGTGAACTGGATTTTTGGTGAGCAAAGAGGCCAACATTTATAAGTGTTTTGATTGTGCTTAAATGCTACTTTGTATTGTGGCCTTTTATTGTACACAATTTTTTGATATTAAGAAAGCTGCTGTATGTTTTTTCAGCACAGCCGTCTTCATGGAGAGGCATGTATTGTTTTCACAGCAGGGGGTTTTCCACTCTTCCCCCCTCACCCCTCATCAAAGTCACTACATTTCACACACAAAGAGCCAACAGTGTCCTATAGTTAATCTAATCATATTTTACTTGATCATATTAGTTAAAAATATGAGAGTTTATTTCTATTCTGCTGGTGGCCATTAGTGGGGCAGCAGAAAGAGGATACAGAGTGCTAAAGACTCCAACCCCCCAAAATGTATTTGTTAGATTTAAATATCTATTTTGGTCTAATGACAAATGTCTCTGAGTTCTTGAGCAGCTCATTTACATTGTCATTTGAGAGTGATTTGAAAAGGCTAGCATATACACTCCCATGCAAAAACAGCAAAACTTGGTCTTAACAACAAATCATTAGTCAGTGAATTAACAAGAATTACCCAAATAGATCAAGTAAGTTAGTATAGGAAAACTTTTCTCTTTGATTTCTTTAACTGTTAACCTTTAGCCTGACAGTCTTTTACAGAAAGAAGAGTCAATATTGTTCTACTCATCAGTGATGGCATCAAACAGCTGAAAAACACTGACAAGCTAGTTTGTGTTTAATGTGAGACCAGATATTCTCTACAGGTTAAAAACTACTAGTATTTTCAGAATGGCCCATTTTTTGCTGAATGGGAGTGTACAGTGTTTAAATGGCTGATGTGGACTTTGGTACAAAAATTAATTGGTCTTGCACATATTGGCTGCTTGATGAAAAACACACATGTATTTGTACTGACATTGCTTATTTGGGTACTGACAAGACACGAATTGAATGACGCTAGTAAATGACAGTAATGTAGCTACTTGATAGTATCATTTATGAAAACAAGTGAAAACATATATAGTGCAGAAAGCCACATATGACTAAAATTGAAATGTATTTTGCAAACACTCTTAACCAACATGTCTAATCATGTTTCAGAGGAAACAAATGTTGCAATAAGAGTCTTGCCTAAGATTTATATATATAACCGCTGTTGGAATAAAACCTAAAATCTCCAAAATCCTAACTTCTTACACACAATATATATATTATATATGTATATATATATATATATGCTGAATCTAAGTAGCAGGAGTGACATTTAGTCTATACCTGTGCAAACATGTTGTAATATAATCTGTACTTTTAATGGCCGAAAGAAAATGCTGATAAAGAAAAAGCCGAAAGCATTAAAGTTATCAGTGCCCTGATACACCTTATTAGGAGAAGCCAAGCTAAGCTGCTTGAAATGATGGAGGAGAGGCAGACAGCAGCAAAGATACAGGCTAAAGGGTTTACTAAGGAGCTCAAGCAGGAAACTGCAGAGCTAAAAGGAAGAAAGATTAAGCTGGGGGTGCTCTTGCTCACTGAAGACCATCTCCACCTCTTACAAGTAAGTGTCCCTCTTTCAGTTCAGAGAACATGCAGAAGAACCTCACCATGCTGAGGCTTTTCTCCTCTTTCCTGCTGCCTCTAGCTCTTCCCATCCACCACTTTATCCACCCTTCTGCACAACAGTGACTGGACCAAAATCAGTATTAACACTGATCAGAGTACAGAGTGTGAGGATAGCTTTTCAACACTTAAGGCAATAGAGAAGATGCCCGAGATAAGTATCTGACGTTTATGCAGTGTATTTTCCATATATGGAGTGGGTTTCACAAGAGATTTCTGTAAAGTTGTCCTGTTGCATATAATGCAAGTAGGTTTCCTTGAAGCAGCACTGTGTAATAGTCTTTGTTAAAACTGAAAGAAATAGCATTACTGAGTGTGGAGAAAAAAGAACACACTAAAATAAGTTGTGTGTGCTCCACTGCGAGTCGCCCTGTTAAGCCTGAAATAACCATTTAAAAGTCAGAGGTCAGACAGAGCGACAGACTTGATGAGAGCTTTTCAGACTGCGTCATACATCTTTACGTTTAATGTCACACAGAGTCAAAAAGAAGATCAGACGCAATGTTTAGGTCTCAAATGTAAAATCAACATTATACTGATGAAGATATGATGACAGTAGAGGAGATTTCATTTATATCCTCAGAAGACACGCCCTGCACCAAGTTTTGACTGAGTTCTCTTATAATAATCTCTGAATTCTTTTAGATTCTGTGTTCTCTTAGAATTCTTTTAGATTCTAAATGAGTTCTCTTAGAATTCTTTTAGATTCTAAATGAGTTCTCTTAGAATTCTTTTAGATTTTAAATGTGTTCTCTTAGAATTCTTTTAGATTCTAAATGAGTTCTCTTAGAATTCTTTTAGATTCTAAATGAGTTCTCTTAGAATTCGCTTAGATTCTAAATGAGTTCTCTTAGAATTCTTTTAGATTCTAAGTGAGTTCTCTTAGAATTCTTTTAGATTCTAAATGAGTTCTCTTAGAATTATTTTAGATTCTAAATGAGTTCTCTTAGAATTCTTTTAGATTCTAAGTGAGTTCTCTTAGAATTCTTTTAGATTCTAAATGAGTTCTCTTAGAATTATTTTAGATTCTAAATGAGTTCTCTTAGAATTATTTTAGATTCTAAGTGAGTTCTCTTAGAATTCTTTTAGATTCTAAATGAGTTCTCTTAGAATTATTTTAGATTCTAAATGAGTTCTCTTAGAATTATTTTAGATT
The DNA here is from genome assembly GCF_904425465.1 of Colossoma macropomum. Classification (NCBI taxonomy): domain Eukaryota; kingdom Metazoa; phylum Chordata; class Actinopteri; order Characiformes; family Serrasalmidae; genus Colossoma; species Colossoma macropomum. The sequence goes on along the minus strand of NW_023495247.1, from coordinate 335,098 downwards.
CTAAGTGAGTTCTCTTAGAATTCTTTTAGATTCTAAGTGAGTTCTCTTAGAATTCTTTTAGATTCTAAGTGAGTTCTCTGAGAATTCTTTTTAGATTTTTTCAACACACTCTCAAAAGTCAAATTCATCTGTTTGTTGGGGTCATTACACATTACATTACAAAATGTTCTTCCGCACATTGCGTGCAATTACGTCTCCAAATCCCCAAATCCTACACTGTTGCTTTAAATGCAAATTAAGGCTTTGTTCACAAGACATTTGGTATTGGAATTCAACAAAATAAAATATACTGATACACATAGCTGGTCTTTTGTAGGCGTGTCTTTGGGTAGTTTACCATGCAGGCCATTTCCTGTATTCTGACCAGGAGCACAGGAAAAGCTAAAATGATGGGGACATAGACAGACTGAAGCTGAGGTTTGCTTTGTATTCGTCAGCTTCTTATTCAAATTTTCTGTTCCACCTTAAGGGCGCTGTAGTTACATTAAGGCAACTGCTGCATCATTTAAGGTGGAACGGAAAAGTCAAATAAGAAGCCAAAGTTCAACATCATTCCACAAAAAGTATCCAAATAGAATAACTCAAATCCATGCTTGACAAACATATGTTTTTACAATTTCTCATGACAATAAATCATTTTTCATTTGAGCCTAACGCTGATACACACTCCTCTCGCAGGAACGTTTATAACTATCGAAATGCGAAGTAACTGCAGACAAAACTTTTTTTGTACTCCATGTAGAAACCTTGAATAAAAAATGACTCTTTGAAATTGGTTGAGAAATTTAAAGGTTGTAGTGCTTTTTTTCCAGAAAAACCATAGCTCCCCCGTTTACTTGTATTTGTTTATGGGACAGTCCTGCCTGGATCAGCATGGCAGGCGCATTGATGTATCACAGCAACGGGCCAAAGGAGCCAATGTGGCATCTATGTATATTTGTCTGTGTCGCTGACAACACAAACACATATGAGGCACCATTATAAATCCCATTACTGGAGTTATAAAGTGCTTTAAAATATAATAGCGGCATTAAAATGCTTTATGCTGTTTTGTGTTCAGGAAATGTACTATTCTTCTATGTAAAATTTGTTTGCATTTACAAACTATGATTTTGCTTGAATGCTCCAAATTAACCCACTCATTTTAGGCTCATTAGGAGCGCCCTCTAGCGTTTGACCTACTCAGAAAACAAGACTGTCTCCTCTCTACAAATTCTCTGCTTTCACATGTGGCTGTGTAGAAAACAAGCTAGATTAAGTCACGACGTCGACACCTGCTGGCCGGACTCAGAACTACACTCTCGCGTTTTGTGAGCGATACCATAAAAGAACCACATTTGGTTCCCAAAGGACCGTTGAAAATGCCTTAACGTTATGTGGAGGTTCTTTGAAGTTTGAAAATGTTATTCACACTCACATAGATTAATTCTTAAACTGCAGATTTAAGATTTAAGTAAAAAAGACTGTAACTAAGAACTATACTAAAAATTCAGATGTGAATGCTGAAATGTGGGTGGCGTCAGGGTCATTTTGGAGAAATGAAAGCGAAACCAGGAAGCAGGCAGTGCTGCAGAAAACTGACATCAACAAAATTACAAACTGCAAACCTTTAATCGCCTTTTTCATGGATTAAAGATAAAGACTGTCATCAACGATCAGCAGGCGAGCAGAAAAACAAGCAGGTAAATGTGTTGGTTCTTCAGTTTTTTCTCTTTTGCTCAAGGCTTCGTGAATCTCTCTCAGCGTTATGGCTGCTATAAATGCTAAGAATGCACTACAAACGCAGAACATTTATTTATATTTCAGTAAATTAATATGAAGAACTGAACCATGCTGTAAAATAGTACTACATGTACAAAACTTAAAATAAAAGCACTGCAGTATTGGAGAGAGGGATTTCTGTGACAGCGATGATTTATGAAAAAAATAATGCTAATGTATCTGCTGGTGTCAGTGTTTCTCCTCAGTCAGCCATGGCCTCCTCCAGCACTCTTCTGTCTGAAGAGCAGTTCCAGTGCTCTATCTGTCTGGATGTGTTCACTGACCCAGTCTCCACTCCATGTGGACACAACTTCTGCATGGCTTGTCTCAGCAAGTGCTGGGACAACAGTCAGAACTGCCAGTGTCCGTTCTGTAAGGAGGAATTCTCCAGAAGACCAGAGCTTCGTGTCAATACGTTCATCTCTGGTATGGTTCTTCAGTTCAGCGAGTCACTTCAGGCTAAATCCAGCAGTTGTTCAAAGGAACCTCCCGCCAAGCTTGAATATGTGCCATGTGATGTCTGCACTGATCCCAAAGGGAATGCTGTAAAATCCTGTCTGGACTGTGGAATGTCATTCTGTGATTTGCATCTGGAGCACCATAAAATTGCAGCGAAACTCAAGAAACACAAGTTGATCAATGCTGTGAAGAACCTGGAGGACTATATATGTCAGAAGCATGACAGAGCTGTAGAACTGTACTGTAGAGATGACCAGAAGTGTGTGTGTCTGTTCTGCACTGAGAGTGACCACAAGACTCACAACACTGTTCCCATAGAAGAGGAGAGTGGACAGAGGAAGGTGAGATACTGCTTCAGTTGCCATTATGTCAACATTTATTTTTATTTGAGAGTTACATCTGTATAATATCAGAAATAAAAGCATTTACAGGATAAATTTAAATAATTCAAAACACACTGTGAAATGCAGGTTTTAGCAGGAGTATATCGAAATATATTAATAAAGAAACCTGTAGGTAAAGGACTGATGCTTTTATCAGCTGATTAGTGGAAATGACTCAGTTTGGCTAAAAGTTTTGATGAAAAGCCCTCATTATATCCTTGTTGCATAAGATTTTCTTTTTTCCCTTTAGGCTCAGATGAAGGAAACACAGGCACACATTCAGAAGATGATCCAGGACAGAATGAAGAAGATTGAGGAGATCAAACATGCTGCAGAGCTCAAGAAGGTGAGACTTTGCCAAAGCAACAGAACACATCACATACAATACCAGTCCAAAATTTAGACATACCTGATTAAATGTGCACACAAAAGCTTTTTCAAGGGTTCTTAAGTAAAGACAGCGTTTCTACATAGGACCATGGGCACTCAAAGAACCATCTGCATTCTTTTGTATGGTTCCATATAGGACCTTTTTGAAGAGAGTTGTATATAGCACCAAAAAGGGTTCTGCTATTGTTACGACGTCAAGCTTGTAACAACAGAAGAACTCTTTTTGGTGTCATATAAAACCCTTTTCAAAAATGTTCTATATAGAACCTATACACATTCTCTATCAATCAAAAGAACCATTTCACCAAGCAAAAAAACATTTAATCAGGCAAATGGTTCTTTGAGTGTTCATCATTCTATGCAGAATCATTGTTTTTTCTAAAGAAGAAAAGAAGGGTACTGAATAACTATCATTTTAAAGAGCATATGGTTATGTAATCTTAAAGACATTCTGATTCCATAAATGTATGCTTAAATGATGAAAATTTGAAGAAAAATATAAACTATACGTTGAAGCCCATGCATAAAGGTATGACCAAAACAGAAGTACATTTTACATTTTAAAAAAATAAAAAAATACTGTTGAAAAAGCATGTTTGGAGGCTTCTCATGAAGCCGTGTGGGAGAATGGTAAGGGTGTGGCAGGGTCATCCTACTCACCTAGAGGGAGCAAAGTCACAGATGGCTGTGACATCTCTGGGGACTGGACTTGCAAACTACAGGGCCAGTGCTTCAATGGCTGCAGCACTCAGAAGCCCAAATCTGACATAAATGTATGTGTTATTTCATAGTTTGGGTGTATTTTGTAGGCTGTTATTCTGTGATATGGGAAAGAAAAAGTCATATGGTCTATGTATATCATTTTAATATGTTAGAAAAATGCAGATAAAGAAAAAGCAGACAGCATTCAAGTCTTCACTGCTCTGATTTCGACCATTGAGAGAATCCAAGCTGAGCTACTTGAAATGATGGAGAAGAGGCAGAAAGCAACAGAGATACAGGCTGAAGGGCTCATTAAAGAGCTGGAGAAGGAAATCACTAAGCTAAAGGGGAGAGAGACTGAGCTGGAGCAGCTCTCACACACTGAGGACCATCTCCACCTCTTACAAGTGAGAGTCGCTCTTTTTGTTGAAAAGAAATACAGGACATCACAAGATCAGTCCTCACCATGCTGAAAGATTTCTCTTCTTTCCTCCTGTATGTAGATCTGTCCATCCACCACTTTAGCTACCCTTCCAAACACCAGTAACTGGACTGAAATCAAGATCAACACTGACTGGAGTACAGAGGACCGGAGGAAAGCTCTGTTTCAGCTTCAGCAATTGGTCAGCAAGGAAATAGAGATGTCTGAAATAAGTAGGTATCTAATACCTTAAACTTGCAATGGTGTCATGTTATTAATATATTGTAGGCTGACCAGCCACTTCATTAATACCACCTCCTTGTTTCTACAATTGTCCATTTTATCTGCTCCACTTGCCATATAGAAGCACTTTGTAGTTCTACAATTACAGACTGTAGTCCATCTGTTTCTCTGCATACTGTAGTGTTGGCAGAAGAAGAAACACAGGGGTGGCTAAGCTTTGCAGAAATAATTGCTCTTTATTCACCACACCAGCAGAAAGGCACATACAGATCACTTTAACCCAGGGAAAGGTCACCACTAGCGCTATACTTCAACCCAATGGTGACCCCTCCTCACACACAAAACACACTGACAACCTACATCCCCCAACACAGAACAGGATAAACAACACAGACACACAAGTAAACTAACAAACTACAACATTAACAATAACAACAAGTCCCTCTGTTGGAGGGCGCACACCTTCCATGAGCCTTTGCATGTGACTGTCTGCATAGTCACACCTCCAGAGTCTTTCGGAGGTAGTGTGCACAGTCCCAACAAGCACAAAACCGAGGGGCATCTGCTCTTCAAAGTAGAGCGCCCCAGTCATCCCCCAGGGCCATGCCTCTGCCACCATGGCTCCACAGGCATATGGTATCGCTCCCCACAGCCAAGCACATAGTCATCTCTCTTACAGCACTGACTCGCTAACTGTTCCATTGCTTGCTGTGGTGCTTCCGTGCTGAAGCCTTCAACAGTTTCGCTTGCACTTTTGCCTGCCTCTCTCTTCCATTGTTCCTCACTGCGCTATCCCATTTCTGCCCCCAATGTGACATTGGCTTAGAAGAAGACATGGGAAGCATAGCTCTTCAAATGAATACTCTTTTTTTGGACATAGCAGCATGGGAGACCTGCTGGCTATCCCTCTGTATTTAATAGCGGTGGGTCTCCCCTGCTGCTATGATCAAGAAAAGAGCATCTGATCTACTGATACCAGGTGTACGTTATACATTTTATTAATTCATTTTAATTATTTATGATGTAAGAGTTAATTATGATGCAAGAGTTAAAACTCTTACAATATACTCACCATATGTCTTTTTCCTTAAGTTCCAGATTTGGGCACTCAAAGAGCAGAGATCAAAGAGCTACTTAAAACTCAGCTATTGGAAGGAGACACTTGGTACTTAGTAGACAGTTGTTGGTTCAAACAGTGGAAGAAATATGTAGGCTTTGACCCCTGCGATATGGCCTGCGTGGGAGAGCAGGATCTTTACCCCGGACCAGTGGACAACTCAGGTCTCCTACAAGATACAGATTCACACTCTATCAAGAATTATCTAATTGATGAGCTGGACTATATCCTTCTGCCCACAGAGGGATGGTATAAGTTAATCAGATGGTATGGACTGGCTGAGGGTCAGAAGCCAATTGCTAGAAAAGTGGTTGGGCATGGTATGTTTGTTAAACACTACAGTGTGGAGGTCTACCTCACTGAACTGAAATTATGTGAATGTGGTGATATGGACAATATCATTAATAGGTCTTTCAGCAAAACAGACACAGTATCCTATATTGAAAAGGAAATGCGCAGTCTGTTTAGCATTCCAGATGAGAAGGTGTGCAGGCTGTGGAACAAATACATGAGTAATACATTTGAGCCTTTGAACAAACCTGAAGTCACAATTCAAGATGCTAGATTCTACCAGGGACAGGTTCTGGTTATAGAGCAGAAGAATGAAGATGGAACATGGCCTGGAGTGGTAGGAACAAACATATCTCCTGGAACAAACTTTAAAAATATTCATTTAGCTCAGAAAGGGAAAAGACTACATTTAGTCACCAGAATCCCAGAATGAAAAATCAAATACCTACCCAATAAACGAATATCTGAATAGTCAAATATTCAGGTCCAGCCTTAAAGAATAGCCCTGAGTGAAAGCTTCTGATTGGGGTGTTTTTGTTAATTCTGATAGCTCTTTTACTTCAAATGTGATGGAAATGTAAAATGTGCAATGTAGTACTAATTTGATTCAAAATTTTTATGGATAAATAGTAAAATTAAAAATAAATTTAATCATTTAAATGTTTGGTTTCACTATTTTCAATCATATAAAATTAATTTCATTGACGAATCTTGTCAAAAATTATTCTAATATGATGCTAATATTCTATAGGTGTCAGACAATTTGTAGGAAGCTGTAAAAATGAATGCATGTTTAAAATTGAACGGAGCTGCACTGTAAAAAATGGTTAGTCAGTTCACTGTATTTCAGGGTGAAGATAAAGGTTGACTGATTGATTGATTGATATCAAGTTTATTGATTGTTCTGGCAAACTGCTATGTTTATGTTATCGGTGCAAGCATGACTGAAATGAAGGAAATACAGCAATGACTACTTAGCTCTGGGCTTCATGTGTATGAGAAATGAAAATGAGTAACTATGGTCTCAAGACTGAGACCGGACTCAAGTACTACAACACTAGCTAGAAGCAAAACAAGAAAATATGGGTTAGGCCTATACTAAAGCCCTATAATAAAGAAGCAAAAGAATATTGAGTCTTTAAAGCAATATATCTTATACAAGTAAAACACATAGAACATGTAGTTATGTGAAAGTCTGCGTTCACAAATATTCAAAAGTAAACACACCTAACAGTATTTATTAGGCATTTTTTGTCTTAAATCTCCACATCAGTTTCTGCAGATCACAAGCTGAACCCAATGATTAGAGTCGTTGTGTTTATATACCTGTTCTCTTAGGGTTGTGTAACCAGTTTTATCATGAGCTACAGCCTGAACCCCACCAGGGCTGAAGTAGCCACACTATCATTTCAAAAGTGTAAATCTGTATTCTTTGTTATCTCCAATTTGTTACCTAAAGAGAAAACTTACCTCATTGGATTACCCCCAACTCTTCCCCACCAAACATTATCAGCTCAGGGGAATTTTCACACATTGTTCTTATTGATCTGTTTGAATACACACACACACACACACACACACACAAACACACACACACACACACTAGGGCTGCAACAAACAACTTGATAGTTAAATAATGGATCCATTACTGAAACGAATAATCAATTATTCTGATTCAATTGAATCACTACATTACCAAATAACTTTTATGTAGCTATTAGCTTTTAAATTTAGCTTGAGGTTGTTTCATGCATTTGCTAACTAACAATGAAGACAATAAAGATGAATAACATTCAAGAATTCACTGTTTTAATTAACTTTCCTGCTAATACAAAAGATAAAAAAAACTCCAATATATAAAATTATAACCAACGACGTGAAAAGTAGCAGCAATAAAATAACTTTAATCAAGTAAATAAAAAATCTATCTAAATTTAAATTCAAATCATGTACAGATATAGATTATCAGCATCACTGCTGTACTTTAAATCCACTCCAGCTGTAATATACAAGGGGAAACCACTTTTCTCAGGCTCTGGTTAAAGATGTTCCCCCTGTATTCTCAGTTCTAAAGATTATAAAATATGAATACAAGTTACTGTAAAGACAGTCACATTAGTACCATAACAGTAAGACTTCAGTCTCAAAGACTACAGGGAAACCAACTTCCTAGGTGCACTGAGATACGTAGTCTAACAATAATAACACAGACTAATTACTGTGCTGTGTAACTTAATGCAGTTTATTTATTTCAGAAACAAATGTTTCAAATCTATTTAGAGAACTTAGCGAGACTGATGAGGATATGGGACATAAATACACCTTAAAATCACTTAAGTCTGAACAACAAAATATGTCTGCATGTACGGTAATTAAATCAGAAAAGGCGCAATAAATCTAACTTCTGTTACTCGGAGTAGTTGAAAACGGAGCCAAAAATAGCATTAGCCCACGTAGTGTTTGAGCATTAAAACATCTGCTAACAACACATTTTATACTTTAAAACGTGTTTAACTACAAGTCATTTTACAAACAACGTGATAATTCGCTTACCGAGAGGAACAGGACGAAATAACGGTACAAAAACAAACGAATTAAGCCTATCTAAGCCCCGCAGAGGAGCGTCGACTGAAGACGTCATGATTTCGACATGCGCAATGAGGGGGGAACAGGGGGAACTGAATTTACCGTAACACCGGCGGCCTCGACGTTAAGACGACGATGCAGTGTTTGAAAGTGTAAACGTTATCATCTGAAAAGTGAACAGAGTCGCTGTGAATAATAGTTACTTGCTTCTCTGTTCCAAACTCCATTAACGATTCCAGACAGCACGCATTTCGAAACAGAAAATGTTACAGCTCGGTTCACAACATGGAGCAGGACAGAATTTAACATTAACATTAGCTAACTAGATCGCTAGCACAACTATCGCCGCGTCCCAAACCACACACTTCTGTACTTCACATACTACACTAATGAGTGCACTTCTAACTGTATATGCGCTATTTTTACACACTATTTAGTGTGCTAGTATGCGATTTGGGACGGTGCGTATCTTACCGAGGTGAATCTTCATCCAGTGATCCCGACCAGTTTCCTCTTACGATGCTCCAGCATGGAGGATGTGCTCCCATATCAGCTAAGGTCGGCTTTACAAACAGCACAACTGACAACCTTTTTGCTGAGTTCAGCTCCCACACTTTTGAGGATTTTGTTCTTGAAACTGACATCGCGCTGTTGTTAAATCTCCAGTAAGCGGTAATGTCAAAACGTTAGTGAACGCGAGAAAGACGCGTAATGACGCCATCAGCTAATGGACTACTAAATTAGTTGCCAGCTAATTTGGTCATCGATTTTAGTCGACTAAGTCGAATAATCGTTGCACCCCTAACGCACACACACACTGCCTTCAGTCAGTGTATTCAACATGGATGGGGAGACAATAGATCATGCCGTGGAAAAAAGCATATTATGCTGTGTTCACATGCTTGCAAAAAAAAACCGTGACCAACGGCGGCATGAAGCCATTGCAAAAGTTGCAATGGTGACAGGGTTACTGGCAAAAATGGATGATTATCAAAGGAGAGCTTTAGCAGCATCAATTGTTTATTTAAGGTGGAAAAAAGCAGGAGGATACCTGTACTGTGGCGACGCCTCACGTCTTTTTGAGTTCAGAAACCTCCGCTTTCCCTGAACTGCATGAAGCGCTGATCAGCACGAACAGGCAGAGTAAAGCTGAGCAGCAGAGTCAAACAAAATCTCCATTTCGGCTGGGAGACACTTTTAGACCTGCTGTGTCAAAACCTGTGAAAGTTTTTCTTTAGTTTGGTTCTGACACGCGACTCCACCTGAATTCAGGCAGCGCCGAACAACTAAACCGCGCTAATTCAAGAGAGAATTAAACTCAAGGGCACGATTTTCCAGTGCTGTACTGTCTGCACAAGCTGCTGCTTTAACATTTCACTCTTTACAGATGCTCATATCGTTCCTGTCCCGCGAGCAGTACAAATATTGCCACCATCAAAACATTCTAAAATTAAACACTAAGAAGGAATTAGTATCTAAATATGAATGGCTAAAATGTAACAGAGTAAAAAGATTCCTTTACTCACTGATATACTGTGGTAGAAGTAAAAATATCATGATTTGAAAATACTCAGGAGAGTAATAATCCATCAATGTTTTACTTAGGTATATGTTCTAGAGCAAATGTAACTAGTTACGACCCACCTCTGAATAGGTTTATAAAGATGTCATTAGCATGACATGAAAGGCAATCTCCTGTGGTATGTATTTACAGTGACTCGTTGTAGTCTTAACCGTATGGGTCTTTACAGGCCCAAGACGCAGTGAGCAGTGTCATGTTTACAGTGTTTAATTTCAGTAATAAGCTCTTGTGCTTAATTAATGAAATTTATTGCGCTACATAATTGGACCAGAGCCGCTAATGCCCCCTCATGAACTATCCACCGACTACAGCCACATGTGCAATTTAGTATTTTTCTGCTCTTAAACATCATTTCAAAAGATAAATATAATAAAAGACTTACTACTTGAATTCCAAGTTCCAAGACCAGGAAAATCTCTGTACATTGACAGACTTTTTATTGTCATGCGCAAAAGTGCAGTGAAATTTTATTTGCATGTCATTTTCTGCAGACTTTAATAATTACGATGACGTCGCATTACAATAGTAGCATGTAATCGTAATGATCACCGTGAGCATTACATACGGTTAGTACACAGCATACAAAGTAGGCATATTTAACATGCTGAATGAGGACTTTGCCTGAAAGTCAAACAGGAAGTGTTTGTTTGTTTCTTTTCCTTTTCAACATGCAGTAGTTGAGGTAATATGCACAGAAGGGACTCTTAACCTAGATCAACACTCCTGTGCTGGGATTATTATAAAACCAAGCCCTAAAGTCAGTAATGAGCACGGTTGACCACTAGGTGGAACACTAACACTGAGTAAACACATCCATCCCAACTGCCTTCACACACCATCTCTGAAGCTGCAGTCAGTTTCTTTGTTAAACACTGATACACAAAACGGTCATTTGAGAAAAACTAATGATTAAAAAGATTCACTTTACAATGACTGTGGATAAAACATAAATACAAACCAAACTGTCCCCACACACTGATTTCTTTTTGCTTTATTGCTACTTTATTTAATGAGCAAGTGATTGAATGAGGCGCTGAGTCAGATTATAGCCCAAGTGAAAAACGCTAAGCTAAACCAAATCTTACTGCAGATGCAGTGTAAATCTGGCCCACAATAATATATAAAAAGTGAAGTAAAGTGACCTGATTATTATTCTTCAGCTTTTCAGACTGAACAGTTAAAGGGCCCATTTCCTATAATTCATCCCTTGAGGTCACACTTACAACATCTGTGTAGTTTTGTGTACCAAAATTGGCCACAATTCATTTTTACATAACTGTTTTCCAAGCTGACTGGCGACCTGTCCAGGGTGTATCCTGCCTTCCGCCCAATGACAGCTGGGATAGGCTCCAGCACCCCACTGCGACCCAGAAGGATAAGCAGTTTGGATGATGTGTGTGTGTGTGTATTTTCCAACCTCTCTTTAAACAGGCAGGTTTTGTTATTGTGCCTTTAAGACTGATATAAGATGAAAGAAAGCTCTGTTTTGATTGGCTGTCGTGTGTCTCATTCAAAAAGTACTCTGAAACACTGCTTAGAGCTTCAGTATCAGTGGGCAGTGCTAAACTGCTGTGGGCTGAATAGGCAAAAATAGGTAAATGAGTTGGTTCTCCTGACATCAGAATCTGCTGATAATCTGCCTGTACGGGCAAATAATTGCTGAAAATTTGTTATTATTTGAACAATATTTCAAACTGATAATTGATGACGTGTTTATTTTACTCTGGAAGAATGTTTAAGCAATGCTGCGCTACTTTGAGCTTCAAAACTATCTGTATTTTATTCATACCATAATCATATATCATTTTCATATCCATAATGCTAATTCAGGTAGATCTAGTCCCAAATTCTACATTTTATAAATGTTTATCTGTCGGCATCATGATCAGTATCAGCAGACATATATTAAATATTAGATATACATTTAAAAAAGCATATATCGGTGAATTCCTTGTTACATTCCTCCGTAATGCTAATCCAGGTGGATGTAATCCCAATTTCTACATTTTGTAAATGTGTATCTATCAGCAGATATGTACATTAAAATTATTGTTATTGGCCCCAGAACTGCCACATTGAATCACTTCTGATTTTTACATGAGCATGTTTTGTTAAATTCAACCACATCAGCCATTTAATCACTTTTCATCATTACCATACTATTAACTCTAATCAGCCAATCACAACACAGAGTGGTGCAGAGAAATTGTACCTCGGACCTTCATCTCACGCTGCAATAAAAAGTCTTACACATTGGACGCATTTTGTTTACTCGCTCTGAAAGCCTTCCCTCACCTCGATTCCTCTGAGCACATCTAAAGAACTGATACGTCCTTAAAGATAGTGGACTTTGATTGATTTCCTAGTGACAGCCTGGAGGAGATAGCACAGCAGAACTGAGTAGGCATCAAAATTGTGAATACAAGTGGTAAACTGTACAGCAGCTCAATATAGATTACAGGCATAAAGCAGCTTCATGACAGGTTCAGTTTACACATTTATTATCAACATTTTAGCTCACACCTGAATATTTTCTACTCCGGCATGTCGGTCAGCTGACAGTCTTAGCCTTAGACACACTGTCCACAGATAAATAGAGCATCTGATATCTATGGTAAACAAAGCTGGCCACAACTATCAGGATTTTGTCAATTTCAGTCTGACTGGCTACCCACTTGTCCATGTATGCACTTCTGTGCAGCAGTCTTTACAGTCTGATGCACAAAAGTAAGCAGTTTTGCAAGCTGCTCTGTTCGCAGTGACGGAGCCTTTCAGAGCAGTGTAGTCACTGGAATGAAGTTTGTGAAGTTCACGAGTCTTTAAAAGTTGTTCAAGAGTTTTCTTTGAAGCATTTAGTAGCATTTAAGCGAAGTATCTTCAGGTGTTTTCTGACGAATACCAACGTTTTCCCACAGGTTTTTTTCCTTTTAGCTCCATTTTGAAAATCGAGTGCTAGACACCACACAAAAATAACAATCTGTGGTTGGTTATTTCGCATGTCAATGAAACGGCCCTTTCCTGTCAAACCAGGTGGTTACTCAGCTTAATAAGCACCAGACTCTCTAATAATAGGCACAAGTAAGCTGTGCAAGACTAGACAGCTAGAAACAAACCTGTCCCCTCTGATTGGCCCCAGCTTGTATCAAAGAATCCTTCACTGATATACATACTATGGTCACATAGAGGGCACCAAATAGAGAGTGCTGAATAGAGACAGTGAGGCAGCCTTAACCAACTTCTATATTACACTCAAGCATTCCTGAACTTGTAGCATCTCGTACTTCAACAAGATGCTTACGCTTTCTATCATACAGCCCCTCTCTCCCCCCTCCCTCCCTCTCCGTTCCTTCGTTCCTTTCCTTCCCCTTTCCTGAGCTGAATGAATGGAGGGTCCCCTGCAGCACAATGGAAGCGGCTCTCTCAAGAATGCCAGAAATGTCTGGAGTCAGCAGGAGACTGGCGGCCATGGGCAATGCACCACACGCCCCCCTTCCATTACATCACGAGAGCTGCTGCATTCTTCTCTCGCTCTGTCTCACACAAACACGCACACATCCCTTCACATCATACCATTCCTGTGCTGGCATCCCTCACTTTTTCCAAAGAAATGCAGATCCTTGGCCAGGTCCCTAAGCAAAGGTGTGAGAAAGAATGCTGACTTGGTGGCTGCCTTAACAGGTATCTTAGGCTAGCACACAGGTTTTAAGATGAACTATGTTAAATTATGTGTTTTGATAACCCAGCCTATGTTTAAATATAGTCATATGTTCTGCAAATTAGTGAGCATATTCCATGTCACAAAGACATGGATATAAGACTGGCTTCAGCTATAGGGGGAATAAACAATTGCCCAGGGTCTCCACATTAGAAACCTCCACATTAGAGAAATATTTTACATAGCAATGAATAAACAAGGGCATACATCTTGCTGGGGCCTCAACATCATTGCTCTGCATCAACAAAATGAACAAATGAGTATTCATTTTCTTTTTGGAAACGTTGTCACTGGATATAAAACTAATAAATGTCACAGATTGAAATTGGGCCATCCTTTTTTAAAGTATGAAGAGGTGTAATAGGCCCACGCAGAGCTAACCATGCCCCCACATTTCCTCCAACCTCCAATGGCACCTGCAGATAAATTAAATGCACTCAAAACAAAAACAGCTGCATATGTTGCAGGTACTCCAACATATTAGACATATTACTCAACATAATTTAACTTCTCTGTAATGTCTTGTATTATCTGCCAAAACAATGTTTTTCTGTAAGACTGCAGTTATTGTATTTATGTCTAACATGTAGTCTTCTGCTTTTTTTTTCTCAAGAGAAAAATCCCAGATCTAACTTTTTCTAAGCCATTAACTGAGAGTGTGAAAACAGGCTATAATGAGATTAATTCCTAGAAACTATGAACAGGTATTTTAACATTTTTTGCTGTTTTGCCTATCCCAGTGAGGAAATATTTTACATAGTTGTCAATAAACAACAGCAGACATACTGTTTATTGTCTGCAACTGCAAACATGCATTGCTGACATCCTGTTGATTCGAGTTTTTCCCTTTTAGTGATCAACACAAAATCCTGTTTGAAAGCTTGTGGCTGGTAAACTGTGTGAGATAGGACAAGTCTGTGAGGTGCCTCACATCTAGAAACAGAGAGGCTTAACATTCGTTCATCGCATGCATAAATGAACAAGTGAATATTTCCTTATGAGATTATGTGCATGTTTAATTTAGTGTTTTGTCTTTGTGTTGTAGATGTATGTGATTTAGCACACTACAAGTTTATCACCAGAATCATAATTGCAGAAATGTTCATATATTTGTGTGAAATATAATTTCATATACAGTTGTGCCCAGTGTGCTTAATATGGGATGCGCATATTAGCTGGTTGGGTCCAGACATTCTATATCACACATTAAGCCAAAACATCAGATGTTTTTTTTTTCTTTTTCTTTATTCCTAAAGATGGCTTATTTAAATAACTGTAACTAAATACTAAGATGAGTCCCCCAACCCCCAGGTGAACTGGTAAATCAATGAACACATTTGGTACCTGAAGTTTGCTTCTTTAGTTTTGCACTGGGGTGTAATGTAGCTAACAACTGCTAGTAATTAGCATCATGCAAAATGCATGCCTAAAAAAAAATGAACACAACTACTGATGACATTTAGGCTTAAGAGTGACTGCTTTGCTGTTTTTAGCTATGCTGCATAGCTACCCAATATAACAGTGGGACATAGACTGTCAAAAACCAAATATGCAAGTCTAAACAAGATTAGCAACTAACTCAAAATGGTGTGAAGGAAGTCTGTCATGATTTTGGCATGCTATGTTTCACAATGTTAATTTATATACACTATATGGGTGCGTGTATGCACATGGACTCCCCTCCTAATTTTTGAGTTTAGGTGTTTTAGCCACACCCATTGCTAACATGTGTATAAAACCAAGCACATAGCTATGCAATCTCCATAGACAAACAATGGTGGTAGAATTGGTCATACTGAAAAGCTCAGTGAGTTTAAATGAGACACTGTCATGGGATGCCACCTTTGCAATAAGTCAGTTTGTGAAATGTCTAGACTGTTAGATCTGCCCCAGTGAACTGTAAGTGCTATTATTGTGAAATGCTCAGCCATGAAGCAGCAGACCAAGCAAACTCACAGAGCAGACCCGCCAAGTGCTGAAGTGCACTGTGTGTAAAAATTGTCTATCCTCTATGCATCACTCACTAAAGAGTTCCAAACTGCCTCTGGAAGCTACATCAGCACAAGAACTGAGCAACGGGAGCTTTATTAAATGGGTTTCCATGGCTGAGCAGCTGCGTAAAAGCCTAAGAATCACTATGTGCAACCACCAGACTGGACTCTGAAGCAGTTTTCTCTGAAATTATGAATCACGCTTCACTATCTGGCAGTTTGATGGACAAATCTGGATCAGGTGGAGATTTGGTCAGGAGAACTCCACGTACCAGAATGCACAGTGCCAACAGTAAAGTTTGGTGGTGAAGGAATAATGGTCTAGGGATGTCCCTTAGTTCCAGTGAAGGGTAAAGTTAATGCTACAGCACACAAGGGCATTTTAGACATTTATCTGCTTCCAACTTTGTGGCAACAGTTTGAGGAAGGCTCTTTCATGTTCCAGCATGACTGGGCCCCAGGTCCATCAAGGTCCATAAAAACATGGTTTCACAGATTGTGAATTCAATCCCTGGGTGATCCTATAGCCATCCATGGCCAGGAGACCAAGAGAGCACAACTGGCCTCGCTCTCTCTGGGTGTATAGGATATCTGATCTCACAAATGCTCTTTTGACAGAATGGCCACAGATTCCTACAGATTCCCACAGACGCACTCCAAAATCTTGTGGAAAGCTTCCTAGAAGAGTGACGGCTGTTTCAGCTGCAAAGAGGGGGAGCTCCATATTAATGCACATTGTTTTTGAATAGGATATCCAACAAGACTATATAGGTGTGATGGTCAGGTGTCTGCATACTTTTGGCCATGTAAGCTATAAGCTTCCATTAATTGTTAGCTACGTTAGTCTCCTAGCTCCATTACAGCTCATAGCTATACCAGACTTGTCTTGGTTGGGTAAGGTAAAAAATATTGCTGAAATATTTTTGTACCACAGTGTTTGTGGTGTATAGGGCAGAGAATAAAGGCGGCAGAGGTCATACATTACTGCATGTAACACAGCCCTTTTGACTGTTATCTGTGTTGACCAGTGTCTCCTGGAGAAATGATGGTGGAGGCCACCAGTAAGAGTGGACGGTGGAGGAGATCAATACCACTCCTGCAGCTCTCAGTGTGCTCTCAGTGTGCTCCAAATCACATCTCCTTAAATGGAATAGCACGGCAACAATCCACGCTGTTTGATATATGTGATATTGGATTTCTCTGTTAGTTTTGTGTGGAGAGTGGCTCATTTTTTTCTCTACCTTTTCTCTTTTGGTCTCTCTCTTTCTTTCTCTCTCTTTCTCTCTCTCACTCTCTCTCACTTTCTCTTTTACTTACTCTCTCACTCTCTTTCTCTCTCTCTCTCTCATTTCTGGCCGACGTTCAATTTCACACTTGGGGGAGCGGAATGAGGGGAAGGTCAGGGCTGTGTCAACAGCGGCTAGCATTTTTTTCTTTCTTCTCTTTTTTTCTGCTGATACCATGAGGATGGGGAGAGAGAGAGAGAGAGAGAGAGAGAGAGAGAGAGAGCTCCAACTCTGTTCTTTGCCCTCCTTCACATATTCACTTTCACTCCTCTACATCCCTTTCCTCATATCATCATACTGATTCCACCTCTCTTGTTTTCAGAATTCCAGCTAAAGATGCGGCACTGGTCAACGAGAATGGCTGTAATGTCCGTAGCCGTAGTGTATGTGTATTGCACATTGTGTCTGATGTCAAAATCTTGTAACCCCCATTTTCATATTTTTTCAAATAATTTGAAGAGCTGCCCAATAAGTTGTGTGAATATCTAATGAATAGACTATTAGAAATGACCAAAATAGCTTGGAATAAAAACCTGTTCCATTATCAAACATTAATGTTAAGAACTGTGCTCCTCTTTTGGAGATGTGAGGTTTGTTATGACAGTGATGCTATGTATTTGTTTACAGTTCTTACTGAGGTACGTAACTCTTGTACACACCCTGCTGGGTGACTCATGTTGGTTTGTGGTGCAAAACACAAACAAGGTGAGGTTCAGAGACGTATTTAGATGCATGTTTCATCTTCCTCTCCCCTCTTTCATCTCTCCCTCTCTCTCTCTCTCTCTCTCTCTCTCTCTCTCTCTCTGTCTTTCTTTTGAGAATGTTTTTCTGTAAAAATGCGTAAGTGCATCATTAGCTTACATTACACACACACACACACAGCCGGCTGCCTTTAACAAAATGTGTAAATTTCATGAGGAATGGATGAGAAGAAATGGCCCAAAATGGCTTGGGAAAAAGTCTGGTTACATTGACATACAGCAAATGTTCAAACAGTTAATGTTCTCCTCCAAGCACGTTGAGCTGTCCAGTGACACTGCGTTGTGTGTATATATACACATATATGTATATATACACACAACGCAGCGTCACTGGACAGCTCAAAGCGCTTGGAGGAGAACATTAACTGTTTGATTCTGCTAGCATCATGAGGCCATACTTTCCACCCAAAGCAGAGGTCAGCAACCCAAATGTTAATAAGAGCCATTTTGTCCTTTCAACAAAAATCAAACCACCTTGGAAGCCACAACATTTTATGTCCATTTTATCATCTTGGCTGTAAATATGATTCAGTATGTGCTGATGGACTAATATAAGCAAAAAAATCTACAAAAACATAGACTTACTTTGCTCTGCTTTAACCTTTAGCTCAGCTACAGCCACTTTTCTCCCATCTCCAGCAGGAAACCTTTGCAAAAGTAGAACAATTTCTTGTAAAATCTCTCAACATTCAACTTTTTACGAGACTGAAGTCAGCTTCTCATTGGCCAACTTCTTGTTCAAATTTTCCCGTTCTACCTTAAATGGTGCCTGAGGCGCCAGAATGTAAATACTGCACCTTTTAAGATGGAACGGGAAAATTTGAACAAGAAGCTGGTGACTGAGAAGATGACTTCAGCTTTGTGACTTTTTATTGGTTGACAGTTGCTCACTGCAGATTAATCAGGAAAGCAGCCGCTGTGATTATAAACACAAAGTCCATTCATCTCCAAATTATCGATGTTTGTCTTAAATCTTTCTCTTTGCCTTTTTTAATTAGCTACTAGCTAGGTGATATTGTTGTCTGCATTACTGTGTGGCCAGCAGTCTTCGTGCCAACCTTCAAGGTAATTGAGTGAATTAGCAGTTATACATTAACTCCAGCTTTTAAGACCATTCATTGTTAAACTGTGTTAGAACGATCAGCAGAGCTTTATTTTACTGCAAAGGAGAATTTTTTTGTTTTTACCTAAAAATCTAATTCTGCTGTGGAGCCACAACAGGGTAGTAAAAGAGCCGCATGCAGCACCGGAGTCGCATGTTGCTGAGCCCTGAGCAAGACAGAGTGAGGCCAGTTATGCTTTCTTGGACTCCCAGCCTCATTTGCCTGTGCCATTGCAAGAATTTAGTGTAGTTTTAACCGTATTTCTGAATTATATCAAAATAATCAAATAAAATCAGTTTGTGGTAAAATCAGATATGCACTGAATTGTTTCCTAAAGAATAATTATCAAATTGATTCGTTGTGAGGTCAAAGATTTACCCCCCAAGTCCCTATCTGTCTCTCTCGCCCCTCTCACTTCCTTTTTTTCCCTGTGAGTCTGCTACTCACATTACTCAGTGATTAGCAGCAGTGGACAGAGCAGGGTGGCAGTGCCAGCTTTGCCAGCAGGGCACATCACATCTCCTGACCTATCGCTAATCCCAGTGAGCTCACTCCATATTCACACAAACACACACCCCCTTTAAAGGGTCCATAACCAACATTGTTCTTAGATTTTATTTTTTAAAAGTCCACTTTTGATGTTTGTGGGGTTTTATGTTCCAAAACAATCATTATTCATTTAACATGACCACTTTCCAACCTCTCTTTATTCTGTAGGATTAAAGCTGCTTTTGTTACTGTGTCTTTAAGCCTGATATACAGTGCTGTGAAAAAGTATTTCTTCTATTTCTACATCATGTTTGAATGTTTGAGATCATTAAACTACTTTTAATATTAGACAAAGATAACCCAAGTAAACACAAAATGCTTTTTCACATGATGATTTTATTTATTGAAGGAAAATGCTGTTCTGTCCTAACTGTGTGAAAAAGTAAGTGCCCCCTTAGCTACTAAATCAACCAGTTAACCAAATTCAATTGTCTATCTCAATTCAGTTTTACTAGCCGCACCCATGATCACTGCCAGACCTGTTGAACCTAAACATCACTTAAATAGAACCTGTCTGGCAATGTGAAGCGGGCTAGAAGGTCTCAACAAGCAGCACATGGGGCCACATTCTAAAGAGATTCAAACACAGATATGAAATAAAGTCATTATAATCTACCAGTCTGGAAAGGGTTACGAAGCCATTGCTAAGGCTCTGGGACTCAGACAGCAAACCACAGTAAGAGCCGTTATCCACAAATGCAGAAAAAGAAGAACAGTGGTGAACCTTCACAGGAGTGGCTAGCATACCAAAATTTCACCAAGAGCGCATCAACGATTCATCCAGGAGGTCACAAAAGAACCCAGACGAACATCTAAAGAACTGCAGGCCTCACTTGCCTCAGTTAAGGTCAATGTACATAATTCTACAATAAGAAAGACACTGGGTGAAAATATCCTCCATGGGAGAGCTGCAAGGGGCAAACCACTGCTGACCAAAAAGAACACAAATGCTCATCTCACATTTGCCAAAAAACATCTAGATGACCCTTAAGACCTTTGGAATAATATTGTGTGGATTTGACGAGTCAAAGTTGGAACTTTTGGAAAACAGAGGTCCTGTTATATCTGTCGTAAAGCTAACACAGCATTACACAAAAAGAACGTCATACCAACAGTCAAACATGGTGGTGGTAGTGTGATGGTCTGGGGCTGCCTTGCTTCTGCAGGACCTGGATGACTTGTTATAATTGATGGAACGATGAATTCTGTTCTCTATCAGAAAATCCTGAAGGAGAATGTCCCCCCATCACTTTCTGACCTCATGCTTAAGCACAGTTGGGTTACGTAGCAGTACAATGATCCAAAGCACACAAGCAAGTTCACCTCTGAATGGCTCAAAACAAACAAATTAAGGTTTTGGAGTGGCTGAATCAAAGTCCTGACTTGAGTCCCGTTGAGATGCTGTGGCAAGACCTTGAACAGGCAGTTCATGCTAGAAAAATTAACACAACTCTGCACAGAAGAGTGGGCCAAAATTCCTACACAGTGATGTAAAAGACTCATCGCAAGTTATCAAACACGTTTAATTGCAGTTGTTGGTGCTGAGGGTGGCACAACCAGTTATTAGGTTTAGGGGGCAATTACTTTTTCACATGGATTACATAGGTTTTAAATTAATCATTATCTGCAATAAATGGAATGATCATTCAAAAGCTGCATTTTGTGTTTACTCGTGTTATCTTTATCTTAAAATTAGTTTGATGATCTGAAACATTTAAATGTGACAAATTTGCAAAAAAAGAAGAAATCGGGTGGGGGAAAATATTTTTTCGCAGCACTGTATGTAAACAACCTCTGTTCTAATTGGCTGAGCTGTATTGTACCTCATTCAAAAAGTAATCTGGGCTGAAACACTCCTTATAACATCAATGTAAACTTCAGTTATGTAATTTCCAGTCAAAACAGCCATCAAGCACCAGCACATTTTTTTCAGAAAATATTTATGAGAAAATTAATTATAAAATAATCCACTTGCATTAGAAAATGAAAAGTCAAAGGAAAATAAGTGAAAGAAAACAGAAGAGTTTCCAAAATACATAGTTATTACTATTTTTTTAAATAAATCTAGTCAGTAAGTAAGTAAGTAAATATGTAAGTAAGTACGTAAATAAATACTAATAAGGAAAATGAGAATCACAACAATCACGTGAGAACTGGTAGACCACCAAAACTGTCACTATCAGATAATCAACACTTAAAGCTTTTGTCTTTGAAAAAGAGGAAAAAAGAACAGACGAACATTTGTATGTCAAACGAAGAAGCTGCTGGTGTTCTCAGAACAATGGACTGACCACCCCGGAGTCCAGACCTCAACATCACTGAATGTGTTTGGGATTACTTGGATTATGAGAAACAGAAAGTGCAACCAACTTCTAAGACTGAACTCTAGAGATATGGAAAAATATTCCTGCAAATTTCTTTGACTGAAAGCAAGTGTCCTGAAAAGAACAGAAGCTATAATAAAGGCGAAGGGTGAGTATAATCAACACAGAAAATTTTTTAAATTGTAATTAGTTGTTGAGGCCTCTGTGTAATTTTCAATTAAATGTATAATCCTTTTTCCTGATGCTGGAAAATGAATAACTCAGTG
This sequence comes from Colossoma macropomum, assembly GCF_904425465.1. Taxonomy (NCBI): domain Eukaryota; kingdom Metazoa; phylum Chordata; class Actinopteri; order Characiformes; family Serrasalmidae; genus Colossoma; species Colossoma macropomum. The sequence continues at coordinate 313,168 of NW_023495247.1, read as the reverse complement.
GAAATTAAGTAAATGAAATGTGGTCTCTGACTTTTGCACAGTACTATAGAACATATGTCATTTACATCTATAGCTAGTTTAGCCTGTGAATCCCTGACAATAAACAGAAACATGAGAAAAATTAAGAAAATAATGGTTTAATCATCCCTTTAGTTTCAGACAGAGCGGAGAATGAAATTCTAAATTTGGTGGGCATACACAGATTTAGAATTGGAAAAAGGAAAAACAAAAAAGTGTGTTGTGTATGCACAGTGCATATTCACACCCTGTAGTAACTTATGAACTTATGAAACCCTACACCAAACTCACACCTGATCGTGTTCACCCACTCCTCATTGCATCATATGTAAACCAACCAGTGTGAAATCTTATATGTAACTTATTCTGTATTAAATATCACAGTGATAAAATTCACTGAATTATTATCCTCTGAACAGGTGTCAGTCCCATTTCCATATTTGAATGTAAATCAAGAGCTTAGTTGAAAATGCTGACAGCTTATTAATAGTTACAAATTAAATTCTACCAATCTCACCAATCTGCCTAATTAAATGATTGAGATGTAAACAAAATCATTCAGAGTGATTTCATGTGAAATCCATTTTAGAGAAACTTACTGAGCTATTATATGGAATAGCATTACACTCTCCTGTGACTGAGACGTTGTCGTATGATAGTGATAAGCTAACGTTTTGGCGTAAAATGCATTTTTAGCAATACATTCATGGTGGAGAGGTACATGCAGGCCTGGATCTTCAAGTTATGGGCCGCTGGGCACAAATGTTTGGTGGACCCCTACCTGGCTACCTTTTTGGGTGGTCAGTGATTTTGTCATGATATCACAACAAGTTAAAAAAGGCCTATGCAGCACCACAGTGACAGCGTACTAGCCGCAGTGCTGGCACATCACCACTATGAGCGCATATACATATTTTTTCAAGACAAAACAGTAGCAAGATTACTTACACATTAATGAGAACACAGGTTAACACAAGCCCAACAACTATTTCCATATAAAGCATGTATCCATTTCAGACGGCTGCGATCGTGGACATGTTTGTTTTTTGTTTTTTCATTTGTATTTTACCTCTGATGACGCAGATCACTGCTGACAAAGACAGATCAACTTTTTAACTTGGGTGGTTGAAAAATAAACTGACGTTTAGAAAAGACATGAAGAGCGTCAGGATTAAGATCAGCTGTAACACAAAATTACACCATGTTCTAACAGTATCGCGTTGCAAGGCCTGCAGGATGTCTACATCGAAAACGTCAAGCGTGCATCAAAACATAAATAAACCACAGACCTCTTAAAATATAGATGCTTTACTGGTGGAGCTGTGCAGCAGTGGGTTAGGGACATGTTATTTAACAGTTTGTAACGGGTTACGTTACATCACCACATTTAACATCAGTAGTCCAAAGTACATAGTTAAAACAGCATTACACCACTGTGGTGATGGGCAGCTCGGTTATGCTAACTTATCTTTACTTAGCTAACTTGCTAGCAAACACAAACGGATTTCACCTCTAACTTCCAGCACTCTAGCCGTTTCTCTCCAAAGAAGAGTCATAGAGATCCCTCTCTTTTCTACTTCATGGAAGAATTTCTTCTCCTCCATTTTAAGGTGGAACTGCAGAGCAAAGCGATACGTCAAAACAGAAACGTCTATCAAAAATGACGCACTGCTTGGTGCTGGTGAAGACATTCTAACTGACTGTAATGGAAGCGTTTTGGTTGTGCTGTTCTTGCTCACATCACTTGCTCTTAGAACATTGTGTTAGTTCATTAGTAAAGCTCCCACTGCGAGTCAAAACAGCTGTTAAGATTTTCTCATATTTGCTCGCGGGGGCCCCCTAGTGGCTCGGGGCCTTTGTGCACCTGCCCATAAAACCCATTGGGTGATCCGTGGGTATATGTTGGGTGTTGTAAGGCAAAATAAGGCAAAAAAAATCTCCAAAGAACGTTACATATAAAAACTCAGAAGCACGTGTAGGTTCACTGATTGTTTTGGAAAGTAAATAAAATGGCTGTATTTGTGTTGTAGGCATAGTGACCACTGGTTTCTATCACCACCACTGTAAAAAAAAATCAGAGTTGGCAATGAACCATTTCAAAACGCCTTGAATGACTTTGTTTATATCTGAACAATTAATTTATGCAGATTTTTTAAAATAAATAATAACAAAATTGCACGTTGTTTGTTTTTTGCAATTTTAACTCAGTTCAGCATTTATTCCATTTATTATTCATTTTATCATATTACATTAGTGAATCTCCCTCACACTCACACAGAATGTCCAGATCACTTTTTACTACACTATGTAAAAACACATTTTCTGTCCTTTACATTGTGTGAACATTTAGTTGAATGAATTGAATAAAAATGGACAAAAATACATAGACTAAAATCTTGATACATTAACATACATTAAACTCATCAGTTTTAAGGTTGCTATTTCATTTTTGTTATGATTGTTTGCTGTCTAGTCTTGTTTTGAAAAGCAGAGTCAGATGCAGACATGGACTAATTGATGTACCACTGCAAGGACATATCATAAATCAGGATAACTTAGTGGCTTATGAGGGGAGAAATATGGGCGAAAGAGAATGTGCGCTTGGTTTGCAAAATGCCCCCCATTCATTTCTCCTCTTGTTCCATTTAGCACTCGCTCTCTTTTCACACACTGCATTTATTTCACTTTGAGAGGTGCCTCCTGGCAGGGGGTCTTTATATTCACTAATCTCTCCATGGTTAAAGAGAGGGCCTTCTAGTGTGTGTGTGCGCGTGTGTGTGTGTGTGTGTGTGGACTTTGCTTCGAGAGGCCTCAGAGTAGGAGCCGTGTGAATGCAGTGTTCGGCTGGTGGTTTGGAAAGTTGTATTCTTGTTCTTTTTTCAGTCCTTTTCGGTGCTGTACTAATGATGGTTTTTGAGGGGCGTTCTGGCCCCGTTGTTGGCCGAACAAAAACGGCAGCAAGAGAAAGGGAGTGCTGACCTTGGTCAGGCGGAGGAGAGGAGAGGTGGGCAAATAGATTGCATAGAGGTTACCTTGACAACTGTCCATGCTGATTTTGGCTGTCTCTTGGCCTAAGGGAAAAGAGAGAGACCGAGAGTGAGAGAGAGAAAGAAAGAGAGAGAGAGAGAAGGAGAGAGAAAGGAGGGGGAGGATGGCGAAGAGTCCTGTCAGGCATTTGGTGTGTGTGTGTGTGTGTGTGTGTGTGTGTGTGTGTGTGTGTGTGTGTGTGCGTGTGTGTATGTGTGTGTGTCTAGCACAGGACGGGCGAGGGGTAGGTGAGGAGGGGTTATGCTGAGAGGCTGCCAGGCGTGGAATTCCTCTGACTTTATTAATCATTAACACAATGTTCCAGAAAGACCCTGCCAAACTAACTCGGAAGAAACTCATGATGCATTTTTTTCCCTCTGTCATTCTCTCTGTCTGTCTCTCAACCACTCTCCCTCTCTTTCTCTGTACTTTTGTCTTTTCCTCTCTTTTTTCTTTCAGTTCGTCTCTGTGCATCTCTACCTCCTTTTTTCTCTCTCACTCTCGTATTTTCTCTCTTCACTTCTCTCTTTCTCCGTCTGCCTGTCTGTCTCTCTCCCCCATTTCTCTACTTTCTCTCTCACTTTCTCTCGCTTTCAGAATCTCTCGTTTCTCTCTGTCACACCTTTTTCTCTCTGCCTTGTTCTATCTCTCTTTTCTCTCTCTGCATGTGAATCCCTCCCTCCCTTTCTCTGTCTCTCATTTTCTCTTCTCTCTGCTCTCTCGTTCTTCTTTATGTTCTCACTCTCATTCCTTTTTTTCTCTCCTTTTCTCTCTTCATTTCACTCTCTCTCTATCCATTTTCTCTCTTTTATTCCTTCTCTCTTTTCTCTCTCTGTTTCTCTTGCATACTCTGTCTCTGTTTGTCTCTCTATCTTGCTCTCTCTTGGAGGTCTCTCTTGCCTCTGTCTCTGTCTCTTACTCTCTCTCTTTTTGAGAGGGGGGGTGTATTTTGCCACTCCATTTCTCTGCCATAACCAGAGGGAAGTGGAAGGCCAAACTGTGGCCAAGACATTAATTATTTACCCCCGTGACACACATAAACATACACACACAAAAAACATATACCGTCTCAGACTGGTGCATACAAGCAAACACACACACACACACACACACACACACACACACACACACACACACACTAGAGGATAGTATGCAGCTCTTGTAAAGTGCAGTTCTTTTGCAAACCTTGTATCTCAGAAATGATCGTTTTACAGGAGAAGGGAAAAACATTGTTAACATTTAATGCAGTTTTTAATGATTTCTATTGGCCTGTCCTTCATGAAATTTTGACACAATGTGAAAGGCAGCACACACTTTCCAATATATATATATATATATATATATATATATATACATTGGATACACACACACACAAACACGTATATATGTATACGCATGTCAAGGTCTATGATATATTAGCTGGTAAGCGAACAGTTGGTTCTTGTCGTCGATGTGTTCGATGCAAGATAAGTGGGCAGGCATGAGGACCAGAAAGACTTTGCCAAATTCATTATGGCCAGACGGCTGGGTCAGAGCACCTCCACTGGGCTGCTCCCAGTCAGCAGTGGTAAGTACCCACTGACAGTGGTTTGAGGAGGGACAAATCTAGAGATGGGCAATAAAACAATATATATTGTTATTGTGCCACAACATAATACAATATGTTCTTCTAAATATTGTGTATATTATCTGTGTTGGTAGAACACTGAACAACAGCATGTCATTATAAAGAGCACAAAATTATTCCCATTTAGCTGGATTTATTGCAACACCGTATGACAAATGTTGAATAGAGATCATGGTTTTCACAGTTTTTGATTTTTTTTTAATGTAACATCACTGGTTCTGTTTTCTCTGTACCCACTGATCAAATGTCTGAACAAATCAATATTGTGACATTGTAAAAATGATCACGATATTATAATTTTGATGTATCAACCAGCTCTACACAAACCACTAACCAGCAACAGGGTTGTAAGTTTATTATGAAGATTTGTTTCACTGCCTTTGGCCTGATTGCAATAAGGTGAACCTTTTTGTGAACCTTTTACAAACAAAAGCAAAAATAAATAGCAAAAAATTACCTGTCCCTAATATGAGTCATCAATAGAAAACCCCCCCAAAGATCATTTCATGTGTGTGTGTGTGTGTGTGTGTGTGTGTGTGTGTGTGCATCTGTAATTTCAGCCTCTCCAAAGCCTTGCTCAACAGTCATCAGCTTAATTGAATGAATCGGGCATCGAATGAAGCAATATGTAGCCAGCAATTTGGTTCTGTCAGCCATCTGGATGATGGCTCTGAAAAGTATGTGTGGGGGTTGTTGGCTGTGGGGGGTGGGTGTTAGTGTCTCATTGTATATGCATATATTTGTACACATTAAATCCCTGTTGGCTTAGACAGAATGTCTTCTGAAAAAAGCATACCGACTGGAGGTGCCCATAGCTCACTTAGCACCACTAATACTGCATGAGCACAAGAGCCATAAACACAGTGAGTTACGCACCTGCAGTGAGTTGAACCCCTTAAATGGCCAAAGTTTTACTACACACTTCTATAACCTAAGAACAGGTCAGTCAGTTTGCATTGTAGTCTGTGTAGTTACTGAATAATAAGCCTTTGTATGTAATAAGCCTGGGATTGTACGGGGCTAAGAGAGAATACAGGCTTAGAGGGAGTGACAGGAGAAGGTGATAGTGAGTAAAAGATGAAGAAAACAATCAGGAAAGAACAGCAGTAAATAACTAAGTAAGTGCTAACCCCTCTGGTATGAGTGACATCACTGTACAAACACACTGTTAGTGGAAGAAGCACTCTGTTTCAACTCTTCTGTCACCTCTCTCTCTCTCCTTCTCTCTCTCTCTCTCTCTCTCTCTCTCCCCCTCTCTCTCTCTGCTTGTCAAATCTCACACTGCTGTGACATCTCTGTGAGTTCTTTCTGAAACAATGCTGGAGAATCTCTCTTTCTAGACCATTCTGTTGAAGTAGTTGAAACTGCATATATACATATATATATGTATACATATATATGTGTATATATATACATATATATGTATATATATATATATATATATATATATATATATATATATATATATATATGACAACTGAAGCCAAACTTTGTTCTTCAAACCAGCACACAAATATATACTTGTTTGCCATTGATTTCTCCTTCTTTCCCACTATTTTCATAACTGTAACATTGTTCTTTCAAAACCAGTGTGTTCTAAGATTACTGTACTGTATCTTACATGGGCAGGCAGATAACCATCAGGCAGAGAGAAAGAGAGAGCGAGAGAGAGAGAGAGAGAGAGAGAGAGAGAGAGAGTGTTGTAGGGCTTGAGTTGTAAATGGTTTTATATTTGTAACCTGATGCATGTGGAGGAGCAGCAGGGAGTGTCTGAATGCTTGAGATTGCTATCACAGTGAGACAGTGGTGTGTGTGTGTTCATAGCCATTAGATGGATCAGCAAAAAGTCTTTGTTGTTATTTGTGGAACATACAGTGCAGTGCAAAAGTCAGAGACTGCCCTTCACTTACTCAATTTTCATTAAAATGCCATTAAGAACAAATTATTCATTTTTTTGTCAGCCTGCTTTCGGTGTTTCAGAGAAATCTGCAGGAATATTTTTCACATCTCCGAAGTTCAGTCTTAGAAGTTGTATTTTCTGCTGCTCACAATCCAAGTAACGCAGAGGACATTCAGTGATGTTGGAGTCCAGACTCTGGGGTGGTCGGTCCATTGTTCAGAAAACACCAGCAGCTTCTTTGTTTGACTTACAAATTTTCTTATGTTTTGTCTGTTTCCTTTTCTCAGCAAGGGCTTCTTCACAGCTACGCATTCTTTAAGACTCATAGTGTTGAGTTGTTTTCTCACAGTGGAAAGATGGACAGAAACACCTGTGGATTATTTCAGATATTAAGTTAGAGTGGAGCTTGATTCTCTCAAAGATGACAGCTTACTGTTTATCTGATGGGGACCATTTTGGTGGGCTACAAGGTCTTACATGGTTGTTAACATTATTTTCCCCATAATGTTTAATCTTTTTTAAAATTCTAGTTTTTAACTCCTGTTTTTTCATGTTTATTCCTTTGACTTTTTCATATCCTTTTGCAAGTGGATTATCTTACATCTAATTTGAAAAATGGATAACTTGTAGGGCTGCTTATACTGGAAATTAAATAAACGAGGCATGGTCTCTGACTTTTGCACAGTATTGTATACATATATCTACATGCATGTACAATATTTTGTTGTCTGAGATTAATTGGATTATATTATACTTTAAGTTCACACATCTTTGCATGTGCTCTCACTACACAGTGTGTATATGTGTGGGGTGTGCATGTGTGTGTGTGTTCTTGTATTGCTATACTTATGATAGGACTACATGAAATTTTTGCTCAAGTGAGGACATTTTGCTGGTCCTCACTTGGGAATGTGTTATTTTCACCACAATTGCTTTTTTTATTTTAGAACTAAAAGAGCAGAAAAAATGCCCTTTGGATACTGAGGTTAAGGTTAGGCTTAGGTTTAGGTTTATGTAGTATTATTTAGCTACAGTAACACAAAAATCAATAGAAACCTATGGACGTCCTCATATGTATAGCAAGACAAACGTGTGTGTGTGTGTGTGCGTGCAGAGTATTGTGCTCTGTAACCTAAACTATTCTGAGTCCAGGTGCAGTAAGGGGATCATTGCGCTCTCTCTCTCTCTCTTTCTCTTTCTCGCTCTCTCTCTCTCCCCCTCTTTCTTTTGTATTTGTGCCAGAACTGCAGCACCCTGCCTCCGCTGGGGTTTCACTCTTCCTCTCTCTTTCTCAGGCAGTCCTCCTTATGCCAACTAGGTGTGCTTGTGTGTGTGTGTGTGTGTGTGAAAGAAAAAGAGAGAGAGACTAGACTACTCATTACACCCATTGCTTGAAGAAGACTCTCTCTGAATCAGAGGACGAGTGATAAGGAAATTTCAAATCTATGCAAACATCCGAATGTAAACTGGCTTATATGTTCTAAGATTTGTATTGTAGTTCCACTGCACATTATATTTCTAGAAATGTAACCTGTTTGAGTTTAATTTAAAGGTAGGGTTGTCAAACAATTAAAATGATTATTGTTAATTAATTGTCATTAATTACATTTGTCTTATTTGCTCAAATTGGGCACTAAAGATTCATTTCAATTTATAAAGCAGCACATTTTGTTGCAGCCATATGAGTGGACATAATATTGTGTGAAGGCAGGATTTACATGAACAGAACATGAAAAACTTACATCACCAACATCCACTTGCAGCATGTTCGCTGAGTGTATATCTCATAAATATTATATATACAATCAATGATTCTATCTCCTCCGTGATTGTAACCTCCTGCTCTCGTTCCTACAGCTCATAGATTTTTGTTGTGATTGTCTGGAGCTTACTACTGTGCTATTACTTTTGTTAGTTTGCTGCTCATTAATTTATCCATAGATAAGGACTTTGATGAAAAACAAATTCACCATTGCATGAATTAACTTTTTTCAAGAATGTAATTTACTTTAAAAGCTTTATTTGAATGACAGGACTGAAGTCAGTCAGTGACACACAGCATGTGAGCAGCTGGACTCAAACTGTGATTGGAAGGGTCAAGTGAAATGCATTAATGCCATTAAAAAAAAAATGAATGTTGTTGAACATTTATCACGTTAACACACTATGAACATGTTAACTGTGACATCACTAAGTGATGCACTTTCATTCTTCACTCTAAGTTAATAAGATCCAGCCTAGATTTTGTAATAAAGTAGCAAACATTTAAATTTTTATGCAAACCTTTTCTCACTGTGTGCTTCGCCTTGGTTGCATAAAATAATGGCTATCACAGACCTAACAAATGTAACTGGTTGTTGAATGTAAATGTTTGGATCCACGTTGGCTTTCACTTCAGGGACGTTGTGTTTAATTAAGAATCCTACATTTGCCCAAAACTCACTTAACCTAGCAGTTAAAATAATAATGTGGCTAAAAATAATAACCCAGCCTCACTACCTTGTTCTTGCTGCAAAAAAGTAGGCCTAAAAAATAACAGTCTGTAACATACTACTAATAGACTAACTTATCATTTGTTCACGCTCTGCTGTCTCTTTTGTGTTTTTTCTTTCATTAGCGCCCTGCTAATCTCCTTTTGACTCTCGTGAGTGTCCCTTTAAGAGGTTTCTCCACCTGTTTTCCGTAAAACCCACTTGTTTTCGGAAAAAAACCCGCCCTCCTACGTTCGGGTTGGCTGCTAAGCTCATTATCACTCATAGGCGGGCTGTTCGTGAGTATGAGCTTACCAGCCAATCTTAGTGCAAGCAGCGGAACGCCACTAGCCAATCATAGCGCAGGGCGGGAGGGACTTGTTAGAATACGGGTGTGGAAAGTCTTAAAGCGACAAGCACGCTTTTATGTGGAATACGGGTAGGAAGAAAACCAACAGCGTCTTCTCCTCCTCCTTCTCCTCCTCCTCCTATCTCCGGCTTTACTCCGCCCTTCGGTCCGGAAGGCAGTGAGAGCTGCTCTCGCAAGTGGCCGCAGATGTGAGCTGAGTTTTTAGTCGCTATCTGCTACTACAGCGAACCAACTTTGCCTCCATTCACTTGAACGGCAATGTCAGATTAGCTGGCCTCTTTAGCATCGACGTCTCGTTTATTATTATTTCTTGTCGATGTCGTGGTCGTGTATAGCAGCCGCCAAGGGACTGTTTTAACCTAATTTCGCGACTATTTCTTTAAACGTTTCCTTTTTTATTTGTATTTGATACATGTTTTATCTCTCTGACGGTTGACACACTGAAACAAAAGTGGATTTAACAGTGGCTCCGCCGTGTACCAGCACTCCAAGATGCTCCTGGTCTCTCCGCGGCTAGACTCACCTCGCATGGACCCATTAGTGAGTTGATGAGCTTTTGATTGCTGTTAAGCACCAGCTTTGGATGTGTCTGTGTGTATGTGAATGTGAGCCTCTGTGTTGGGGGGCGGGTTGTGTGTGTGTGTGCAGGGGGTGTATTCATTAAAACTTCAGCACGCTTTCTGTGTTGTTTCACTTTATCTCTGACCCACTTTAAACTTCTACATTGGCGAATAAATCTGCTCACGTGTTCCAGCATCTCAGCGGCACTGTGCTCGGAAACTTGACCGAGAAGCCACCGGCATTAGCTGACGACGCTAGTAGATACACTTTGTGGAGTGCATAGAAGCGGCTCGTGAGCTGGATGAGGGCGAACCCGCGCTATTTAAGTGCGCGAGCTCCGCGTTTCACGTTATCTGCGAGTAACATAAGAACGCTGATCATCCTGATGACACTCATATCTGTTGACGATGTCGTTATATCCCCATATCGGCAGTATGGTGGGGAGTAATGCATAGCAGGCTCCCTAGTGCTTAAAAGAATCTTAAAGGATTGCGGTTCGTTAAAGAACGTGACGTCACAATGCAATGTGTTAAAGGATTGTTGTGTCACAATGTAATGTGTTAAAGAACAGCTACGTCACAATGTAGCGTGTTAATGAATCGTGTGCTGCATCTTCACGCCCGACGAAGAGACCCTCTTTGTTTTCCCACGGCTGAGGAATCGCTGAGGCAAAAGAAAAAGCCCCCACTCTGCTGAGCAGCAGCAGCAGCATGTGGTTCTGCTGGTTGGAGCGAGCGAGGCTGAGCTCCGCCGCTCTAGACAAAAGGCGAAAAGGCAGAAAGACAGCGCGGCTCTGCAGACGTCAGCGCGGGGTTCAGGCGCCGGGGAGCGGTGCTGGAGTTTCAACAGAGGCTGGGGGGAGGAGGTGGGGAGGGGGTGCAGATAGATAGATAGAGGTTGCCATCATATTGACACACGGAGTGGGGAGCGTGTGGGTGGGTGCGCGCGCGCGCGCGGGATTAAGCTAGTGGAATACGTAATGGGATTAAAGGAAGTGGCGGAAGAAGTCGCCTCTGCCTGTAAAGAGCAAGCAAGAGCCACAAACGAGTCTTTATTAGAGTCCTGCTGGATTAGTAAATGGGTTAAAAGCGCCTTTGTGTGTGTGTGTGTGGTTCATATATACAAGCAGTCCGTTTATAGGGCTACTGTCTGTGCATGTTGCCTCGTCGTTCAATAATCCTAGCCAATTAACTAAAGAGGTCTGCTCAGCGTCATGCTGTAGGCAACGCCCCCCCCCTTCGCTTTGTTAGGATTTTGCTTAAACACACCTCGCTAACAGTGCTGTGATAGCAGAGCAAATCCAGCCTTGTGTCATCTTTGCAGCTGGTTTTGGAAACTAAACCGTTTTTCCACTGTCGTTTATAGAATTGAACAAAGCTAAAGTGCTCATTTGAGCATGTATTGATGCAGATTGGTGTGGAAAGTGCTGGTTAAAGGAGAAGTCTAGGAATGTGGGTGGAAAGGTGGAAAGTGTCCAGCCCTTTTTAAAATAGATTGATTTCCTGATGAACTGTGATGCCTTTTTATATGCTGGGTCTTCTGTACTGAATCAGTGCAAGATGAATGAAACCCTGGACATCTTTACTTACTCTTAATTAGTATTGATGAATATTCATGCAAGCAGTGACCCCGCCCTCATCCTTATGGCGTTTAGTGACCATTAACCTCAGTGGACGCTCCTCCTGAGACAGGCTATGGCAGGCCATTGTTTATATCGACATCCAGAAGTGTTTTCTAACTGTGATATTGGAATTGAATGTGTGTGGTGGTGGTGGTGGTGATGTATTAAATCAGTCCAAGCGTGTCCAAAATGCAGAAAAGCTGAAGACAGGGGGTGCCTACAGGGGGTGAGGCTGGAAGTTGGCTTTTAATGCCTGGACTTCGGGGAACTGGAGGTGTCCCTATAGGTTTGAGGCAGGAGCAATGGTGGCTGCAGCTATTAAATAGTTCACCTTTTCTTATGATGACAGATTAGCCTTATTAAGCATTATTAACCTAATGTCTTATCTGCTATGTTGGTTGTATGGTTGATTTCTACACGCAGTACGTTTCCCCGTTTCCCTTAGTAAAATAACAGAAGACTCTTTAACTCAAAATTCACTTATAGTAGAAGCTAATCAGCAGATGATTCTATTATAAGTGTGCTATGAGTCTATGGGTATTCTGTTCTTTTCTAAATACAGTGAAAATGTGTCCTGGTTATCAAGCATATGCTTCTGATGTGGCAGATAGAGAGTGTTGGATTATTTCTTTAATATAATGAAAAGAAAGTATACCATGGATGTTAATGACTATTATTATTATTATTATTATTATTATTATCATCATCATCTTTATTATTATTGTTATTATTGAAAGCTTTTCTTTCTGAGGCCACTTTGCAACAGCATGTGGTTTGTCTGAGCTACACCCACGCTGGGTTTCCCGCAACGGATCTTTCAGCATTTTTTTTTTTCATTTTTTGAACTGATCTATGGCCAAATTAGTCAGAGCACTTTGAAGTCGCTGGTGAAGAAAGAAGAAAAAGCAGAAAGGGCGAGCTGGAATGCGCTCCTCCGCTCAGATCTAAGCCCGCTGAAAGTGGCAGGGTAGCCGTCACCCGGCTATGCGCAGACTTGGATCCACCTCAAAGTAGAACTGGAACGGAAAACAACAACAGTGTGTGTGAACTTTCATCTCACCGACAGCCTTTAAGGATGAGATCACTGAATAAAGTGCGAGTGGAGAGGTAACCGAGAGGTCGCTTTTGTCCCTGAAGCTGTCCATTGCACATGCCTTTCTGTGTCACAGAGTAACTGACGGTTTGTGTCACCTTCCGAGCTGCTGTTTTTTTCTTCCTGAAAAGAGAAGGAGATTGCTGTATCTGCAATACAGAGCCATATGGTGTATCCCAGTGAGAGAGAGAAGAAGGGATAGCAGGGGGTAGGAGCATGCAGATGAAGAGAGAGAGAGAGAGAGAGAGAGAGAGAGAGAGAGATTTTGGCCTTGAATGTGTTAGCCAAGGCCAGCTGTTTGGTGAAAGGAGGTAAAAGTCTCCCGGTGGTCAACGATCATGGTTAGGTCTTTTACTAGTCATAGAACCTCTTGAACAGCAAGGACACATTTACTTGTGGTATAATCATATCAAGCCATTAAAAGCAAAGTGCACACTGTTCATTCAGAGAGTGTGGGAAGTGCCATTTGACTTATTATACTCATTACATGAAGTAATTGGCACCTTTTTCCCAGTTGCTTTCACACACACGCACACACACAAACACACACTCACACGTGCACACACACACACACACACACAGATAGAGGGAGAAACTGTTATTACACCTAACAGTCCTATAGACTGCAAGTACACTCTTAAAAATAACGGTTCCTCAATAGTTCTTGGTTTGAGGAAAAGCTTAGGAAAAAGGTTCTTTTTTCACTGAGGTCTTATGACATTTGTCAGGGCTTGTACACCAAAAACAGCGATAATTCCATTTTACATAGCTTTGTCCAATCTGTGTGTATTCCTTAGAGTTAATGAAGCTGTTTCTGTCACTGGGCTTTTAAGAATGTGTAAAAATCATCTCTGTTTTGATTGGCTGAATTATATGCAAATATTATATATTTTAAACACCTGTTCTGTTGAGGCTAGCATAAAGGCTAATAGTTTTAGCTTCCCTAACTAGTTTATGTCACTTTAGTGAACTTTTTACACATTAGTAACAATTAACACATCAGCGTACCATTGCGGTTCACATTCTGGTGCATTTGGTCATGTAATAGTGCTTAGTGACTTAATCTTCACGTGGAAGAGTAAAGAATTCACTAAACTGTTGTTTGCTTCAGGTGCAAGTGCTACCAAAGACAGAGGAGAACGCCCTTGAATACTATCAGGTCTTATTGGTACATCGTTCTTGAGCGGGTACCAAAAACCAAAAGAAGTGGAAAATTTGGTACTGGACTGATAGCCAATGGAAAAAGTGCAGTTTCCGTTTTCTAGTCCCAGAAGACTTTTTGGAACATGTTTTTTAAAAGTATAGCAAATTTAGAGGCTGTCGCTGCTGTAGGGACAAAACCTTGTATCTCCATCATCCGTTTTTCATTTTTTGACATAATTTGAAAAGGCCAGTTACCATTTATGATGAAATTTTAGGATGAACAGACCAACAGAAATGGTTCAAAATTACTTGGAAAAGATGATGTATTCTTTTATTTCCATTAAAAGTTAAGAACGCTTTTCTTTATCCTGTAAAGTTACCTTTTGGAGATACAAGGTTTTGCCCTGACAGCAGCCATGTATGTATATACACACACATTCAGTATGTATGTTAAATGGATTTTGCGTGTTTTTTTTTCAAACAGCAGAAAGGGACATAAAGGAAAGCTAGAAGGAAAGTAGAGTTGCTGTTATTAACCAATGGAGGGAGATGCTCATGTTTTCCTGCTATCATGCAGGATCTCTTGCCCAACTGTCTGTCTGAAAGCACTAGCAAGTGAGAGGGTGGTGAGGCAAAGAGGGAAAGAAAGAGAAGGAGGGAGAACTGACAGAGAGAGAGAGAGAGTGCGTCAGTGCGACTATCAGGCAAACCCTCACCAGGAAATAACAGTGTTGCCTAGGGATGGAAAACAAACAGGAGCTACATACCAAATATCAGGTTGTGTGTGTGTTTTCTTTTCCCTGCTTTTAGACTTTGCACGAAAAGCGGGGGAACCCACATTATGCTCTAAATGAACCCACCCTCGCCACATGCTCTTGCTAAACATCGAGTGTCGTTGCTAGCTGCTGTGAAGGTAGCTTATCAGCACTTAACTCTTGCCTCAGATAAGTGGAGAGAAAGGGAGAAACAGTGATAGGATGGGGAACGGCGTTGTGTGCCTCATTCATCAATTCACTCTTAGTCACTGTACTTTGTTCTGGAAGAAACTGCCCCAAATCAGGTTACAAGAAACACTGTTTTATGTACACATCTGTGTTAGCTCATAATGATGAATGACTTTTAATGAGGGCTTTTAACTGTTACAAGACTAGAGGTGTTATTTACCTTGTGGATAATTCAGTTCACATTATCTAAATATTTATAGCTATGTAATGACATAGTAATTACATGGTTAATTACATAATTAATTACATTTACAATCAGTTTACATTCAGTAGCTTATCACTAGGTTTGAGTCATTTTTTCCATTTGTTTCAATGTTAAGAAATGACAACAAATATGGCCAAAATATAAAAAAAATATAAAAAAATATTTTTTTTTCCTTATACAAAACATTTGTGTACACAGTAATACATTTTTGTCAAATTCTAATGATTATAGAATATCTTCTCTTCCACTTGCTCGACTGGATATGTAGAGTCTGCCCTTTTGACAGAATTTCTCTGCTTTTTTTAATGAGCTATGAGTAAAAGCTAATTAAACAACATGCAAGAAAAGCCATTTTAAGGCATATATGCCAAGAGGGACCTAGAGAGGGTCTAATTCCATGTTAAATGGTATCACAGAAGCACAGATTAGATGTGTTAAGATGTGAACAGGGTGGTGGTAGGAGAGGCATCAAATCAGGAACGACTCTTTTGTTGCTGATCTGTTGCCTCGGACCATCCATCTACTGTAAAGCACCATATGAGCGAACATCTGTTGTGCCTGAATTGCCCAAAGGAGCACTCCACATTCTCACGTTGAAGAGCCACACAGTTCCACCGCTCATGATCTACCAGAATATGCTTTATTTGATATTTGTGCTCGGATATTTGCATCTGTAGGGCTTAAAAGCATAAAGAGTTTGGATTGTCAGAGAGTCATGCTGTCTATGCTGGATAGCACTGCTTGGCTTTGTGAATGAAAAAGGACTACGAATGGACAGATGTGAAAAATCAGGCAAAACAAAGAGAAATGGAAATGTCTGCTCACCCACACCATGATGTCATCACCACAGTATTGGTTGGATTCTTTTTCTTTGAATTGTTTTCATTACTTTATGGGGTTACAAAAATGGTTGCGGTGGAGTAACAAGGTTTTCCTTTGTGTGCGCATGAGGCGCTTAAGTGAGTCATGTGTAGTAAGTGGCCAATTTATAACTATTTGAATATTCCATTCTCTTCCATTCTACACACCCCAGTCAGGTGGACTGATGAGTTTGAATTCATTTATGGGATCACAAAGACGGTTGTGCTGGACTAGTGTTTCCTTTGTGTATGTGACACTTAAGTGAGTCACGTGTGGTTAGTAGATAATTCATGACTATTTCAATATTCCACTACTTTTCCTACCACACACACACCCACATACACATGCACGCACACATGCTCAGATATCCTAACCAAGTACACTGATGTCATACCAGAAAGATTGTTGGAATGTCCTGGTCTTAAACACCCTCTGCTACGCTGTACTGCTGTTATGCTCCTGAAGCTTTGCAGACAGTAATCAAAGAGAACCTGAATCCTGTTTGTTCTAACAGTGTATCCAGCCTGTCCACTCTCAGCCCATAAATGCGTTCTTTCGTAGAAACCGTTGTAAAGTTGGACAGTCTTTAGAGAACATTGGCAAATATTTTGTTCACCCTCCAATCTATGTTGAAATTTGTTGCATAACATTGAGTTTCCAGTTTAAAATACTACACTACTGCTAATGTAACTGTGTTGTTACTAGACAAGTTGGAAAGCGTTACGACACATTGGCAAAAATCCTATTCAGCCTCTGATGTTTATATACATTTAGTACATGAGATTCCAGGTTAATATGCTGTGCTACTGAGCTATAGCTACGATAGCTATGGTGTTGTAGCTAAACACATTGACAACAACCCGTTTGCCCGCATGCAGTTGGAGAAGCTTTACAGAACATTGTCCGAAAATTCTGTTCAGCCTCTAATATATGTATAAATACACTACTTAATGTTGAGTTTCCAGTTTAAAATGCTTCACTGCTGACCTGTAGCTAATGTAGCTGTGGTGTTGTAGCTAAACAGGTTAACAGCAATGAATTTGCTCTCATGCTAATATTAGCTTTATTACACATCTATTCTAACAGTAACAGTGACATACATACACAGTTTAATACACACACAAACACAAAATACAGCACTGTGCAAAAGTCTGTAGAAAATGGTCCATGAAATAATAGTAAGCTTATATGTATTTGAATTCAATTAACAGACAAACAATACATTATGGTTTTATGCCTGTCAGTGTGTTGGGTTAACCATTTCCACACTAAGTGCCATAGTCTCATATTGGGATGAATGAGATTTTTGCTGATATTCTGTAATGCTTGTCCAACAGTCGCTATGAAAGAAGTTTTTGTGGACAGAGCATGGATAAATAGGTCAGTGAAGAGTAGTCACACAAGGCCAGATGTGATCTCGTAACAGGAAAATCTGGGGACAACCATGAGAAACTTTGTGCTGAATGTGGGTGGGAACACAGAGAGACATTTCTAAACCAATCCCAACACTGAACCAAGTAAACAGTGTTCCTGAAACGTTGATTTTAAAGGATAAACGCTAGCTAGCGAAAGTGTTTTGCTAGCTAGCTTGCTTTTCTTGTGTTGTCGTCTGTAATCCGGACATTAAAGAGCATGGAGCAGAGGAATTTGGGGGCAGGTTTTTGAAGGGGCGAGCCCTTGTTAGTGGCAGATTTTGCTTCAATCCACCAACAAAAGTTTACAAGATGTGTATTGTTGTAGGAAGATCTTCGTCTGGCCCCATGAGACTAAATAAGCAGTAGAGCTGTCTTGAGTGCATCTGTTCTGCATGGCTAATATGAACAATACTCCTCTCCTCTCCACTATGAGAATGTGTTGCATCACTGTTCAACAGCATGCAATACACACCTTGTAATTTCCCTACTGTACCCACATATACACACACACACACACATAAATATACACAGTCGCCAGTGTGTCAGGCTGCTTGGTAGGTGAATATGGGTGGCTGTTGGCTGACTGTGTGTAGGTAATGTAAGTTTGTGTGATATTGCGCTGGCTGAGTGAGAGAGAAAGATGCTGTGATGAAATTGACTGCAACCAAGGGGAGGTGGGAGGGGAATGCCCCCGTATATATAAGCGAATGTGTGTGTATGTGAGAGAGAGAGAGAGAGAGAGACTCTGGATGACAATGAGTGAATGAATGACAAAGAAAGGGTGTGAGAGTGTTGGCAGGTCTCTGACACATTTATGAGATGTTTGAGAGAGTGTGCATGTGCATACATTTATTACCTTATGCTCAGCCATTTAACCAAATAGGCTGAACATTCTTTGTGTCTCTTTTCATGATTACACTCTCAGCTCTCACACCAAATGTCTTTACTAAAATCCTAACCTTAAAGACTACTCCAGTATTTTTACACTTGCATCTGTAGCGTACGGTAAGTCACCACAGAGATTAATTTCCCTGTTCTGCATTTGTAGCTTAAGGTCAAATAATCACATGCAGTCATTTTGACTCCTTTGTAGTAAAAGCCCATTGGCTTCTATAATAAGTGAGTTTCGGGTCAGTGGTTTTTCTGTACTTTTAGTAAGTATAGTAGTGGTCACCAGCTCTCATCTAAAAGGTTTATGCTCCTGCAGAGTTTAGTTCCATTCTGCGTTTAACATGATGACCCCCCTTACATTTCATCAGGTGACCTCCTGCTTTGTTGGAGTGAAAACCTGCAACCATACTGGCCCTCTAGGGATAAGGTTGGACACCCCTGCTATTGACTGTGTTGGTCGACTTTACTAAAATCATTCTGACTTTTCGATTCGACTTTACTAAAATCGTGATTGTGTCTTTACTTAAGACCTACTTAACACCTAAACGATTAGTGTTTTCTCGATCTGCTCTATCTACAGCATGTAGTCAGTTACCACAGGCAATAATTTCCCTGTGCTTAGAAAAGAACAGAAAACCCATTGACTCAACGCATTTATAATATATATTTATATACATTTATACATTTATAATAAAAGCCACTGGGAAGGTGTTTCAGCATCTGCCCATTGACTTCTATTGAGTTTTGAGTCAATGGGTTTTCTGTTCTTTTAGTACAGAGAAGTGAGTCAAAATTATTGCATGATATAATCGACCTTACATAACAAATGCAGCAGATACAGATTAGGTAGAACAACACTGGAATATTTTTTAACTGTTAAGATTGAAAGCATAAAAATCAGCAATTAACCCAAATCAGTAATTAAACACAGTGTCTGCTTAAACTGCTGGACATTCATTGCAAGGTAAGCTGTAATTATCCACTCATTCAGTGCCCGTGTAGGCTCAGTCTATGAGCCGGCTTTGTGTTTTATCAGATAAACACCTTTTGTCTCGGATGAAGCTGAAACACAGTTCTGATGTGTATTCTCCTGAAGCATTCGCGCACATTCGCAGACAACTCGGCTTTCATCTGCCGTCCAAAGTAGCATTACCCAGAATTCCTGGCCCTACATAATGCACTGCTTCCCAGAAGCAGTTGTCGTAGTAACCTTGGCAGCTTTTCACAAGTGTGATCTTTTTTCTCTCTCTCTTTCTCTCTCTCTTCTTCGTCTTCTTCTTTCTGAGTGATACAAATGGAATAGAGTGTGAATTATTAATTAGCAGAAATGGTAGGGGAACGTTTTTATTTATTCATATACAAAGACAGATGTTTTATCTATAAGTGTACTCAGTTAGAGAACAGAAACATATTTAAATGTAGTATGTAGCCTAAAATTATAACAATATCAGATAAAAAGAATGTGTGCGTACAGAAAGATCTGTTTGCTGTTGTATTAGAGTGTATTGTAGGCCTGCCTTTCACATTGTTTTGTTGTTGTCTTGGCTGTGCATGTATTCTAGGTCACTCCCCTCCTCCTTGTTCCCTTGTGTCATCCATTAACTGTGTGCGTGCGAATGCACGGATGTGTGTGTGTGTGTGTTTGTGTGTGAAGTGAAAAAGCGCAAACCAGAGGTCAGCTGTCATCTGTTGTCTCGTACCTAAAGGGTGTACTTGTCCGTTCATGAGGTGTGTGTCTGTTTTTTTCGTGCTGTGTCCGGGGTGCACAGATACAAAAATATGAATCGGCCACTTCGGCCACCAAGTCAAGGAATCTTGTGGCTAAAATAAAGAATCTGGGCCAGAATTATAGAAACATTTTTGTTGTACATACATTGTATTTTACAATTAACAAGCGTGGCTCAGTGCCGAAAAACAAGTCAGGTGTTCCTTCATGCTATTCTCCACTTAGTGTAAATAGAGTGATGTTGATAGTGCACTGAATGTAAATAGCATGATTTTAGTACTTACTCATAGTGTTCATAGTAACATCATGCCATTAAACTTGCAGTCTCAAATGTGCAGGGCAGTGATATTATCCACTACCCTATGCCACCCAGCATCGGTCTGTCCTGTTCAACCTTTAGTAATTGTTATTGTTATATTGATGTTAAATATAATATTCATTGAGCAGTTAATTAAACACTTATTTTTTTCTGGTCTGTTTAACCCATTTATCACTTGAATGTAGCTTCTCCCATTTTTGTTCATGAAAAGTATAAAATGGTAGCAAAAATAAGTATTCTGGGGTGCTAGTCACATGCAAATAGCCAGATTGTGTGATTAATGCTGTTTTCAAATAGGTACTACCTTGCTTTTTGTTTTTAAACTAGGAAATGTTGTGAAGAGATACTAGTTTTTCATAGTATAGTCAGCCGGATTGAAGATTATCATTCAATCCCGCTAACCCATCTCTACATTTATCAGGCTTTGATCGGCCTGTGGGTTTGATATTGGGATCACTAAAGGCAGGCCTGTGCCTGATGATGGTTAATTGAGTTACCATGGTAACAACCTCCAGTGACTGCCAAATCTCATTTACTGCATGTTTAAAAACCCATCGCTCATTTATTGATTTATTTCATGCAAGCCATTGGAAGGCACTATTCCCATAAATTAAAATAATTGAACTTCTAAACATGTTGGGTGATGTGACACCCTACACAAATACCACTTTTATTGTACCTAACATAGATGAGATTGTTGTAGAGATGCGGCTGTTGAGCTGCACTAGTTGAACATACTCTGGGGAGGCAGATATCATGCCTATACAAAAAGCTGCGTGTATAGTATGGTGTACGTTTTAGGACATCCTCTCACCACAGTGGTGGAAAAGCTAATTTACAGTTATCAAATTCCAACAAAATGTAATTTGTTTTAGTTAGCTCAGTGTCTGACCTATTCAAGCTCTGAATCTCGTGGTTCGGGGTGAAAAGTAGTTATTTTGATATTAATGGTGGATATTTGAGAATGTGTGCAAATGTTTCTAGTCTGGTCTGGGAACGTTTAGGACTGAATATGGATGGGAACGAAGACTTATTACAAACTAACTGTGAAATTTCAAAACCAGTCCAATGTTTCTTGAAGGTGGAGCTCAAAGTAGGGGCGAATCAGCGCCCGTCAACATTGTCTAACATACAAGAAACCTGTCTTAAGTACATGGATGTAACATAAGTTAGTATGGCTGAAAAGTCGTAGATATGTGTTGCATGTGTGGACAACACCGTAAAAATAAATATTACCTTATGCAAGGGTAAAACAGTTCCATTAGCCAATCGTCAGATGTTGCTAGCTAGCTTGTTTTGCCTGTGTTATTGATGGTGCTCTGGACAAGAGCATGGGGAATAAAAGGCTAGAGGAAATTGGGGTGGATTTTAGAGGGACATGCCCCCGTGTGCACCAATCCAGAAACAAAAGTTTAACAAGTTGTTCCTGGACATGTATTCTCATTACAAGATCATGTCTAGTCCCAAAAGATTGCTGCTCTTGGGGGTTGTAAAAAGGAAAGAAAATGCAAAAAGCAAAGAAAAAACTCCAAGGCTACTGGCTACTTCTGTCATTATAAAATCTTTTTCTGGTCATTTTTAGTGGCTAAAATGTGAAATCTTGTGGCCAGGGACACAGGCTACAGGCAGTGTTGACCCCTGTGTAAGTGTTTAAGGCACTCGCCATTTTTTACATATCCTGACTTACTATTTAAACACACAGCTGCTCATGGAGTTTTTCTGTTTTTTTCCAGTGAACTTTTCCATTGTTCCTCAGTCATTCATCAGCTACACTTTGCACACACATATTTTCCTTTCTTTTTCATTTCTCTCCTCTCTTCCTTCCTCTCGTCCTTCCACCCACCCCCTCCTATTTTTGCATATGATCCCTGTAATTTTTCTCCCCCTCTTTCTCTCTCTTCTCACTCTCTTGCTCTGTCCCTATCTCTCTCGCTCACTTAGCCTCCCTGACTCTCATTTTGGCTCAGTAATGTTTTTTTTGTGGTTGTCTGTGTGTGTGTGTGTGTGTGTGTGTGTGTGTGTGTGTGTGTCAGCGGGGTCAGTGAGAGTATCGCTATGGCAATAGTGTGTCTAAGCGGAACAGAAGTGTCAGTTTACAGGTCCACACTAACAGATTGTGGCACAGGGTTCACTGCGTAACCTGATAGGGCCCTAATGTTGTACTAAGGCAAGCTGAGGTTAGCAAGTGACTCTGGTTACACTCACACCCACTCACACATACGGCCCTCCCACATCCCACTCCATCCGCTGAGCACCGGCCACCTGACCCATCTTGACCCCAGGTCACTGTAAGGGTGGAAACAATATAATTGCTATATAAGTGATTAATAGTCATTCAGCTGCTCCTTCCACTTTGACTCTAATAGCGTTTTCATTTAGCCATCAGCTTGGGGGCTTCTCAGATGCATAGCAGCAATTACAGGCCTCCCTCCATGAAGCTTTGCAACTGTGTAATTGGGTAGAAATCTTTGCGTGATGTGAATGCTCTCCAGACAGTCAGCTTTCTGGAATTAGCATGCTAACATTCAGATTTAGCATTGTTTGAATATCCACTTCAGCGCTTCTCGTCTGTTTGTGGAGGTGCTCTGTTGGGAGCGTTTGGCTTTGACAGCGGAAAGGGAACAGAAAGTGAGATGGAAAGAAACAGACGTGCGTCTGAACAAGGAAAAGCCTTTTCTGATAGCTAGCAGTATGAGAAAGCTAAGCAACTGTACTACTTTAGAAGCCTAGCGTTTAAAGTGACCTTAATGTGACTGACAAGTGGAGTCATTTCTTTGACACTGGTGTGAAAACAGCAGTGAAAAACAGCTAATTAGAACTATAGTTCATAGTTTTGCAAGATTAAAACATGAAGAGATTGTTTAACAGTGTTAAACACTGGCAGTTCTTCCTGCTATTGACTCCGCGGCTGTAGTTTATGGAGCATACGGGTTAAGCCAACCAGATATCACCACATTAGGATAATTGTGGCTCTTGCATTTTTTTTTCTTCTGGTTTATTTTTAGAGAACATGGGAATAGGGAGTGGGAGATGCTCGTTTTGGCAGGGACACGCTCAAGTGCACACAGTGATACTGTGCTACAGAACGCTAGAGACAAAGAGTGGGTCAGAATGTGTATGTATGTGTGTGCGTATAAGACAGGAATCTACAGAGCACTAAAGACAAAGAGTGGGTCAGAATGTGTGTGTAAGAGAGTTGTCTTGTCTTTGGGAGGTTTTTGTCTGGGAGCGAGTAGGATAGAGACTGTAGGATAGAGAGAAAAAGATAGACAGTGAATCTTTCCCAGTTTAAATCATTTATAACTCAGTCACACGCATCTGCATCTGCATCTGCACTCCTCTCTGCTGCATTCTTAAGCCATTACTGGAATATTGAAACGTTTGCTTTCAGCAGCACTCCATGAACCACCCCCCCCCCTTAACATTCAGCACTATTTAACTCACACTTGGAGTGGTACAATAACTGTTAAACTTCACTAGAAGGGAAAATGTGTGAGAGGATGTGTGTGAGCGTATGTGCAGGTGGTGGATATAGAGGGGGGGGCTCGCTACAGGCTAAGCATCTTTACCTCTTGTCCCGGGAGTGCTACAAAAGGCTGATGATGTAATTGAGAAGGGGGTCATTAGGTAAAGACATGGCTGCCAATACCCTAGTGTAGATTTCCACTGGATTACATCCACATAGCTCCACATTTTCCTACATTCTTCTGACAGAAGCTGAAACCAGGACTCAGAAATGTAATAAAAAACAATCGGTTCAATCTGAGCAGAACCAATATTTTAATGATTATTTTCTTATATTCTTCAATATTACATTCCTAAGACAGGCAGAAGAAAATGTTTGAATGATTGAGTATCTGTTCAGCGATTAAAACGAGATTAAAAGCAATTAAAACTATTTAAAATGGTTAGTTCCATTCCGTTTGAATGGATTTAGAGACCTTCCCTCTTCCACCCTAGCATTTAAACAGTGTATTGTAAGGCGATAAACATGTATTCTGGAAATTGTAGTTAACATGGCCTCTATATATTATGACATTATGTCAAACTTAATCCATTACAATGGCCTGCAACTTTCTGAAGTGAATGGAGAGCAATATATTGAATGAGCTCTTCTCTTTTCATCCATCTTCCTTCCATCTCAGCCACTCATTTCTGTAACAGACCCCAAACCTGCTTTTATAGGGTTAGCCCTACTCTAATGGCTTCAATCACTGTTTGGCCCAGATTCACTAAACCCTGGAGAGCTCTGAAATGAATTAAAATAGCTTAAGACCCCGTTGAAACCACAAAATAGGGGACATCAAAGGGGTGGATTTTTCGCGCATTTGTGATAATGCTCACTTCAAAAACGAATCCTCCCCCAGTGTTGGTGTGACCCACAAGCACAGAGTGTTCTTACTGGGTGAGACACTAAGACAACATTCGGGTTATCTGCTATCAATTTGACACATTTTTTGCAAGTGACTTGTTTGCTTCGATTTGTGGCTTTTGCAATGTCACATTATCTCATAGATCTGATTCAAGCTGCCCACAGTCTTGTTTATGTTAGAGCAGCACCTCAGAGTAAGCTAATCTCTTGTATTATGGTAGATACAGCTTCCAGATTATTATCTCAGCAAATGCAGGTGAAATTATACTGGCTGAAAAAAAAAGGATTCACCTCATGCTTCTGATCAGTAATAATGTCAGTAATAATCTGGAGAGAATCTAGAGTGCAGCTGGAGTGTGGTTGACTGAAGCTGGAGTGAAGCCAGACTGTGGTTTGCTGAGGCTGGAATGAAGCTGGAATATTGTTAACTGATGCTGGAGTGTGGTTGGCTAACGCTGGAGTGAAGCTGGAGTTAGCTGAAGCAGTTGGCTGAAGCTGGAGTGTGGTTGGCTGAAGCTGGAGTGTGGTTGGCTAAAGCTGGAGTGTGGTTGGCTGAAGCTGGAGTGTGGCAGGCTAAAGCTGGAGTGAAGCTGGAGTGTGGTTGGCTAAAGCTGGAGTGAAGCTGGAGTGTGGTTGGCTGAAGGTGGAGTGAAGCTGAAGTATTGTTAACTGAAGGTGTAGTGAAGCGGGACTGCGGTTAACTTGAGCTGGAGTGAAGTTGGGTTATGGTCGGCTCAAGATGGAGCATGGTTGGCTGAAGGTTGCGTGAACCTGTATTTGTGGTTGACATAAAGCTGGAGTGTGGTTGGCTGAAGCTGGAGTGTGGTTAGCTGAAGCTGGAGTAAAGCTGGAGTGTGGTTGGTTGAAACTGGAGTCTGGTTGGCTGAAGGTGGAGTGAAGCTGGAATAATATTAGCTGAAGTAGGAGTGAAGCTTTGTTGTGGTTTGCAGATGCTGGAGTGACACTTAAAGATTGTTAACTGAAGATAAAGTGAAGCTGGAATGTGGTTAGCTGAAGCTGGGGTTAGGCTGGAGAGAAGCTGGAGTGTGGTGTGCTGACGCTAGAGTAAAGCTGGAGCATGGTTGGCTGAAGTTGGCTAAGACTGGCTGGTGGTGTGCTGGTGCCGCTGTAGCGCCTCGCAGGACTGTTGGATTGTTTGCTGTTGCGACAGAGCTGAGGGTGGAAGGGAGGAACATATTTCTACCTCGTGCAGGCGTCCAAAACAAACAGCACTACGAGGGCTGGAGCTGCTCTCCAATAGAACCAAAATTCCACAGCAACCACGCAGCCAGGGAATCTCTCTCTCTCTCTCTCTCTCTCTCTCTCTCTCTCTCTCTCTCTCTCTCTCTCTTTCTCTCTCATTCTTTATCTCTATCTTTTTCTCTTTTTTCTTTCTCTATCAGTCTTTCCTAATCTGTCTCTTTTTTCTTTTCCTTACTCTCTCTATTTTACTCTAACCCCTGTATCTCCCCCTCACTCTTCCACAGACAGATGTTTGTTAGTGGTTGGCCCTTTGAACAGATGTGTTCTGTGCTTGGTGTCTTTCCGTCCAAAAGAGCAGAACGGCGTGCGTTGGTGTTGGCTCCAAAACCTGCACACAACTCCTGAAAAGAACAAAAACAACTCAGAAAAGTGAAATCAGCTCTCTGCTGATGTTTCTGAGAAGCTAACAGCTCAATTAGCTGCATAAAGCCCAGAGTACATCTGCAAACAGGTTCACCCACTAATCCTAACTAAACATCTGTTCCACAAGAGGCAGCATAGAGAGTACAGAGATAGAAAGAGAGAGAGAGAGAGCGAGAGAGAGAGAGAGAGAGAGAGAGAGAGAGAGAGAGAGAGAGAGAAAAGAGCACTGACAGTGTTTTTCCAGGTGATGTTTGCCTCATGGAGATGGACAGTGGGAGGGAGAGAGAGTATTGAGGGAAGGAGAGAATGACCAGTGAGAGGTAAAAATGTCTGCTTTTGTCTCCCTCTCACAGTCCAGCTGTGCTTCTCCATCCTACCACATCAGGAGCTAATAAACATGGCACACACACACACATTCACCACAACGATTTCTCTCGGCATGTTTGTGCAGCTGCTGAAATGACTTCACTCTGTGTGTGTGTGTGTGTGTGTGTGTGAATACACATGTTTCGTCTTTACTGATCAGTTGATATTGTGTAGTTGCCACCCCTGGCACTACACTGGCCTGGCAACCAGACATGGCAGAGTCTAATTGCATGGGCGCGTGCATGCACACACACACACACACACACACACACACTTTTCAGTAATTGTATCATATTTAGAAAGAAATAGTCAACCACATTAAACATCATTTAAAAGGTATATCACTATCACTGCCTTTGAATGTGATACAGTCAGTTATGCTGATAAAAACCACTGCCTCCAAATAAAAGTTTTATCAATCAATTGTTAAGCTAATGGAGCTGTTTCTGAATGAAGGTATGTTCAAGGACAGGTACAAATAATCAGTGCAGTGGATATTTATGTTTTAAATTTGTTGCACATCATTTATTTCTCTTAAAGACATAAATAACAGAAGTGACGTTACTCTTAATCAGTAACTGTAATGTGATCTAAAGAGCTTACATTGTGGTGTGTTACATTGCTTCATTACAGGAAGAAGTAATCACACTGCTGTAACATGTTACATTGTACCGCTTTACAACCAACACCTGAGTCTTCTAAAGCTTCTCTGCTCATCTAGGCGACATGAGACATAACAGAGCAGGACATGCAGCAAAGCCAATCGATCTGTGTGTCTGTGTGATGGAGTATGTCATATAGCATTGATCTCCTCAGCCAACACCCTTTCAGAAGAGGCTGGCTGCATGGATAATAAGCGTATCTCTCTCTCTCTCTCTCTCTCTCTCTCTCTCTCTCTTGTTCTTTCTCTCTTGTTTTTTTCTCTCCCTCTCTCTCTCTCTCTCTCTCTCTCTATCTCTCTCCCTATGTCTCTCTTTCTCTCTCTCTTTCTCTCTGATTGTATCTCTGTCTTTTCTCTGTCTCTCTTTCCATCTCTGCGACTCTTTCCTGCCTGTTCATTTGTGTCTTTCTCTCTGTCTTTGTCTCCTCCTTATATATGTCTTTATCAGTCTCTGTCTCTCTATCTCTCTCTCTCTTCTTATTCCTCTGTCTGTCTCTCTTTCTTTAGCTGTCTTTGTCTCTTTGTGTCTCTGTTCTCTCTCTCTTTCTCGATTTTTCTCTCTCTCTCTCTGTCTCTCTCTCTGTCTCTCATCCACTGTTAAATTGTTATGACACTCAAGCACTTCAGCATCTGCTGTGAAAATATTCCTTTTTAATGACTAATGAACATGAGGATAGATTTCTCCCTTGGCAGGTTATTAACATTTGACACATTGGCAGTGAGGGTGGTGCTGCGCTATAGATGCTTTTCTCTCTCTGCATTGCTATGCAGCTACTGCCTGAGCCCAGGGTCTTCATGCATTAATTCACACCATCAAATCCCCCTTCATACAGATTATTACACTCTTCTGTAACTAAGAGATTATTCTTGTTTTGGAAGTTCACTTCAGTGTTAGTGTGTGTGTTTGTGTGTGTGTGTGTGTGTGTGTGTGTGTGTGTGTGTGCATGTTTGGAGTGTGGTCCACATTATTAGCACTTAAAAAGAGCTGAGCTGATTTTCGTCATCATTGCCTGGACGAGTTGCAGAGAGATTTTACTCTTTTTGCTGTGTGATGTTCAGTAATAGTGGAGATTAAGACAGTGAGTGTAAGAACTAAATGCCATTCATATTCCAGCCACAGTCTGAGCAGCGCGATCTGCAGACTTCATACATATTCATAATGCCATTCTCAACTACTGCAAACAGGTACATTACACTGAGCCCGGCACAGGAGCTCTTAAATGTGGACAAATCACATTAGTAAATGGCAGATCTGAATGACAGCTGTGTGAATAAGTAAGAAGTGAAGAAAATACATGCTGTAAATAAATAACAATAAACACAGCTAAATGTGCATTTTCTATTTAAAAAGAAACTGTAAAATCAAGCACAAGCACCTGAAATAAATACACATATAATGCAGTGTAGGTCAAAGATTCGCTTTTTTAAGAGTGGGTTTCTTACACACAACCAACTCTACCAAGCTCCTTTAAATGCCTGTACCATTGAAAGTCAGACTTTGGCTTTTTTTTCGTGTACACTCCTGGACAAAAAATGGGCCAAACACAAAATGGCAAAACATAAAGCTTTCAATGGTCTTTAACAACAAATCATTAAACAAATAGATAAAGCAGCTTAATACAGGAGAAATTTTTCCTTTGATTTCTTTAACTGTTCTTGATAAACAAACATTAAAAACATACTGTTCCATCCCCCAGTCTATACAGTCCATAAATGGACACTGTAAAAACAATTTTGAGCTTATATTTGTGATGTCACAACCATGAACACATTTACATGTGACTCATTTATTCACATTCATGTAATAAAGAGTGTTGTTACTGCACATAGTCTGTAACAGAGATACTGAAGTGGAAGAAGTGGGAAAAAGATTAAACGCTGCTCTGTTCCTGGATGTTGGGAAGCAATAGTTTCATTCAGCCTGCCAAAGGATCAAACATCTGAAAAAACTGGCTGAAGTTTATAAAGATTTGTTTGAAAACAGAGCTGATTTCAGCCTGAACTGCATTTTGAATAAGGCACAATACATGGCAGCCAGTCAGAACAGAGGCCATTAACATATATACAGTAACAAAATTTCTAGTGGATAAAGAGGGGCTAGAAAGTAGAAAATGGTCATGTTAAAATGAATTTTGGCTATTTTTGGTACATAAACCACGTAAAGGATATAAATGAACTAGAGAGGAAAAAGATACAAGACAAATGTAGCATGTGGCCGATTTAAGAAGGTAAATAAGTGAGTACTACTTGGATTCTTTGCTGCGTACTAAAAGACTTGTGTGCTTAGAATGTCCTGTTCTTGATGTTTTAGTTATGAAATATTGATTGCATATAAGCAGCAACCATACAGTTATTTTTTAACTCTGATAAATGTGGTAATATCCTTTGTTCAGTATGAGAAGAGGCAGCATCCATTGGGTGGTCCTAATGAGTGTGTAGAGGATGAGCAGAGGGTGATAGTGGCTTGATGAAAAGGTATAGAGCAGTGCTGGAGGGGTTAGTCAGTCAGTAGTATGCTCTCCCTGACGTTGGAGAACAGGGCGGGCAGATTGCAGCAGACTGGACAAATCAAAAGCCTACAGTGTATGTTGTACAGAGACCCACAATCAATAACCAGCTCCTCTCCTGCCCCCTCAAGGACATGTTAGCACACACACAGGGTCACAGTACACACACAGACACCCTGGGTCTACATGGCGCCATTTTATGAGCGCTTTAATTGCTGTGACGTGTTGTGGGGAAAGCTACCGGGAGAGAGGCACTCACAAAATTTATTAACAGCGAGAGAGAGAGAGAGAGAGAGAGAGAGCAGAGAGCAGAGAGCAAAAAGAGAGAGGTTATAAAGACCAACCAGGCAACAGTACGGAGCAGAGAGTGTGTAGCAGAGAGTATGAATGAAGGTAGGAACGAGGGATTGAAGCAGTTGGTGAATGAGAGAGTGTGTGTGAGAGAGAGTGAGAGAGAGAGGGAGAGTGATTTTAGGATGAGATTAAAAAAAAGCACAGTTGTGCCTGTCACATCAAAACCTAGTAACATTTGCTCTTTTTTACACCATTTGAAAACGCCAGCTGCTCCTTACATTGTGTGAATATTTCATAATGAATGGACCGATAGACGCAGCCCAAAGTTACCCAAAATAAAATCTTGATTCATTAACCCCTTAACTGGTGGGCTGGTTGGCCCAGGTTTCCGTTCCTCATTATTACAACTGAAATATAACATACGAAACAGACCAGACAAGCACACAGGCTGTTAACAGGTATTTAGCTATGGTAATATTAAACAAAAAATACAATTAATAGAATAAAGAATACAGAATAAATAATAATTAAGAATAAAGAGCCAGGGAGGAGCTAAAGAGAAATGTGAATGACAGTATGCAGATAAGAATACCTATACATATGAAGGACTGATGACATATACTAGAAAAACTCTTATATACAGAATATTACACAGTTATATGAATATTTGCAGAGAGTTAACATCTATACAGTTTTGCAAATAGCATTATGTCACAGAAGAGTTGCTGTAATACAGCAAGGAATGTTTGATGGTTCAGTTTATGTTTTAAGTGTCCACTGTGGATAATGAGGTACAGCTTTGGGGAAAAAGCTGTTAGCATGTCTGGTTGTGCTGGTTTTGATGGAATCTTCTTCCAGAGAGAAGTGGCTGGAAGAGGTGATGTACAGGATGAGAGGGGTCAGCTGAGTGTACATCATCACTCTGCTGTTGTAGATGTCTTGAAGTGTTGGTAGACTACATCCAGCGACCCTCTCCATTGTCCTGAAGTGGCTCGTTCTTGTGAGGTGGAGAAACCAAAGCAGATGATTATGGTTGATGTGAGGATGGACTCGATGATCACTGTGTGCCTTTCTCTTGCTCTCTCTCTCTCTTTTCTTTCCTCTTCCCCTGTCAATTTAGTTCAATCCAAGATGTCCTTCATTGACATGACACACTTGCATTTGCAGTCAAAGCACTGCAACAATCACATATATAAAGTTTTAAAAAATACATGATATATACATATAATAAAGAACATTAATGTTAATATTTGAATATACTAATGTAATAGGATAAAAGAAAAAAAAGACAATGTGAATTATTAAATATGGTTGTATGCAAAAGTGTAAACACCCCTGGTAAAATGACACGCTTTGCTGGCTTGTTGAAATTAATTTAACACGTCCTCTACAGAGAACACACTTCTGCACATTTTAATGCATAATTACTAACATAACATGTGGCCTGTGCAAAAATTATGGCACATTTTATATTTTATGTTTTTTCCCAATATGTTTATTTCTGCAAATAAACAGAAATTGTGCATTAAAATGTTCAGAGGAATGCCATTTTTAAGTTTTTCCGTGTAGATGACGTGTCAATTGTAGGTCTGTACATGTATATTTGTATACTGTCTTTTTTCTCTCTTTCTTTATCTCTCTCTTCCCTCTTCTCTTCTCTTACTCTCTCTGATAGACATTGATTTTATAGACATTGAGCATCCACTGTAGAACACTCTGCTTTCTTGTCTCATACAAATACTTAATGCAGTTCCTTTATGCAGAAAGAGACAGAGAGAAAGAGTTACTTCCTCTGTGCAACTGTCTCCTTAAGAAGCCATCACTATCCATCACAGACACTTTCTGTTTGTCACTCTCACTCCGCATAGATGCGTGTTAGCTAAAAGAGAGCTAACTGCTTTTACGGGGAGCGTGCCTGAAAGAAAAGGAGATTTTTTCTTCTCACATGAAATCTCATATCACCTCATTCTCTCACCCACGTAATAAACAAACGTTCTAATGAGAGAAGGAGGGAGGGGGGTCAAGGTTGGCACATTCCCTTGTCGTCTTGATCTGAACAGCTTTCTTTATCAAAGCAGCACATCCCTGTGTGAGCTAAACACACACACACACACACACGGTTTGGCTCCAAAGGGTGGGGGGTGGTCTGTATAATCAAAGAGGAGGAGAGTTGAGGGGCAGGAAAGAGAGAGAGAGAGAGAAAGAGAGATAGAGGCCTTGAAGTTGTATTGCTGTAGTGGTGGGGTGAAGTAGAGCTGGTGGACTGGAGCAAGGTCGGTGGATTCATTTAAAACTGACAGCAGCAGCGCTCCACATGAATATTTATACTGCTTTAACAAACAGCACAGCATACTGAGACCACCAAGACCTACTGTACGCATGTGTGTGTGCGCTTGACTGTTTCATGCCAAACTTGAGTGGTTTGTTCTTTTTCTCTCTCAATGCTTTGTCTCTCTCTCTGGTATATGATATGGTATGATATATAAGTTATGAATGAGAGTGTAGTTCTCTTCTCTTCTCTTCTCTTCTCTTCTCTTCTCTTCTCTTCTCTTCTCTTCTCTTCTCTTCTCTTCTCTTCTCTTCCCCTTCTCTTTTCTTTTCTTCTCTTCTCTTCTCTTATTCTCTTTCTCTCTCTCTGTTTCTGTCCTAAGTGAGGTAGATAGCTCTTTACTGGTATAACTATGTCAAGTACAGTATTGCTAAAGCATTATAACAATAGTAATAACATAATGACAATAATAACAATGTTAACAATTGTTTTGATGATTATAATTAAACAGTTAGCAGATCAATTAGATTTATGTAATTACCCACTGTCTCTGTGTCTTTCTCTATGTCTCTCTCTCTTTCACTCTGTGTCTGTGGGGAGATCCCCTCAGTAATGGCTCGACGTCAGTGCCATCTAGGAGAAACCAGCACTTCCTCTTTTTCCATCCATCCCACACTGCTTCCCTTCATTCATCATATGTATCTCTATATCTGTCCATCTCCTGCCCTCTTCTCATCCCTTCCTCTCACACATTCACACCATCACATGGATTCCACTGTCAGAACAGCTAAACTAGGTGTTGGACGTTAACTGTGCCGGGTTAGTAATGCTGGGCTTCGTTGAGGAGAGGTTTGGAAATGGTAAGCTGACCTACACACTGACCATAAATCACTTCTTATTATATTAATTATTATTTGTATTTATGCTGAGCAAATAAACACCTAGTGCCCAGTTATATAGCTTTTTAAAATACAATAAAATATACAGTATCATACTGTACTATGTGTGTGTGTTTGTGTGAACTTCAGTTTCAGTTATTGTTTGTAGAGAATAAGAGTGTATGAGTCTGTGTGCGTTTGTGTGTGCACTAATGTGTGTTTGTGACAGTGTTTAAAACTGTGTGTTTGATTTATGAAGGTGTGTGTGTGTGTGCTAGGCATAGAGCAGTATGTGTGTTTAAACTGTAATGAGGTAGTGCTCATTAATATAAAGCCGAAAAGCTTGTTTTCTTCACCGTGAGAAGACAAACTATGTTTTTAATTAGGAGAACTCTGTATGTATTTGTGTGTGTGTGTGTGTGTGTGTGTGTATGTGTGTGTGTGTATGTGTGTGTGTGTGTGTGTGTGTGTGTGTGTGCATCCACAGCCAGTTTAGCTCCATAATATAGCAGAATACTTCTTGTAATTTCAGTGACCCTCCTGTGTTTTTTAAAATAAACAGTTCAGTTGTTTTTTAATCATGTGCACTAAGTGAGAAGACATTTGTACATATTTGTTGCTGATTTTAGGCTGTGGGTTAAGATGTTTTGGTTTGTTATACTGCAAATTAAATGCCTATGAAATGTTTTGTAGTGGTGTGATGATAATATTTTTCAATGAATAATAGCTAATTTGTGCTGTTTATGTACTGTGTTATGTATGATAACTAATTTACTTATTTGTCAGTAAACTACATTTCCTAGCATGCTAACAAATTAGTTGCTAACTTCTTTATGTGTTTGTTAGTATAACAATGTTCTTGGCAAGCTAACACATTTGTCACTATGCTAACTCATTCATTTCTTTGTTAGCATGCTATGCATTTATTAGAATACTACATTTATTAGAATACTACATTTGTGAAGATGCTAACACATTTGTTAGTACGCCATTATTTATTTATTGGTATATACATTGGCTATATTGGTCAGTGCTGTTATGTTTTAGAGTGCAAAAATGTTTGTCTTTTTCTGTCCATGGAAGCATGTGCACATCAAAGTGTGTGTGTGTGTGTGTGTGTGTGTGTTGCCCCTGGGCTCTGTTATGTCTGTGTTGGGCCTGGTCTAAGCTGACCTATTTCCGAAGCCACCCCCCTCACACACACATACACGCACACACACACACACCACAACATTCAACTTGCGTGTCTGTCATGAGAGATCAGACACACAAACACACACACACACACACACACACACACATGACACACACACACACACATACACACACACACACACACACACTGATATCTTTGCTCACACACATACACACACACACACACACACACACACACACACACAGTGATATCTTTGCTCACACACACACACACACACACACACACACACCACACACAGTGATACCTTTGCTTACACACACACATACAGTTTTTGTATGTGTGTGTGAATTATACATATGTTTGTACCAAAGTGTTTGTATTGCAGGGCATGCACACTTTGTACCCATGTCAGTGTGTGTGTGTGTGTTTGTGTGTCTTTGTGTGTCCTTGTGTGTGTCTGCATGTATTAGCAAAGTTACATTTCCCTTTGTGTGTTTTGCACCTGCGTTCCATTTCAGTGTTTGTGTCAGGAAAGTGAGAGACAAACAGGACAGTCTAGTGTGAGTGTGTGTGTGTGCGTGTGTGTGCTGTGCATATGCTCAGCGAAGTGGAAGAAAGCTGGGTTGGGACAAAGGACAAAGAACATGAGGATCTTATCTCACACTTACACACCCATACATACATACATACATAAATATATACATACGTACATACAAACATACATACAAATTTCTTTTCACACAGTGTCAGGACATGTATATATATATATACCTAACGGAATACAAGATTTAAAAATACATATTCAGAATTCAGAATACAGAAATTCAGTATCTGTATTCTGTCCATCTTACATTTTAAAAAGGCAGTTTTGGAATACACACTCGCTAGATAGACTCTTTAGAGGAGCAAAAAGGAGTGGCTTCCTTACACACACTGAAGTTTCTGCTAAAGCCTGAGTAGACTGATAAATAAACATAATGAGCCATTTTTTATCTACAACTCTTTTTGGGGAGATCATCAAAATGAACTGTCTCCTCAGTAGCAAATAAGCTTAGAATCGGTGTGGCACTGAATCAAATCGGTGTCAGGCCAGTATCAGCAGAGCATGCTGGACCGGATGTTGGGGGGAAAAAAGAATTAATTGTGATGTGATGTTGTTGGCTATGTATTTCCTCCTGCAGGATAGTAGTGTGTTTCAGTAGTTTTTAAGCATAATGGCCCACTTTCAGATATTTATCTTAAGTGAAGTGCTTCAGTTAAAAAGTTCTCAAATTAAAGTTTAGGAGTTCTTTAGAGAAATATATCAGATACCAAATCCAAGGCTTGTCAAGTCTTAAGGCATCTTGCTTAATAACTACATACAAAGTAAACTAGCTGAGTTATTGTTAAGTTATAGGAGTGAGGAATGGAAGCCTGGACCTGCCAGCGGCAGCTGGGCGATTAAGAGGTTAATCAGGAGTTTGCCCCCCTCCCCCCCCATGCTACAGTAACAGCCTCTACTTTTCTGAGAAGGCTTTACACTGGATGTTGCATCATTGTTGTGATGATTTGATTGTGTTCAGCCACAAGAGTATTTGTGAATTCAGGCATTGATGTTTAATGATTAGTTCTCGATCACAAATGCCACTCCAGCTCATCTTAAAGGAACTAAATGGTGTGCCATCTTTCCAGAGAACACAGTTTCAGTGTTCCACAGCCCTGCTGGGAGGGCTTTCTAAGCTCTATCCCAGGTTAAGCTTTGGGCATGGTGATTTTAGGCTTATGTGCGGCTGCTCCAGAGCATCCCATTCTATTGGCAACGCTTCTCTGTGGAAAAACTGCAAATAGACGCCTGGGTCAGCAATGGTTTAAAGTAGATAACAACTTTTAGACCTTAATGTAGTGTGTGTAAGGGGTTTGGTGACCGTGTTGGAAAGCTCAACAAAGGCCGCAGCAGAGCACAGCATAGTGAGACCACACATGTTAATCTTTTTAAGCTTGTTTAAACTGAGAACCAGATAGTGTCACTAAATCATGAGCATGTGCCAGCAAAGCATGATATTACACAGCAGTGTTTAAAGCAGAAACTTTGTATTTCATTTTATAAGTAGCCTTTGTTTACCCATTTTGCCACCATTAAGTTAATGCTAAGTTCCGCTGGCCTGTTAATGAGGATTTCGTTATGTTAGCATCAGCCTAATTGTGATTAATAATTTAATGGTTGTAAGAGACATTGAAGTAGTTCTTTACTTTGAATGGATGGTGAAAATATGAAGGCTGGGTGAGTGGGAGTGGTTATTCAGTGGGGTGTGACACTTGCATTGATCACTCCTAATGTGGCTGTGTTTAACTAGAAAAAAATCACTGACGTTCCTCAAGAAAGAAAGCTGATTCCACAGCAGCATGTGTGTCAGTTTGTGGATTCAGAAGGTATTGAAATCTGGAATTGGAGGCTAAGCGTGCATGATAGCAGTGGGTGGGTAGAGAGCAGGAAGAAAGGCTTG
Organism: Colossoma macropomum; assembly: GCF_904425465.1. Classification (NCBI taxonomy): domain Eukaryota; kingdom Metazoa; phylum Chordata; class Actinopteri; order Characiformes; family Serrasalmidae; genus Colossoma; species Colossoma macropomum. The sequence continues at coordinate 276,304 of NW_023495247.1, read as the reverse complement.
GCTTAAGCTGTATTATGAAAGTGACCTGTGTTTGACTGCTGTTTTTGCACTGCCTGAAACCAACAGTGCTATTGCTAGCCTGTCATCGTTATATAAACATGCTAATCTGATTTAAACTGAACTGTAGCCAAGATCATTACTGTCAGCATAATGTGTGTGTGTGTGTGTGTCGGTTTGTGCTGAACAGGTGCAACACTGCCTTAATCTCCTGTGCAATGGCAACCACTGCACCTCCACAATCAATAGACAGTGCTGTGTTAGAGACTCTCTCTCATCCCTCTCTCTCTTTTTTCTCTTTCTGCTGTCTCTTTTATTTTCTCTACTTTCTCTTTTTTCTTTCTTCTCTCCCTCTCTTCTGTCTTTTTTCTCTCTTTCTCTCTCTATCTCTCATTCTTTCTCTCTTCTCTATCTGTTCTGTTTCTCTCTCTCTCTCTCCCTCGCTCTCTCTCTCTCTCTCTCTCTCTCTCTCTCTCCCTGAGAGGACATCAGGCAGTGTATTTGCTGCATGGCTAAAAAGAGACAGAGATATTGCCAGCCATGGAAAAGTGCAGCGAGAGAGAGAAAGAGAACGAGAGCGAAAGAGAGAGAAGACTGAGTCTCTATTGTTTGTCCCACCTGCAGCTCTAAGGCCATTGAGCGCTAAAGGAAGCTGCTCTTTCCTCTTCCTCCCTCCGCTACTCCTGCCTGTCCGTCATCCTTCGCTCCTCTCCTCCACTCTAACACATTTTCTATCCCTCATTCATCTCGCCACAACCCCTCAATCTTCTCCCCTCTCACTCACAGGTTAGCAGATAATGTGAAATCTGCTTCGGCTTGGTCTGAAAGCAGGGCTGAATCTGCTGTAGGCTCCTTCACACACAGTGCAGTACACAAGCCATGAGCTGAGAGCTTAGACACTGTGCTCTTTACTAAGGTCAAAAAGGCAGTCATTTGGGCCAGCTGTGTGTTTTTCTACCTGGTTGAGTGTAGGGTTGTACAGGCCTGGTCTAAGGCCATATAACCAACTCCATTTTCTCCTTTGATGTGGTACTGCTTCTTTCAGATCTTTACATTTGGACTGCAACTAGTGATTATTTCTGCTAACACTTCACTTTCCTCAACACTTTTGTCAGAATAACCACATCGCTGCAGCAAGCAGTGTTAGCCAGTTATCTTACAGCAAAACAAACATCAGTTCTAATATGTTTGTCAACAATAATGACACTTTTTAGTCTGTCATTTCCAAGATATGTCATATGTTTGTATGCAAACAGTTCAGTCAGCAATGCTAACGTTTTGAACAATGAATGAGCAAATATCATTTAACTTTATGCAGTATCATCATGCTGATTTGTGGCTGAAGAGATTTTAGCATGGTTGGCTGAACTGTATTTATATTAATTTCATTTTGTTCTGGCATTGCTCATTTTGTTTTGAGTTACAAACAACCAGTTGTCCACTGGGGGTCATTTACCAAACAATACATGTATGCAGTTCTAAGGACTATTATTGATTAATCAACTAATCAAAACATGCCTTCCTTTAAGGTGCAAAAAGACAACAGAAGCCTTACTGCTCTCCTTTCTTCCTGGTGTACTGCGACTTTCAGAAGGCATGATATAACATTATAAGGCACTAAAGAATGCTTTTGTTTTAAAGTAAACAAACTTTTTGTTCCAGTGACTAATCGACTATATTGTCTAATCATTACGATCCCACTTTGTATCACAAGAAAAACTTTTAAAATCAGAATAGCCTAAATGAATAAGAAGCTGCAGAATGAAAGAAATAAATAAGCTAGCTATGGTTGTGGAAAGGTCACTTTGGGGCAGGTGGAATAAGGTGGACTTTCATGCCACCCTGCCAAGAAACAGTGACGCAAGCACACTTGCTAGAGCGTCAGGTGTACAGGCACTCTTCAGAAATGGACCAATCAGCAGGCTACCCTGACCTTTACTTCGGCCGGAGGCCTCGAAGTTGTGCGTGCTTGAGTTTTGTGTGAATGTGTGTGTGTCTGCGTTTGCATTTCCATGTAACAAGGTCTTCAGATGACGTCACTGAAGCAGAATGAGGCGTCACAGACATTATTGATCTAGACAGACGCACGAGAACACACACACATTCACACACACACACCGTCTGTTCTTCATGTGTGGCTCTTACTCACATTTCAAGCTAAGAACTACTGGAATGAATTGTGCTGATTCTTGACCATGATCCACTGTTCCTCCTCTCTGTCTGTAAACTGTTTACAGTCTGGTGCCGAGATCCTATTACTATTACACACAAGTGTGTGGTGTGTGTGTGTGGTGGTCTTGGTGTTGTTGCAAAGCCAGAGAAAAACAGGGGTAACCAGCAAAGTGGCCCTGACTTTGTAAGCTGCTTTTAAATCACCTTAAAATCTCAGGCTTGTTACAGTTTATTAAGGCTTTTTATTCAGTAACTACATGAACTACAGTGTGAACTGGCTGAGTTATTCTTAGGTTATAGTGTATCTGTGATAAAAGTTTGAACCTATGGTAGGGTAATGGCCATACCCTTGATTCCAGAAGAAACACTGGATTTTGAGGTGTCTACAAACTCTAGCATCTAAGCTTCCTTGTTACTGCTCAGTGCTTAGCTAGCTAGCTAACTCTACTTGCTACAGCAGCTTATTGGAGGGAAAGACTGTTTGGCTGATTGTAAAGATGGGACAGAACTTTCTGCTGACATTCAAGCATCTTCAAGCGATTGCAACCAGTTGGATGCCAGTACATTAGATTCCAAAAAAATAAGATTTTTACCAAGACTAGTGCATACTAGGGCTGTTGATTACTGTTGCTACAGTTGCTTATAAATTTCTGTTACATTTCTGTAGATTACTCTTACTACAACTGGTTATTACCTTCCGTTATACTTCTGGATATTACTATTATTGCACCTAATTATTATTTTCTGTTACATTTGATATTACTACACCTAGTTATTATTTTCTGTTGTATTTCTATACACTACTATTACTACACCTAGTTATTATTTTCAGTTAGATTTCTATGTTATCACTGCACTTATTTATTACTTTCTGTTATGCTTGAATATATTACTATAACGACAATTAGTTTCTATTATATTTATATATATATTACTATTACTACATCTAGTTATTACTTTCTGTTATGTTTCTATATATTAGCATTGCTTTCTATTTCTATATATTATTATTGCTACTGGTTATCTGTTTATTACTTTCCATTATATTTATATATACTACAATTGCTACATATAGTTATAATTTTCTATTATATTTCTATACATTACTATTACTTTACCTAGTTATAACCGTCTGTTATATTTCTATATATTACTGTAACTGCATCTGGTTAGGAATGTCGATGTCCACTGGATTGAAAATAGAAATCACCCTGAAGTGGCATAACTGGACATACAGTTTAACAGTGTGCAGTTTAACATCTGTCTTCTTCTGCAAACTGCAGTGTGAGTCATGGTTTAGTAAAGGTGTGAGAATGTGTGTGTTTGTGTTTACACTGCCTGTGTGTGTTTGCATGGCAGGGTCTCTGTGTGTGTTTGCATATGTGTACCTGTTAGTATTTCTGTTGGCTATGAACACTGCACAGACATGCGCACACACACACACACGCATACGCACACACACACACACACACACACACACACACGCGTGCACACACACACTCCCTGAGCCCTATAGTGTTACTGTGGTATGAATGAGACCTTTATAAAAGGGATTTTCCTCAGGCCAAGACAACCTGCCCTGCCCCTCAGCCTTGTGGGTTATGCCTCCCACAGATCCCTCCAAAAGAGACATTTCAGTGTTCACTGTAATCACTGTCTTCGTAGATAGACAAAGAGCGTGTCATCAACGACGCAGCACATAACTTCCTCAAATATGAACCACAAAAGAACAATAATATCAACTGTTGTCTTTGACTTGTGCATGTTGATCAGGGTAGGTACGTGTTGACAGTTATTTGTGGATGATTTTTTTCCTCCCACAGTTGGGCCCTTTGTAGCAAGTTTCCATTGTTGCAGGTCCAGCAGATGAAGGGCAGGGGGATGAATATGCATGAAGACTGCTGCGTTTCTCAATGACTAAAGTGATAGTTTGGCAAAAAATCAAATGTACACAGTTTTTCCGCTTAAACTACACGTAATTCAGTCAGCCAAAACATGTTTGGTGGCAGAGGTTTTCTTAGTTTTGCACTGCAACTGCAAGGCTAATGCAGCTAAAGTCGTACAGTGTCAACATTTTAATACGTTCTCGATACTGCAGTTTAGCAAACAATTCAACACTCTAATTTTCAATACTTTAAATTGTTTTAAAAAGCCAGCACCATGTTCACATTGTATTTTGCCTGATCAAAAAAAAGAGATTTAATAAGAAGATATGTTAATTTAGTATATATAAATATATATAATTGTATAAACAATACAATAAACATTTATACAATATACTTGCTAATGTGATTTCTGACACTGCATGACATACTCTTTTCTATTAAAATGGATTCAAGCACGTTACATTAGCCTCACTGCTTCAGAGTAAAACTGAAGAAGCAATCTTGGGACACCAAATATGTCTTGGCTGATTGACTGTGTCTGTGTTAAGGGGCAAAATTGGGCAAATTTGATGTTTTCCCAAATTATCACTTTAATGCTTGTTTGCTTTGCTTGTAGTAAGGTACGTTGAAAACACATGATAGAGATGGATGTTGGCCGAAGTGCACTGGGCTTTGAGCACAGCTTGACTGACTAAACCTTACACGCGGCCCCGTACAGTACGGCTCTGTTAGGAATGGGGGAAGGGCCTTCGCAAACCCATTTATTTTATTACTCTTCCAATGAGGCTGCAGTGGCACAGTAATCTGCCATTAAACCATTACTGTGTGCACAGAGATAGACAGAGAAAGAGAGAGAGAGAGAGAGAGAGAGAGAGAGAGAGAGAGAGAGCGAGAGAGCGAGAGAGAGAAGTCACACTTAAGGGGCCTCCCTTTAGGGAAGGGCTTACAGTAAAGCAGCCGGACGCACACAGACAGGCACACATGCCACATGCCTTCTAAACAGTAAAACAGTATAAGCTGATTACTGATTGATGGTGTTGCTGCTGCTCTTGCTGTAGGATATATGATGTGGCGTGAGAATTCCCTCGTAAACACAGTAGCTATTTATTTAAACATTATACCACACTTAGTTCTGACCTCAGAACATGATTGGCTGAGAGGCATTCTGTGACCGCCAATATCTCCCAATAGCTACTTCGACCATATCTATTTCAGCATCACTCCGCCTTATTAGCTTGTAATCTAGCAAGACAACCAGCCATTTAAAGAAGTAACAGCTACAACAGTTTTTATTACAAGCGACCTGAACTATATAAAAGCTTTTATAGAAGAGCTATAACATAACATCTTGTGCTAACAGCAAGCGAGTGACAACGACAGAACCAAAGCGCTCCTATTTTAATCAATGAAGCTGTTTACATCAGACGTTTTTGGACGTTAATAAGGATGATAAGTTTATAAGGAAACTGCTAGCCTACTGGAAGCTTCACTAAGTAGTAATAGGCCAATCAGAATGTTTGTAAACAGAAAGGTTGGCTCTACCTCCGAGTGGATAACTCACATCCAGTCAGCATGGAAGCACCTCAATTTACAGCATAATTTACAATCTATACAAACTTAACAGACAAAACATTGGCAATAACAGTATACAGAGAGAGTAATTCTGTTGTATATGAGTCTCCAATGTCAAATGTGTCAAATTTCCAGTGTTTAAAAGCAGATAGCCAGAGCTGATATGAGTAGTATTAATCCCAGTGAGGGATCCTCTTTGTTTGGGAACACTTGCAGCTAATAGTAACAAGAATTTAGCAAATTCTTTACTCTTCCAAATGAAGAAGTTACCCAGCACTAATATACAACCAATAAGAGCAACAGAATGTAAACTAAGACCATATGTTGCTATATTTAGCATTATTAGTTTGTAGAGAGTTTGACACAAGGCGAAAGTAGTTAAGAAGCTAACACTGTTAGTGCTAGGGGCCATAGAACAAGTGTTTTTGCTCCTATTTTCACACTCAGTGGAGTAAAATAAAGGCTTGTTTGATTCTACACATGATTCTGTGTAAATGTAGACATTTATGAGTGTGTGAGTAGTGCAATGTGTCATTTAATTTGAAGCAATAAGTAAACTGGCAAGTAATGTAGCTAGTTAGTGTAGTAAAATGCTTTAGAGTTACATAACTGAAATGACTGATTGATTGCTAATCATGGTTATTATAAAAGATGAACTAGAAGTAGAGCCGTGAGTTCAGTTGGTTAGTGTTTTGGTCAGTTTTGGCTGGTGCAAGTTCATGATTATATGACATAACCACACCAACTTGTGATGTTATTTACCTGGGAAGAGGAGTTTTAAAAAAGCTGTTTTTTCCAGTATCTTGGTTAAATAACTCTCAGGATTAGTACAAAATCCTGTGTAGCAGTGTACTGTCCACCCTGAAGTAAATTCTTTGCTGCTGTGAAGTAGTGCTGATTTGTCCTATGCCAGGGGTCGGCAACCCAAATGTTAACAAAGAGCCATTTTGTCCTTTTAACAAAAATCAAACGACCTTGGGAGCCACAACATTCTATGTTCATTTTACCATCTTGGCTGTAAATATGTCGCAGTATGTGCTAATATCCTCATATAGGCTACAAAATGTAATATAAACGAGAACACAGATTTACGTTACTCTGCTTTAAGCTTTAGCTCAGCCATAGCCACTTTAGCTCAGCCATAGCCACTTTAGCTCAGCCATAGCCACTGCTTGCATCACCGGCAGAAAACTTATTCGCAAAAGTAGAAAATTTTCTTGTAAAATGTCTCTTAATGTTCAACTTTTTACAAGGCTGAAGTCAGTCAAGTCATTCACCGGCTTCGTGTTCGAATTTTCCCGTTCCAGTTTAAATGGTGCCTGAGGCACCAGAATGTAACTGCTGCACCATTTAAGGTGGAAGGCGAACAAAAAGCTGGCGAATAAGAAGCTGACTTCAGTTTCACGACTTTTCAATGTTTGACAGTTAGCAGATTAAACATATCAAGAAACTAGCTGAATGCTTATAAACACAAAGTCCATTCGTCTCCAAATTATCCATGTTCATCTTAAGTCTTTCTCTTTGCTTTTCATTAGCTACTAGCTAGGCGAGACTGTTGTCTGCGTTGCTATGATGACCAACACTCTGTGCAGCAATTTTCAGGGTTAAAGGTTGGTGAATTAACAGATATGGGCTACATTAACTCCAGCATTTAAGACCATCTGTTGTTAAAACTGTGTTAGAACGACCACCAGAGCTTTATTTTACTGCAAAGGAGGATTATTTTATTTTTTTCTAAAAACATATTTCTGCTGTGGATCTGCAACAGGGCAGTAAAAGAGCAACGTGCGGCTCAGGAGCCCTGTGTTGCCAACCTCTGTGCTATACCATGTTTTTAATCTGCTGTGAACTGTTTATGTTGCTTTTAAATGTGTTACACACATGTAAAACCCTTAGCTGATTCTCTTGAGGCGTTAACAGCTAAGCTGGTTCGTTTATGTTTTGTCATCCTGAAGTTTTTGCAATGCAATACTTCATTTACTAGCATTTATTTGTAGCAGCGCTAGATCTGAGCTATTTTTCTTGACAAAGTATGAATAATTTTCTGACATGGGTTTTCGTGTCGTCGTTGTCAAAAAATTGAGTAATAGATATCAATAATGAAATTGTGGTATAATCTCAATAATGCACTTGAAGTTGTGCTCTGCCATGAGATATTGGTCTCTGTCTATGACCACAGCACGCTGCTGCCAATATCTCAAATATTGTCTTAAAGAAATTACCTGTTGTACCATTTTTTTGTTTTTGTATGTGCTAAAACACATATCATTACAGATTTAGTAACAGTCACCTGCTGCATGAAGCAAATTATACAGTTATTGTGAAAAATATATGCTGTTACCATAAATAACAACATGGAGAGAATGTTTCTCAACCAGTCACATTGTGCTGGCAGATCTATCGTATAATATATAACAGCTTCTTGCAGTCAGATAATATACTTAGCATTGTAAATGCACAATGAGAATCAGTATATGCAGTCCAGAATCCAGGGCATGCACATTGTGACCATGTTAAGTGTTCCACAAAAGCATGACCAGTTTGTGATTATAACCTCCAAAACTGCAAGTTTATTATCTCCTTAGTAATTAAAGGAAGACTCAACCTAATCTGCTGCATCTGTTACCATACACAATAATATGGATGTGTTTTCCCTGTACTCAGTAAAAGAACAGAAAAGCCAGTGACTCAGATTTCCTGTGAAACAGAAACCAATGGGCAGGAGCTACAGCAGCTGTCCATTGACTTCTATTATAAGTGTGTTGAGTCAATGGATTTTTTTCTAAGATTCTAAGTTAAGGGAACTTGATGTGTGTAGTAATCTATCATACGCTATAGCTGCAACAGATAGACATTAGCTTGATAAATGTTGTAAGTTTTCTGTTAATACACATTATTCAGTAATTATTATGAATGATTTGGTGACTACTGTGAAGCTAATATGTAAGTTATGTGGCGAATAGAAATGTGGGCCCACTTACTGGTCCTTAGAGTATAAGTAAAATATGATTGTTGTAGTTTAATAATCAAAACCCTAATGTTTTAAACCAAGAATTTAATCTCCACTTAATGACACTGCATATTCAGTATTCATTACTATAATACAGCAACAATGGAAAGAGCTAGAATTGAATTCAAGTGAAGCTGATTTGCGTTACTCAAAGGAGCTCTGTTACTGACTCATTTAAATAGCTGGAGTCTTTTTCCTGCCCACGCAGAAAAGTCTCTCTCTCTCTCTCTCTCTCTCTCTATCTCTCTCTCTCTCTCTCTCTCTCTCTATCTCTCTCTCTCTCTCTCTCTCTCTCTCTCTCTCTCTCTTCCCTCTTCCTCTACTCCTCTGTGTCTTTCTTTTTAGATTGTCTGTCTTTCTTCATTCAGTTCGTTGTTCATATTGATTCTTGCAGCTGACAAGTGTGAAATGAATACAGTGTCTGTTCTGTGTGTGTGTGTGTGTGTGTGTGTGTGTGTGTGAGTGTGTCTGACTTCTTCCTTGTTCTCCCATTTCTCTTTCTCCCTTTTTAATGTGTCTTCCCATTCTATAGAGTTCAATACAGCCCTTTCCGGTCTCTCTCTCTCTCTTTTCTGTCTGTCCTTTACTAGCTTTCTCTCCTCTCTCTCTGTTCCTTTATCTCTCTATTTCTATCCCTCTCCCTTTATCTTTCTCTCTTTCGCTCTCTTTTTCTGTCCCTTACTATCTCTCTCTTTTCTGTCTCTCTCATTTTCTGTCTCTCTTCTCTTTCTCTCTCTGTCTCTTTCTGTCCCTGACTATCTTTCTCTCCTCTGCCGTATCTCTTTATTTTTTCTCTCTCTTTCTGTCTCTTCTCTGTCTCTCTCCTTCTTTCACTCTCTCTTCTCTTTCTCTCTCTTTCTGTCCCTTACTGTCTTTCTCTCCTGTCTTTTTATCCCTCTTCCTTCTCTCTTTCTCTCTCTTACTTTCTTTCTTTCTGCCCCTCTCCATTTATCTATCTCTCTTTTTCTGTCCCTTACTCTCTGTCCTCTGTCTCTCTCCTTTTATCTTTCTCTCTCTCCTCTCTTTCCTCTCTCTTTCTTTCTGTCCCTCACTAGCTCTCCCCTGTCTTACTCTCTTTCTCTCTCTCTCTTTACTTCTCTCTCTCTCCTGTCTCTCTCCCTTTAAGTCACTCTCTCTCTCTTCACTCTCACTTTGTTTGTCTGTTACTCTCTCTCCCTGTTTCTCTCCTCTGTCTCTCTCAGTCTGTCACTCTATATTTTCACCTCTCTTTCTCTCTCTCTCTCTCTCTCTCTTTAAGTTTAGGAGGTTCTATCTGTGGAGTAAATCTCTTTCTAAGCTCATTCTCATCTTAAGTGGCCAAGACATACACACACCCACACAGATCCCCTGAGAGAGGGAGAGAGAGACAGAGAGAGAGAGAGCTTATTGGTTTAAATTTGTGGCACATGGGGTCATGAGGTCAGAGGGTCAGAGGTTCAGAGGCAGTGTATGGCCTTATGGGATTGAGGAGGACAGAGTCTGTGATAAGGCTCTAATTATGTGAGACTGCTTCTGTTTGTCTTTTGTTTTCTCTGACCATAAATGTCCCTCCACTAAAACCAGCCAGATCTGTGACCACAGCTTGTGAACATGTCTTATTAACATTAACCCTTAGAAGTGAGTTATTCATTTTGCTGTTTGAATGTAATTACGTAGTTACATATTTAATTACATAGTTATTTATATAATTAAATATTTTATTACATAGTTACAATTGCATTCAATTTACCTTCTGTATTGACAGTCTTCAGTTTTCAGTCTCCTTGCTTTCTTCGTCAGAGTAGAGCAGAAATCAGGTGTTTATGTAAAAGTTAAAACCAGCTCAACTGTTCTTGTGTGCAGAGTTGAGTTTGCGGCCCACTATCCCTCACATTTTTCTGTTACCTTCTTTTTAAAATAAATGGGAGCAAAATATTGGATAACAGATTTGGAGGTGGACAAAACTGTTTGTGTAAAATGTTGTTTTCTCATTGGTTCTGCTGTTGTTTTACAGTGAGGAGTAATATTTTTCCCTTTGACCTTCATCTTCCGAGGAAGAAAGTAAGGATTGTGTGTGTGTGTGAGTGACTCACTGCCGCTTTGACGCAGCTGGAGTGTCCAGTGAGACTAGCGGAGCTGCTAAATTAGCCCTAGCCTGCAGCTGCTCTTATATATATAGACAACCACACACGTAAAGGATAAGTGATTTATTTATAAATAAAGCCTGTGCGTGTGTTAGAACTAGGTTGCTCATCGGGATCTCAGCGTCCGGTCAAGATGACTAACGTAAACAGATAAACAAATAGCTTAGACTGTACAGTAGGGCAGAAAAACAACAGCATAAAATGCCATGAATGAACTTTTACTCTCAGGACTGATGCAGATGCACACACACACATGCACACAGGCCTGCGTTGTCTTCTTCCTTTTCATTCCTCTGTTTCCTTTTGTCTTTTCTTCTGCATTTATCGGCTGTTATGAAAAGACCACACATCCGCCCCTCTCTCTCTCTCTCTCTCTCTCTCTCTCTCTCTCTCTCTCTCTCTCTCTCTCTTTCCCACTCTCTCTCTCTCTGCAAGTTCATTGACATTCATTGAACACAGTGCTCAGAGATTCAGCCCTTCCGGCACTCTGTGCTCATAAGCGCTGTGTGTGCGCAAGTGATTCTAACTGTCTTTCTCCACTGTGTGCTGCATCAATAGATGTGTTGAGTCATTACTCTGCTTGGAACACAATCATGCTCTCCGATCAAGAACGCACGGCCTGTTTGTATGGGTGCGTGTATATGTACAGTCGCACAGGAGATCCCCTCTGTTTAGATCTCTTTCGCTTACCTGGTAAATGTCAGTTCATGAAATCGAAAAGGAAAAAGTACCAAAATCCGCTCCCACACAAACACGCGTGAGAGTAATTGACGAGAACAAAAACACAAAGCTGACTCAAAGCGAAAGCAGCGGACTTATCTAAACATTGCATATCCCTTTCCCTCTCTCTCTCACTCTCTCTCTCTCGCTCTCTCTCCCTCACTCTCTTTCATTCTTTGCTTTTGTGCTTCCTCTCCTCAGCGAATAGAGAGACAGAAAGGAGAAGGTCAGTGTTCAAAGGTCGAAAAACTGAAACACTGCGAGTCTTCAAGCACTAACACAACACTGCCTATTGATTTTAGAGCTATTTGCAGTCTGACAGTGCTATCAGTGAGAGGCTCTTTTATGGGGGCAGAAACTGTTGTTTAATATCCAATCCTGTTAAATCCAGTGTTGCCTTTTTGGCATGCTGTAGCACACAAAATATTCCATGCATTATTAAAAAATGAATAAATAACTTGCTCAAAAGATATAGTGGACGCAGTCATATTATTTAAATGAAACACTTAAGATGTACTGGTTCATGATGTGGTTCATGATGTGCATTCATGTGTACAGATATACTAATTAACCCCTTAAATGTCACACACTTCTATAACCTAAGAATAGCTCAGCCAGTTTACACTGAAGTACCTGTAGTTACTGAATAATAAGCCTTAGTATGTAATAAGTCTGGGATTTTAAGGGGTTAAACTATACAGGCTCTGCCCACAAATCTGTTCTTTCATAGTAACTGCTGTTACGTTGCACAAGCTGTTGTAAAAGCAATCCCAATCCCATAATTCCCACTTAAGGCCTTTCACACTGATTACACATGTATAACTGATATCTTGCACAAATGAAAGTGCAACATTATTTTATTCACCCTCTGTTTGATTTTTGGAAACGTTTGCTGGCAACTTGAACTCCCTGACGCAATCTCCGATCTTTTTCACAAAGATTACACATAGATTAGAATCTCCAAAAGCAGCTCAAATGGGGCTCAAACTGGACTACAAACATCCAAACTATACGGACACACTCAAAGTTCAAGCTTCTGAATGAAGCGATAAAGCTCTCCACGCTGCTTTCACTTTCCCGAAAAGGGAAGTAGCCTGCTTAGTGTCACCGTTTGCTCGTTCCATGAGAAGCAAAGAATGTTTTACTTCTACTTGAAGACATTGGGCTTACTTGTTGTATGCTTGGTCTCATGTGGAGCTGCATCTCCAAAAGCAGCTCAGACTGAGTAACGGTGAATCCAGCTGTGAGTAAAAGAGCTCATAAGCTGTGAGTAAAAGAGCTCGTCAAGTTTTAGCTCCTGAATGAGGAGCTCGCTGTTCTGTGTTCTGCTTTTCCAAAGTGGAAAACATCTTGCTCACTGTCACAGTTTGCCCATTTTTGTGTGTTATCCATGTCAAATTTTTAATGTTTTTTTTTTGTTTTTGTATGCATTAGATCAATTCTATTTTTTTTGGCCAGCTAATTTTAGCATGATGGCAAATTTGCTGTCATTTCCAACCTGCCTACTTTCGATTACCTACAACATAGTCTAGCACAGTGCTGTAGCGTTTTTAAGCTGAAAACCCAACAATAGTGACTCCATTGTCGTGTTCACACTCGGTATTAACATCCATTCTAAGTGATTTCAAATGATCCAGAAGTGGACAGCTACATATAAATCTGTATACCTCAGGCATTTCCATCTCGAATGTGTCTCCAGTGGCTACATTGATTGGATTTTGAGACCATTGGATGTGTACCTCACACATTTACTGTGTCTTACCTCAGTGCTTGTTGTCTGAAATAAATGTCATTCAAGTCCACAGTTGTGTACATGTACAGAATTTTGCACACATTTAGATAGCATGGACTGCTAGCAACTTTGAAAAGCTCTGGATGCACTGAACCCTGTTCACATCTGCACTTAGTGCTATGCACTTATGATCCAGTCACCGTGTAATGTCTGGTGTGAACGGGGCCTAAAATAAGTCCAAGTTAAATTCATTAAGTTGAAGAAGATTTTTGTTGATGTTCTGTTAACATCACAATAGTTACAAAGGAACACATTTGTTTTACATCAGAACACTTTACAGTTTTAAATGCCTGTTCATACAACATTCCCCCAAATCCCTATAGTGGAGTTACTGATCATACTTCTTCTTTTCATTGTGGTCATCGCAAAAAAAAGTATGTGTCTGTGTGAGTGAGCCTGAGTCAGTTTTTTGGCCCATGTGCATGTGTGTCAGCTTGCTTTCGTAACTCTGATTAGACCAGTCCCAGTCCCGTCCAGATCTGCAAATCTCACCATGACATCAGCACCCTCGCTGGCTCGCTGTGTTGCCATGACGATGCGCGGTATACTCACCGGTGGTGGTGGATGACGAACAGGCCTGACGTAGCCGGAGAGGGAAAAGTGAGGCTGTGGTTCATGCGTGGTCAGCAGTGGCCACGCTGAGGGCCAGAGACGACTTCTATTACCTCTAACTAAGCTGAGAGCTCACTCTCATTAAGGCTCATTTAGACCCTCGCTCACTCAGCAAGGAAGATTTGTTTTAGTTAAGATTTTAAAAACCTTACTTATCTTTCTCTCTCTCTCTCTCTCTACCCATCTATCTCTATCTTTTTCTTTCTCACTCTCTGTCTGTATCGTTCTCTCTCTTTCATTCTCTCTCTCCTCTGCCTCCCTGCTCTCTTTTTTTCTCTCTCTCTCTCTCTGTCTTTCTCTCTGTAGGGGTCTGTAATCTTCTTTATCCTGTCTGAGAGCTGCTCCACCTGTCGACAAACATCTGGGCACATACACATGTGTGTGCGGACACACACACACTCACATAGGTGTCCAGTTTACAGGGATCGTTTTCAGTCCAGTTTACACACACACACCATCCATTGTCTGAGTTTGCCTCAGCGAGTGAGAAGCATCAGCTTTAACCCCTTAAAAATCCCAGACTTATTACATACTAAGACTTATTGTTTACAGGGACTTCAGTGCAAACTGGTTGAGGTATTCTAAGGTTAGAGAAATATGTAATAAAACTTTGGGCCCACCAGCTTTCACATACGCTATCAGCATTGTAGTCACTGCATTGGGAATGAATAGAGTATGGCCTGCTTATATTTTGTACCTTTTTGCTTGATCAAAAAAAAAATTAGAGAATATAGAAAGATAGACAGACAAACAGACAGACAGATAGACAGATAGATAGTTAGACTGCCATTTACTTTAAAATGTTACTGTAAAATCACTTCATATTTAATACGCTTCTATGACAGTAACATAAATAGAGAACAATGTGGTAAAACAACCTTAACAAAGAACCTGAACTGGAGTGGGTTTAGTATGACAGATACAGATTCATTAAAATATTCCTGGACTGGCGCTGAAACCGATATTCATGAACCAAACTTTATTCATATATGTAGCACATTTCACTCATCAACTTCAAAGTGCTTTATTGTAAAAAAGCATTAAAATAGACAAAAATAAAATAAAATAAGGAAGGAAAGGGCTTCAGGACAGGACTGTGAACCGTGAAATGGCCAGGTTGTAGTCCACTAGTTCTCCTTTCAGCAGGGCTGATATCAGGATGATCCATGACTACGTGTGTACAGTTCCTTCAACACTTCAGTTCAAGGTCAGTGAGGTACAGAGGGTAGAGCTGGACTCCTTTAGGATCCCACATACAGTGAGTTTATAGGGCTGTATTGGTCCAGAAAAAGAGAGCAAAAGAGAGACAGAGACAGAGAAATAGAGAGAGCATATGTTTTTGGAGGCAGTTGAAACTGTGCTTTCCTGCTCTCTCACTTCCCTGTTCCCAAGTGTGTGACATCACTTGGCAAACTGCTATTAATAGCAATGTGTGTGTGTGTGTGTGTGTGTGTGTGTGTGTGTGTATCTGTGTTTATGAATGCTTGTGGGTGTGTATGTCTGTGTGTGTGTGTTTGTGTGTGTGTGTGTGTGTGTAGCGCGTGTCTGGCGGGCAGCTCTTTCTTTATTAGCATATCTAGATGACAGTGGCATCACAGAGACTGCAGTAATTAAGAACACAACAATAGAGCTACTAATGATGATTGACACACCATAGAGAGAGAGAGAGAGAGAGAAGGAAAAGAGGGAGAGAGAAGAGGAATTACTCTAGAGTTAAATGAAGAAGGTCTCTCTGAATCACAGAAGGGTTACTTTGGGTGTGTGTGTGTGTGTGTGTGTCTGTGTGTGTGTGTGTGTGTGTGTGTGTGTGGAAATTTTCACTGTATGTTTGCTTTCAGACTGAATTCATTAAGTTTCCTCCTCTCTGTCATATGCACACAGATTTCTGTGACATGATCTTGTTTTAGAAAAGAAACATCGTCTGCTGCTCTTCATTCCTCACAGCTTATAAACCACCTGCTCTCTACTCACATGCCTAAATATGTTGTCCAGTCAATTTGTGTGTGTAGGATTGTTTATGTTTGTATACATGTATCCGTTTGTATACATGTTATGTTTTTATACATTTTCAGGACAAAAGTTTACTAAAAAACAGAGATTATAGTGTTAACCTATTGACAAAATGCTCTTGACTTTGTAAAGCATGTTTTTAAAGTTATGCGTTTCATTGTTCAAAACTAAAAGAGTAAAAACATTTCTTTGGGATTCTAAGGTTACTGTTAGGGTTAGACTTTATAGAAGAAGGAAAAAAACACTCTTAACATATAATGATAGTAAATGTAACAATTTTTTTTTTCAAGTAATTTTGGACCATTTCTATTGGTCCATTAGTCCTGAAATTTTAACCTAAAGGGAAACTGGAGTTTTCAAATCATGCATATGAAAAAAACAAAAATGTAGATAAAATAATGTTTATACTTATATATAATCAGTGATGAACAATAACAAAGTGTATGTACATCATTACTTTTTTCAACACTTTATTAAAGTTTTTCTATTTTTTGAGCCTTTAATTTACTTCACTACATTTTAAAGTAAAATGTTCTACATCTCTGCAGCATGTGGTGTTTTTCACTAAACCCCTCCCCTAAAATCTGATTGTCCAATCATAGCTTAGCAACTATAATTAAGCACAGGCACCTCTGACAAACCTTCCAAATTTAAAGAAAAAGGACAGATGTGGGATTGTTATAATAATTGAATACTTTTGCAGTTGGTGCTTAAGTACATTTAAAAGCAAATACTTTTGTACTTTATTGTTATTATTATGTTATTATTATTATTATTATTATTCTACCAATTTGTGTCCACATGTCCTGATGTTGTATAAAAACAAACCTGTGTGTATGTGTGATCATGTTTGTACTGTATGTCTCTTTTACACACATTTAGTGCAGTGTATAAGTCTATGAGACTGATCTGTGTTTGGTTGGATGGAGAGTGTGTGGCCAGCTGTAATCCCTGCTCTACTGTTTCTTTTGGCTCAGACCCCCTCCTCCCCTCTCTCTCGCACTTTCCTACACACACATCCCTCATCCTGTTGCTGTGTTCTCTGTGGGAGTGGTTTTGTCCTCAGTTGCCCGTGTGCTGTACAGTAAAACATATGAACAGGCAACAGTGCAACCAAAGTCTTCACACACACTCGTCTCACTGTTCAAACACACAGCCTAATGCACCAGGGAAAAGCAACAGGATCTGGCCTCTCTGACCTGTAAATCTCTGACCACAATTAGGATTCATTAGGAAATGATTCGGTTCTTAATGAAATAGGACGTTCTATTCAGTTCTATTCTTTTTTGATACTTTTGGTTAGATTAACAATGGTCTTCAAAAATACAGTGTACAGTGTACAAATGTATTTTTGAATATACAAATGTGAAGCCAAGTGTAACTGGAGGAACTGTTTACACAGTGTGTATCACTGTTGTTGGACCAAAACCTCACATCTCCAAAATGGTATCTTTACAGGAGAAGGAAAAAACAAACTTTACTTTTAATGTAAGACAGTGGAACCAGACATTTTACAAATAATTTTGTGCCGTTTCTTTTGGTCCATTCATTGTGAAATTTACACTGACTGAAAAACAAAACAAAAATGGAGATACAAGGTTTTGGTCTGACAACAGCGAAAATATATATATATATATATATATATATATATATATATATATATATATATATATATATATTTCCTTTATTAAAGCTGCCACTCGTTTTTGGAGACTTGCTTTAAATTTTTCAAGGAAATTTGAAGGGATATTTTTCCCCACCTCCAAAGTTCAGTCTTAGAAGTTGATTGCACTTTCTGTTTCTCACAATTCAAATAATCCCAAACACATTCAGTGATGTTGAGGTCTGGACTCTGGGGTGGTCAGTCCATTGTTTAAAGAACACCAGCACTTTCTTTGCTTGAACTGCAAATGTTCTACTTGAATGAATAACCTGTGCTTAATGGTAGTTTTGACTGGATATTAAGGTCGGTCTCTGACCGTTGACTTTTGTGTAAATATTTATTATAATAGAATTATTTTAGAGATAATTATATTATAGAATTATTATTTTAATGCAGTTATTACAAGCACCCTGTAAACATCTGGAGTCTTGAATTGCTGCAGTTTTTTTATCCAAGTCTTGCATGCCTTCATCTTCATGCATCCTTTATGTCCGTCAAGCAAGAAGAACAAACCCTAAAGAATCAAAAGCAAAGAGTGTGTGGTAGGTATTCAAAAAGCCTTCCAATCATTGATTTGCTTTAGTTCACAGCACAGAGACACACTGGTCTGTACTGGGCTGGATCAATACAAGCTTTTATGGAAAGGTCTGCCTGTAGGAGCAATAATAAGTCTAGGCTGCATCTAAGTAAAATTAATAGATCCAGAGCGATGGGAGAAAAACACTAAACATAAATCATTAAACGTGCCTGTTAGTTTAAAATATCTTTATGACATGACGTGTTTCTCACATGATCACTGCTATCAACAATGCTTTTGCTGCATTTACTGATAAAATTCAACACAATGTCACACAAAAACACTGCTCAGTTATTATTTATGGAAAATGAATAGAGGATTTGATTTATATTACTTTCCTGAAGTTGATTTCGTCAGTAGCATTAGTCCACAGTATGCGTGCAGATGCTTGTTTGATTGTTAAGCCACATACGGGCTCTTTTCCTATCTCCTGTGTGCTGTATCATTGTAATTATGAGTTATGTTATTTTGCCTGGCTCAGAAAAAAACTTTAGAAATGGGGGCGTGGCGAGTTCTTAATTCTCTCACTGAAATGCTGACAATAAATGTGAACTTATTATTTCTGATCTTATCCACTGGGGTTTGCATCATTGTTTGCATCATTGTTATAACAGCGAGCCACCAATGGCATCAGAAGAAATCTCCAATAGTTAACCAATGAAATAGCTTTGGCTTTCTTTCTAATTCAAAAGCACAAGAACGGAGCACCAAGCCAAAAGCTGATGTTCTTTACCGAATCTAATTTGGTCACATAAGACAGGAGTTAGCAAATAAGCTAGCTATTAAGTTAGCTAGCTATATATCATGCTGCCAAAACTGCTTGATTATTACCATAAGCACATAGCAATAAGAGTTTTATGTAGTACAAAGGTTCTTTAGACTTGTGACAGCACTGGAACCCTTTTTGGTAATATATAGAACCTTTTTTTAAGGGTCTTTAAAGAACCATACGCAACAGTATCTCCATCATAGATAAGAACCATGCAAAGAACCATTTTAAATCTTTGAGTTGTCATGGTTCTATGTATGACTATTGCCTTCACTAAGGAACCCTTTGTAGGGATGTATAGGGATTAAGGATGGATCATTTGTTTATTAACATATCTGGATGAGTGCGACATCACAGAGGCGGCAGTAACAGTCTGCTGATGAGCTTATAAAACAAAGCAGTTTTGGTGGAATTCCCCTTTTAACACTTGTGACGGTGTGGAAAAGTGCATCGTAAACCAAAACCCAACCAGCATTTGGAAAAAGCCTGTAACCTAATCCAGGCACTTGTATTAGTGCAGATGCTTTGGTTGTGTGCAGTTCAGTGGCTGGTGTGAAGACAAGCACCGGGTTTTATGATACATTATTTAAGCCCTTTAACAGTGATTGTAGTAGCGTTCAGTTTGTTCATCCATGATTTGGTTTAACATCTGCTGATGCCTATCAGCGCTGTGGGCTGCTGGAGGGAAGGGTGGATCAAAGGCGTGTGTGAGTGTTACAGAGCACTGTTAGATTGTCTGTGAACAGTAGCTGTCATGGTGAAAAAGCGAACCTCCCTAGAGTAGATAAAAGGACCGCTACGCGCTGCTCTAGAGGTAGAGCCGCCTTCAGGTCACCCAGCAAAGCGTTCTCTTACAAATGCACCAGAGCCAGGCTCATTACTGACACTGAGACAACAGCATCGACAACAAGTCATCACCACAGTGACAGCATCTCAGGGATGGGGACAATTCTCTAGCTCAGCTCCAGATATGATCAGGTTAAAAAAAAAACCCTTTAGTCTGTAACTGTGGTTGTGGCTGCAGAGCTCAACCAAGGGTGCAATCAGCTACTTCATCTGTGTAGAGAAAAATGCTTTTGAGCGCTTTTAAGGTTATTGTCCTGTTTTACCAGTGCAGCTTCTTACATGTTTCCTTGTTGGAGTGCTATTGATCAGGTACACTGTAGTTGTAGTTGTGTGTGTCTGTGTTTGTTTTTGTACATTTTCAGGAAATAATTATAGAAAAGCCAGAAAAAAGGGACAACTTCTACCAGGTGTACATGTTTCAGAGCATTTCTTTTTGGCACTGAGGTTATAACCAAGCTATTAAAATGATTCACCATAATTCTCATGTGTAGTTAATTGTGATTCAGTAACACTAACACTGTTTTCATCAACTGAAGGTGAAAATCAGGTGAACGTGAAAATAGGGTAAACACAGTTCTAGTTATATATATGTATATATATATATATATATGCCCTTGTATCTCTCTGAAATGGTTAAATGAAATGAAAAAACATACTTTAAAAACATACAATGTACAACACACAATGTAAAGGGCAACTTTAAATTCTTTAAATTATGTATAAGAGCTATATATACACGACGTAAGGATATGAATGATATTGTGTTTGTGTGTATCTTCATAGTAGTAATGGCGCTGTGAACAATACAATTCATAGGCCTGTACATTGAGCATCTCTCAACAGCCGTAATTATGGAGTATTTTTGGATTAGATCAAGAGGTTTGCATGACATGTCTGTGCTCTCTTTACCTTTCTCTCGCTCTCTCTTTCTCTCTGCCTCTCACACACACACATACGCACACACGCCTGCTCTCAGTGGTGACAGATGGCGGTGTCAGTCATAATGGGATAAATCCGATTGCTGCCGAATGAAAGATGTCCCTCCGATCCAGCGAGAGAGAGAGAGAGAGAGAGAGAAAGAGAGAGAGACAGTTGATGTGTCTGTGTCTGTATTGATGTGTTTGCTCAGAGTGAAATTGGCGTGGTGAGGAGGTGCTCTGTCTGTGTGTGTGAGAGAGAAAGGCAAAAAAGAAAGCACTGAAATGATGGCTATAGTAATTCATATTCTGTTACACACACAGAGACACCCTTCCCCTCTGTCACGTGTCTACTCCCACCCCCCACCCTCCTCCACCACACACACACACACACACACACACAGCAGGGTGGACACTGCAGACAGCTTGGCGATACAGGGAAGGTGTGTCGGCCCAGTTCTATTGTTTCAGAATCTATGAGAAAACACTTCTAGGGAAAAAAGGGAGAAAAAAGAGAGAGAGAGGGGGATGAGAGAAGGAGGAGGAGGAGTGTAAAGGAAAGAGTGTGTGTTAGGAAGTGGGCTACAGGGTCCACGCCTCTAGACTCTTGGGCGTACTGCAGATAAGAGTTTCTGTTACAATGCTGTGTGCAGATCTACTCTTTACAGCAAGAGGCTTGTGTCTGCATAATATACACAATCGCATATTCTGTAATAGTTTCCTCACTGAGCGTTTCTCCAGGCTTAAAATTTATACGAATGTCTCGTAAAAGACAGAGTAAACTGCTGCACATTCTTCTCCAGCTGGACTCCGAATTATTCATCCTGTCAAGTATTTGTTGCTTAAGAACAGTTTCGCTTTCATCCTACTGGGACAATACAAAAAGTGAAATTATTAGTAACCTTTGGTTTAATTGGCTAGACGAACTTCCTTTTGCACACTCAGTTCTTTATCTCTCTCCCTCTCTCTCTCAGGCACTTACCTTACTTCTCTTTTGTGCAAAAATGTCTACATGATTAAATGGTTAAGATGTAAACAAAGTAATTCACAGTGGTTTGAAGTGAAACGTTCTGTTCTGGAGAAACTTACAGAGTCAGAATTGTCCACAGAGGTGGTGATGGATGTGACCGGACATCTATCTAGTGTTTAAGCTCAGACATCACCAGGGCCCACTGGCAAGTCCAAAGTTTTTAATTACTCACTTCTATAACCTAAGAATAGTTCAACCAGTTTCCATTAAAGTCCCTGTAGTTACTGAATAATAAGCCTCAGTATGTAATAAGACTGGGAGATAAAGGGGTTAATGCTTCTCAAAGCTACCTTATTGGATACTATCACATGAAATGGTTACGAATGTTGCCTGATACCAGATATATTGCTTTATAATAGCTTTGAGATAAAACCTTTAGTGACAAAACATATCAAAACTCAAAAGACACATGTAGGTTCACTGGATATTTTGTATAGTAAATGGTTATGTTTGCATAGACATCATGTTCACCTTTATTGTAAAGAAATCAAAGTAAGTTTGTTTTTAATGAAACATTTTACATCAAACCACTCTGAATGACTTTGTTTACATCTCAGAAATTGGGTCATGCAGACATTTTGAAAAATGCACTTCAAACAGTAAATACAACGCCACATTATAACTTTCTAGGACAACATTACTGAAACTATTCCTGGGCAATGTTCTCTTTTTCATCCATATTTAACTCTTGTGTTGCTGAATAAATTTACTGTCATTAAACCTCACAACATTTCTTTACGCTGACCACTTTTTTATCTAAGCCAGTGAGCATTCCCTCACAGTTGTGCAGCTGCATCAATCTCAGTATCCTTCAGTATGTTTATTGTTTGCGTGTTTGCAAACATCTCTCTGAATGCCAATGAGGACTTTTTGATTGGTGGCTTTTAGTCTAAATCCACCAAGAGGGTCCTCCAGAGATCTGGGGATTGGGAGCTTGTGTAAATGGGGAATTTGGGAGGGTGGTGACCCAGGCGATAATCAAAACGGCCTGGGGAATGATCCCTCTTCTGGCACCAGTAGACAAGCAGCTGGGGCTGTGGAGGGTTCAGAACCAAAGAAAGGACCAAATCATAGAAAAAAAAACTTGGCATGTTTGTAGATAGAGCCTTGAGATCCCTCTAGACCATTTGAGTAGTTGAGTAGTTGAGCCATCCCCTGGTAGTTTTATTGTTGTTTGATTGTAAGTCTAAGCATAAGCATGTGATCTTTAGGTTTTTGTAGATGTTTTCATTGAGATTGTGAGTCGCTGATGCCATCAGTATTCATACTACATCCATGTATTCTAAATGTTATGATTATATGTTAAATCATCATTATGATCATCATCATCATCATCAACATCTTAAACCACTTAATCCAGATAGACTCACGGTTGCAGTCAAGAGAGCAGAGAATCCCAGACGACCCTAAATGTTTTGGTTAAATAGGATATTGCTTCCTTTTGAAACAACATATTATTTATTCCTTATGTGTTCCCATATCTGTGCAGAATTCCATGTGACTTCAATGAATGTCAATGAAATGGATGTGGTTTCTAACAGTGCCATCTCTCTCTTTCCAAAGCTGCCAGGACTGAAGAGGAAGCTGACTGGGGCCGTGGATGGTTCTCCGCTAAACGGGGTTTCCGATACCTCCATGACCCAGGGCAGTGCCAAGCGACTATGCCTGGAGGATGTTACCCTGGCTGTAGGCCCAAGCTTTCCCCAGCCACCCTTCCCCACTGGAACTGGGATAAGTAACCAAGGAAGTGGGCTTGAAGGTAACCGACTGAACAGTAATAACAATAGCTTGGGTTCCCCATACTCCATGCCTCCTAAAGCTAGTCCTGGATCGACACCTGGAGGTGCTGGAAGCTCAGGAAGTCTAGCACCTGCCTTCAACCCAAATGGCAATTCAGCAGCCCCTTCTGTGGAACAAGAGCTTCAGGAGATTCTGGATGAGCTTACAAAGAACCCTGATCCCTCTTTGCCTGAGCTGGACATTGAGAAGATCCTAGGGAACAAGACTGATGAGCAAACAAGTAATGCAGGAAACTTTGTCCACCTAGATGGGAGTGGAACCCCCAAACGTTCCCCACAGAGACCTTCTCACCTGGAAGCCCATCTCACCCAATCCCCTGGTTTCCCTCAGGCAGGCTCTCCTCAAATGGGTGCTAGTCCAGCCGGTGCTCCTTATACCCTACCCCATCCATCTAAACCAGTTCCTTCCCCACTTTCAGCATCACCACTTTCTTCTTCTTCTTCCCAGGGCCAGAACCAGGCTCGATCACCCATGCTTTCAGCCGCACTGTCCAGTAGACCCACTTCCAACTGGCGTGAGGTGTCTCGGGCGCAGCAGCTACAGCATTTGGCATCCAACAGTAAGCACCACTCCACCAGCAGTGGTGGGCCATCACCAGCCCAGCCAGGCCTATCCTCACTGGGCCAGCAGGGATCCTCCTGGGCTGGCCCATCTCCACCATACCGGCCAGGAGACAAACTCCCCAACTCGTCCCCCCACCAGCAACCCTTCAGCCCAGCCAGCAGCATCCAGAGTCCACAGAGCTCCCTCATCTCCAGCATAACTCCAGCCCCATCTGCTGGACCTTCTCCTCCATATGGGCCAGAGAAACTAGCTAGTCCAGCTCTTGCTCAGCCACCTTTCAGCCCACAGAGCACCCTTCTTCCAGGAAGCACTGCATCTGGCAGTTCTAACTCTTCTGTCCAAGGGTCCCAAGCGAATTACCTAAGTGGTATACCACCAACATCAGGCTCCACAAGGCCATCACCCCCCTACCGATCAGACAAGCAACATCCGAGTCCTGCTGGACCAACTCAGCATGGAGCCCAGCCTTCCACACAGGGGCGTTCTTTCAACTCACAGAACGGTCAAGCACCCAGCATGTCCAGTCAGCTCTATAAGGCTATCACATCCAGCCAGCCATCCAACAACAGCCTCAAACTGCTCATGCAGTCATCACAGACAAAATCCGCTCAGCTGCAGCTAAGCAAAACCACTCCAGGCAGCGTAGGTCCAGAAACCTTCTCTTTCAACAACACCAAGCCCTTGCGGCACTTTGATCCTGAACCTCATGCTTCCAAAATGGGGACCGTGTCCCTGGGTGGATTCCGGAACGGCAGCATGCAGCCCACACCTCCCACTTCAGCTGCAGGGCATGCGCATCTGCTTCAGCAGCGCATGCAGAGAGGGATGCAGGCAGATGGCATGGTGCCCCACTGCGGTGAGGTGAGTACTCCCACTTTCTTTTATTTATTTTATGCATAGCGTATTGTTTACGTTGAAGTTTTGTGGGTGGCATATTATTTAACTTCATAAAGTGGAGATAACAATCCCAGGCATTACTTGTTTAATGGCAACAGTTATAACAGTTTCTAGATTGAAGGGGAATTCTGCTGATTTTTCAAAATTTCACCAGAATTTAACTGTTCAGATGTAAACATAGTCATTTGGAGTGTTGCCTAAAGGTGAATTGTAGAGAAACTTAACGACGCTTGATTTCTTTACAGTGGCGGTGATAGGGGTCGTAATATCTATAGTGCAAATATAACCATTATATTTTAACCAAAAGCATGAGGGACACTACACACACCTTCTGATTTTTTAAATGTTGGTAATGGTAAAATGGAACGTACATAGAAAGAAGTACGTAAAAAATATGTTTTCATCACAGTGCCTTACAGGAACCTCTCCACCATTAATTTGTTAAAAAAAAGACATTTTAGGGCAAAGCATTTTCACAGAAGTATTGTAGAACAATGTCAGGTATCAGGCAGTGTGTTCAAACCATTCCAGATAGTAATATTTTTTGATGTGGCTTCTAGAGACATCAAACGCTTCAGATATCCGGTTCCCATCACCACCACTGTGAAACATTTCACATCAAACCACTCTAAATGACATATGTTTATGTCTTAACAATTTAATTAGGCTAGAATTTTGAAAAATCACTGTAATTCCCTTTGATGTAATGGATATGGTTAACTGTAAGGCTAATAAAAGAAGCTAACGTGATATTCTACTTACTGAACAGGTAACGTTTAATTTCACTTGATTTGCTTTCACCAGTAAGGAACAGTATGATGCAGAGAGCAATCTCTGGCTATTCATGAAAATCCAAGCCTTCTGATAACCATACCATGTGGCTTCTACAGCAGTAGATGGTTGCTATTGGGCTTTCTTCTCAGATCTGCGTTCTCATATCTGCATTCTCATATCTGCGTTTTCAGATCTGTGTCACACTCTTGAGCATTGTTTTAGAGAGTCTGTGGACCTAAGCACTAGGAAAAAGACTGTATTGCCATGATAGAAATATGTTTTGACTGGGATTTGCCAACGGAGAACCCAAGGACATGAGGGGAGGGAGGGAGAGAGAGAGAGAGAGAGAGAGAGGAGAGAGAGAGAGAGAGAGATGCCTCAGTACTTTTCCATTTGCTTGCTCAGGTTTGGATATGCCTGCTTAATGCATGCTCACTGGGAAGGGTCATTTGAAAGGAGGGAGGGAAAGGGTGGCACCCTGCAGTGTGTCTTGTACAAGGGGGCATTAAAGATTTTCTGTGTCTGTGTGTGTGTAAAAGGGGGAGATGGAGGATTAGGAAACATCAGAGGTTAATTGAATGGACAACAGAACAGAGAGCAGAGGAATGTGAGGCTTTGTATGTGATTGGCATTCGTGCTCAGGGAATGCACACACGCACACACAGTGCATCTTTATTAATTAGGACCGGGCCATCGCTGTTTCATTTTCATATTCTGGTCTCAGAAGATAACACAGTTCATTCTTGCAGGGGTGAGTAGATAAAAACAAGAAAGAAGAGATGGAACCTTTTGTGCAGATCAGCTTTTTTTTTGATTATCTACACTTGAATTATTCTGATTTTGGCCTTGTTACTCCGTTTACTCCACATTTGTAATTCACACCGTTACAAAACAGAGAAAGTAGATACAGTAGTATGCAAATGTCTTAGGCCATCTGAGAAAATGATATGTAAATCTGAACAGTAATCATTTATTTGTTCAAAAAAACACCAACATTAGAGAAATACAAATAAACAGTATATTGTGATTTTATGTTTCCAGACCTCTCCTCAAAGTAGCTCAACATTTACATTTACCATCCAGTACCTACTTCAGCCAATCAGTTCTTCATTAAATACATTTAACTGATGGAATTTAACAAATCCATAGCACTGCTGGAAGTCAGGAACCAGACCTGTGTTTTTTAACTGCATTCTCCCAAGTGCTATATTAACTGTTAACTTTTGAAAAAATCCTTTTTCGTTTTACTGTTTTTATGTTTATTTGTTTTTATTCTAATGTTATGTAGCGTCATATAGTGTGTTTAAAGGCAAGAACACACACTGTCAAGATGGACCTTTCATGGCTGCCTAAGACTTTTATACTGTACATTATTGAAAAAAAATGTCCATATACACCTGCTTGTTTCATGTGACTTATATGTGGATTGTAACCTATAAGATTGTAACCACATACATTTACACTTGGTAGTCAAATGCACCTCTGGTCAGATTAAAATCTGTTTGCTAGGTGGCACATAATACACAAATCAGCTCATGTACAACAATCAATTGCCTGTGTTGCTCCTCGTTTTTCTGTTATATCAAAAGAAAATTAAAATGTGTTGTTCATTTTCTTACACCAGCAGTGGAATTTTACAAGAAGACAACTGTCTATAACAATTAGCCTCCTGTACTAGTTATTGAGGTCAATGTATTGTGAAATGATGAAAAACGATGAGCTAAAGTGAAGGTTAACCAAGCTGGCTCTTTATTTAAGCTAACTAGCTCGACCAAATGCCAATAAAATAGGCTACACAGTTAAACTCACAGGAGAAACTCATGTCAAGAGCGAACTGAAGGAGCAGCTTTGCCTCTGTTAGGTGGTAGCCATCCAGGGGGTTGCAGGACAGCAAAGACTCCGTCACAGTATTGGGAGGAACTTCGGGTGTCAAATGTGGCTTTGAAAGACAGCTGCATTTACACTGGTGTAGCATCTGACTGGTTTGAGCGATCAGATTTAAATGTTTTACATGTTTTTTGGTGCATTTAAAGATGTGAGTATGAGATATTATCCCAATACTCAAGATCTATGAAACTTCCAGGTGTAAGTGGGGTCTGTGAGATTCATAGTACACTAAAAATAAAGGTGTCAAAAAGGGTTCTTTGAAGCAATAAACCACTTTTGGTTCCCTGAAGAACCTTTCAGTGTAGGTTTCCACTTGTGTACAGGAAATTTGTGAGTGTGAGGAACCTTTTTTCAACTCTTTTTGCAGGCCCCCTAGTTGCCATTCCGCCAGTGGAGTGGAAATCAAGTTGGATTTTTAGTTAATGCAAACAAAAAAATATTGTTTTGTGTTATCAGATTAACTAGGACACTGTGGGCTGTCTGTGTGTGAAATGTTGTGACTCTGTGTTGAGCTGCTAGCGAGCAGTGAGGGGTGAAACGGGAGAGGTGAGAACACCCTGCTGTAAAAACAGTTCACACCTCCCCACAAGGATGGCTGTGCTGAGATAAAATAGTTTAGAACTGCCACAAAAAATATTATTTAACCCCTTAAAATGCCAGGATTACATTATTACAGACGAATGCATGTTATTCAGTAACTGCATGGACTACAATGCAAACTGAGTTAGTCTTAGGTTATAGAAGTATTTGGACCTGCTGGTGTGTCCTGGCCATTTAAGGGGTTAAGCACAATAAAAACTCTTTTATAAATGTTGCCTTGCTTAAACAAATCCAGTTTACTTCTGTTTTTTTTTAATTCCATCAAAAAATATTTCATCAACATGATTGAAGAAAAAATGGTTAGTTCAGATGAGGGACTTCCTTCAAAACAGGCAAAAATGGCATTTTACGGTCACTGTGAGAAAGTCGAAAGAACCTCCACACAATGTAAAAGTTCTATACCAATTGAATTTTTATCTAGAATCATACCTCTAAAGCAAGAGCCATTTGGGAAGGAGTGAATTCCAATAACTGTTTCTGTATTCGTTGCTCTTATTTGTATGTGTGTTTGTGTTTAGTTAGCATCATTTTCTCTTGTCGTAAATCTAAGTGTGCGTTTATGTGGTTTGAAAGAAATGATGTGATAATCTGTGTGCACTAAAGGGAGAATGAGAAGGTGCCTCTTGATGTGTGTGAGTGTTTGCCAACGTGCTAAAGAGAGAAGCAGTGTGAGTGTGTGTGTGTGTGTGTGTGTGTGTGTGTGTGTGTGTGTGTGTGTGTGTGTGTATAGAGTTTCAAAGTGCCGCGGCAGCATTGTGTCTTCCAGGCCGGCGCTCTGTTTGAAGACATAGTTCACCTCTTTCAGCCCAGTAGCCCTCTTTCATCACTCCAATAAAAGATAATGAATTTAGAGGAGGCGGGGCAGGGTCTTGGCAGGCTCGGCTGTGGCTGCGAGCTTAAAGAGGCCCCTCTGACATGAGGGAGGGAGAGAGAACAAACCTGCATCCCCCCTAACCACAGACACCCCCCCACATTCAGACACACATGCAAACTACTACACTTCTAGCATTCTGTTGCTGTTTGCCAGTTGTATCAAACATAATTTCTGTGTGACTTGACAGTTCCACAAAGCAAGTAAACAAAAATCAAGGTGCATGGAACATGTGATTACACTGTAAAAAATAATAGGGAATCTACTGGCAGCAATTTCACCAGTAATTTGCTGTTTATTTACAGTTCTTATTTACATATTATAAATTACAGTGCAAATTACTGTACTTCTAAATACACTTGATTGCTGTATTTGTGCAGTCATTTCCTGTTTTACTCCTGTATTTCTAATGTACAGCCCAGATGTGCTGAAATGGGCTCCCACAGCTGTCTCAGCTTTACTTACATTATGTAGTAGAACATGTAAAGATACAGTCAAACAGGGGAAATGTGTCTAGCTAGCTTTTGATAACAAATGCTTGAACTTTCATGCATGCTATGATAAAGTTAAGAGAACAAGTATGCCACACCATGAACTGAACTCACATTACAGTCCACTGTCATTAAGACTATACAATGAGAGCAGTAAACAAATATCTATTACTATAACATTACAGGATGAACCAGATAACTGCATCATAAAACACCATCATGATTAGCATAACAAGACATGCAAATGCATTTGGAGAAGGAACAGCATGGTAAAACAAACAAAGAAAGAAAAAGAAAGTGAGAGTGTAGGAGATAAGTAATTACAGGTAAATGAACGTAAAACCGTGAGGAAAGCTGTAAAATCCAGCATTTTTACTTTTTCTTCTTGAAAGCACTATTTTTACAACAGTCTGCTGTGCAGTAAATTGCTGCACAATTTCTGCTGTAAATTACATCTGTTCTTTGCAGTTCACTATTTATTAAGTATTTCACTATATAACAAGCCGGTATGTTAGTATTAGTAGTAGTAGTTTTTTTTATATTTTGTATCTTTTTGGTGTTATAAAATTGTATATGTTTGAAGATTAGCACAATGAGCTCAAGTTCCTCATCCCTCTTGGGCACTCTCTTGGGTCCAGTACTGACTACCAATGGAGCTTCCTCTGCAACGTGATTGCTCTCTTTTGATAAGAGTGTCAATATGCTATAAATGAAATGAAATGTAATTCACATTCATTTTGCTCTTTTTTTCTCTTGAAACCAGGTCCCACAAAATGTGAGCCTGTTCAGTTGAAATCATATTGTTTGACATGGTCATGTGGTACAGTTTTGATGGGCTGTTTCATGAAACTTGTTTCAAAAAATTTAAATGATTGACTTTCAAACGTTTTCAGTGACTTGCAGTAGGCCAAGGATCTTCAGATCTGGTCCTGGAGGGCTAGTGTCCAGTACAATTTGGTGATTTTTTTACTCGGACACATCCGAATCACCACGAGTTAGTACACAAGTTAGTACAGCTTCATATAAGTTTCACTTCATAAAGCTTCCTGCAGTTCATGATGTACCACATGAACACATCAAACAATACAATTTCAACTGATATTGCTTTTTCCTTATAATCATTGAGTTTGACGAGCTAGGCAGCTAATGTTAACATGGAAACTGAATTTGTGTAGCTTAACTATACAATATTTGAAATTTCGTGAAAGTATCTCCATGCAAATCTACCCTATATATCCATCAGTTGGTCACTTTAATTCCTCTCCCTCATATCTAAACTTGCGTATCTATAAGTTATATAGATATAACTTACATATTAGTTTCATAATATACCATGAACTACTCTAACACTGCTAGTGGAATTTACTGTATAATACATCTTAAGATGAATAACAGAATAATAAGCTTAAAGTCTTTGAGAGGAATTAAGCCGACTCAGAGTTTGCCATAAACATATCTATATCACATACACCAGACTCAGCCTACCAAGCTCAGACCCTGAACCATGATGGCAGTTCCGGTTAAATTTTAACAGAAAAACTGAGAGTGCTGGCTGCCACAAGTGACAACCTTTTTGACCATTTACAGTAAGAGGAACACAGAAATAAAAGTTGACCTGTTATCAGGGTGTTTTTTGCAAGAGCTCTGTAAGAACTGAGCCATTTTCCCAGCAGGAGATGCTTTCTCGGATTTGTTTACTCAAGTGGGGATCCCCTCCTCCCTCTCTTCCTCTCTCCGTCTATGTCTGTTTCTCTCTCTCACACACACGCTCGTACTCTGGCTGAGGTTTGCTTGTCAGGCTAGTGGTTTGGAAAGGAAGTCTTGGTGAGCGTGTCTTTATCTCATCATCTCTTTAGCTTCATCCATTCAGTCTCAGTCTGTGTGTTCATTATGGGAACAGAAGAAATTGTGTGTTTTAGCATCATATATATTATATATATATATATATATATATATATATATATATATATTTCATTCATTTATTCATTCCATTTCTATCTGTTTTTCTTCCTTTTTTTCTTTTCTTTCTTCTCTCTCTCATTCTTTCTCCTCTCCCTGTCCATCTCTTTTAGTATCTTTTCCAGTTTTTTTCTCTCTCCCCTCCTCTCTCTCTCTCTCTCTCTCTCTCTGTTTTTGTGTCTTGTTATTTCTTCTCTCCTATCTTATTGCTCTCTCTTCTGTCTTGTTGTGACAGATTGGCCTTCCCTGGAGGTGTGTGTGGTGTGTGTGTGTGTGTGTAAGTATTGCTGTTCTCACAGTTTTACAAAGCTGAAGAATTTTGCCCCCTTTCTACCCTTGACCGCACACACTCACCCCCACACACACACACATTCACACACACACACACACATATACTGCCTGCAGCATCTACATCTCTCTCTCTCTCTCTCTCTCTCTCTCTCTCTTTCTGTGTTTAGACTCTGTGTTTATGTGCATATTTCCACCATCATGAGCTAACTGTAACCTCTGCACCTGTCAGTCAAAACCGGTTACCACGGAGCACAGTTTTTGTTGTTGTTTGTTTCCATGGTGAAAGATATGTTGCTGAGGTTAGTCAGCAAAAGTGAGGTTAACATAGGTACAGTTAAGTCAGAGAGGAAGGAAACAAGGCGCGCACACACACACACATAAATTTCTTTGACCTCAGTTCACTCTCACCACTTCTAATGGTCCTTCCACACACCACACCACACCCCACCCCACGCTGCCCCTCTCTCTTTCTTTCTCTCTCCCTCTGTCTCTCTCCCCCCGTCTCTCTCTCTCTCTCTCTCTCGCTCTGTGTGTTTTGATGTCCTTCCTCCAAGGCTAAAGTCGGGGGGGGGGTGGGCATGGAGTCAGAGCAGAGAGAAAAAATATTGCATGCCAGCACCCTCCCTCAGCACACACGCACACATAGACGTCTCAGCAGGGAGCTGAGAGAGTAACCTTGTTTTGAGCTTTTCTCAGCTCAAGCACTTTAAATGTGTCTGAAAAAAAGCAGAGCACACTTTCTCAGTGATTTGAGCACTGGTAACTTTAGTGCTGTTTGTGTGTATTGAGGGGAGAGAGACAGAGATAGATAGATAGAGAGAGAGAGAGAGAGAGAACAGAGTAGTGGTTTTTATCCAGAAAAGCAGAGTGCCACAAGCGTACAGCCTCAGCCCGATGTTGTTCAGTATTTACATTCATGAGTAAGCGGTACTTTTTGGAACAGCCTGTGTCTGCTGCCCACAGATGTACACAGGGTGCCTGATATCTATTGCATGTTAAGCTGGCAACTATCAGAGGTTTGTCATTTCTATTCTGACTGGCTTTCTGTACATCGGCGTGTGCACACTTCCATGCGTCACATTTAATCTCAGGTTTAAACTGGTCTGGTTTCCTACCTCTACAAGCCTTACAAAAACAATTTTAATTTTCTATTAATATTAGCCCATTTCACCATGAACTGCACTACAATTCCCAGCATGCACTGCAATGTAACGTGTGCTCCCATCCCCTCCACAATAACAATCTATGGGACAGTGCCACAAAAAAGGGTAGTTTAAAAACCTACTGTCCACTGGGGACATTTAAAAAGATTTAACAGTTATCTGCAGCTAATGTAGTCTATTGTTTTACATAACACAATTTGGTTTTATTTAGAATT
Organism: Colossoma macropomum; assembly: GCF_904425465.1. NCBI lineage: Eukaryota > Metazoa > Chordata > Actinopteri > Characiformes > Serrasalmidae > Colossoma > Colossoma macropomum. The sequence goes on along the minus strand of NW_023495247.1, from coordinate 243,096 downwards.
ATTTCTGAATCGTTTTGAAAAGTATTCAGTGCCTATTTTGGCAGTTGTATTTTTGGCATATGTTGAACAAACAATGGCCAGTTGGGATCATGGCAAAAGGTTGAGTAAAAATAAAATAAGAACAGCTGGCCTATGGATTTGTTGAGATTTTTTAATATGGCTTTTTTAGTGGTTGAGTACGACACCCCTGAGTTATGCTCTGTTGAACACCCGGCCTCTCAGAATTTAAATTTGTGTTCGCCTCAGAATAGAGCGACATTTTAGGCAGCTATGGCGCATTAGAGCTTCACCTGCACTCCTCTTTCTAATAAATAGTGAAATATGCTGCTGGTCATTGTGAGTTAACATAATGTAAGATCATTCTTCTGTTAACATACTATTAGAAGAAACTTGACATTTTAAGGCCACCCAGTCACTAACGTTTAAACACAGATTTTCTTTCACAATGTCCCCATATAATACTCAGAAAAGATCATGGTGACATAATCTAGCATGATAATGTATCATCATATTGCCTTCCCATAGGTACACTTAACTTCAGCTTGCACTAAAGCAGGGGTGGAGGGCCTTAGTCCAGCACAATCTGGCAATTTTCCTGCTCAAAAACACCTGCTATGAGTTTGAAACAGGTGTGTTTGAACAGGGAAAGCACAGAACTCCAGGACCAAGAAAAAGCTCACAGAGTTTTATATACATTAAAGAGGATAGATCCATCACAATTTGGTTCGTAATATTTTGGTATCATAGCTCATTGCGCAATAGTGAGGTCAAGTATGGGGTCCACTTAGTCATCGAAATTACACCAGAAGGAATAAGCAATAAAACTTTCCATGCAGAATGATTCTGAAAACCCAGAGGAAACCCCCAGCCAATGCACTCTGCATAGAGTAGAATTAAATCAGTGAACATACAAAAAACAATGCACATAAAACTAATTCCAGAGAAACCGTGCATATTAGGGCACCACAGCCCCAAGACCTGAAACTTGTTCAGCTGCTTCAGAGACTTGTTTTGAGACCTACACTTCAACAAACAGATTTAAGATGTTTTCACTTGCTTAAAAATACAATTTCTTGCAGTGTAAACCTGTGACAGCACCACCATCACCACTGACCAGCTTCTGACCAGCAATACCTTACAGCCAAATATAAAATAACCCAGGCTATCTCACACAGTAGAAACAATCACTCACAACATAGAGAGCAATAAACCAGGCCTACTTTCTACATTTTTCTTAAGACCTTTTTCAAGAACACACTTAAGAGAAAACTTAGGAAGATATTGGTGAATGAGGCCCATTGTTTTTTAATAAAATAAAAAATGTTGCTTAATGTTGTAGAAAGATAAATGTATGGAATGATTCTGTAATGCTACTACTAAAACTCACTGAATTTCACCTAATTAATAGGAAGCTGTTAAGAAATTGAAATGTTAGCTGCCTCCAGAACGATAAACAGAGCTGAAGATTCCTTAATGACTGAAAAACACTGAGAATGAAATTATAATGAAATCAACATCTAAAAAGTATTAGTATAAATAAATAAGATGTATTATAAATAAATAAATAAAGTAGTTATCTTAAAATACTTTTTTGGTGTCTGGTGTCTAGCTTGTAGTATTTCAATCTAAACTGAGTAAGTTATTATTAAATAAAATGATATCAAGTATTAGTTTGACAAGTGATTCCAAACTTTTGAACACTAATGTATAAAACCTGGTGTAGGTTCGCTGGTCATTTTGGACAGTAAATAAATGGCTGAATATTTGTTGTAGACATTGTGATCTCTGGTTCCTGTCATCACCACTGTAAAGAGATCTGAGTGAGTGAATTTCTCTACAGAGATTCCATCTCAGTGCTTTTCTTATGCATACATTTTAAAAATTAGTGAAATTTCTGTCTTCCTGGCCAAATGAGGAACAGTCCCTTTGCAGATATAATATAGAGCATCAGAAATGGAACTCAACACATAAGCATGTTGGTCATTAAGGTTTCTGCAAGCATGTATGTGTACAGTCGTATGCAAAAGTTTAAGCACCCCTAGGTGAAAATAAGCTGAAACATCCTCTACAGGGAGCACACTTACTTCTAAATCTTACCTTAGAAGTAAAGAAGGTTTTTGCCCTCTCCTGTAAAGTTACCATTTTTAAGACAACCACAAAAGCAAAAAAGAACACATAAAATACAAAATATGCCATGACTTTTGCATAAGCCATAGTTATGTTAAGCCTATTATGTTAAATTCAGCAAACAGTAATAATGCATTAAAATGTGTAGAAGTGTGTTCTGTGTAGAGAATGTTGAAAAAAAATCAACACAACGTACAATTTGATCATTTGACCAGGGGCGCACAAATTTTGCATACGACTGTATGTTGGTCTGGGAGTGAATGAGTGTGTGTATATGTGTGAGAGAAAGAGAAGCCTGCGTCAGCTTCTCTGTGTAATGTAATGAGCTCGGATAGATGTGGGTGTGAGCAGAGTAGCACTAAAAGATCCTTCACACACAGCACACACCTCACTTCTACATGCTTCTGACCCACTTCTTTCATCTCTGACTCCTCTAATCTTTCATCTCAGCCTGAGATTCCTCTTGCAGTTATATACGGCTTGTTATTTCCATAAAAAGAGTGAGGGGCCTACAGTGTAGCTTGAGAGCCTGTCTGGTTTTCCATGTTCCAGTCTTTAAACAAAATGCAGCAAACTCAGTTCTTCATCACTGAAATGAAAAGGGAAAGCTGTGGAGAGCTTTAGAACGCTTCTTATTTTAATATGGTTGATCACCTTGGAGATAATATTTCACAAATGCATTTGTTTTGCAGCATTCAGCTTTGAAGCACTACATAGAGCTTGCTAACAGAATTCCCTGTAATGCAGGTGAAAAAAGTCTGAGCCACGTGGGATTGTACTGTTGTTGTTTCTAACATTGCTATCTAGCATTTTTATCTAGCACAGGTTAGAGAATAATTTGCTTATGACTCACTAAATATAAAACAGCTGTTTTCACAATAAGCGTCCAGATTTCTGAAGCTTGCAGGAACATGTTGTACACACAGCAGTAAGTAATATATCACCAGTGTCAGATCAAAACATAAAACTCCATTTTCCCAGCTGCCCTTTACATTGTGTGTGAATAACATGATGAATGGACCAATAAAAAATGCTTCACTGTGATTAGGAATTAGATCTTGTTTTGGAGCTATGAGGTTTCGTTACAACACTGATGATACTGTGATAACTCGTCTCTTTAAATCCAAACTATGTGCAGTCATACGCAAAAGTTTGGGTGCACCTGCTCAAACTGACTTTCTAAGTGAAAGGTAGTTAATATGTCCTCTACAGAGATCACACTTTTGCACTTTTAAAAGCTCAATAACTGTTTATTCACTGAATTGAACATAACACACTGATGTGCCAAAAGTCATGGAATAGCAGTACGCAAATTGATCATGAACTGATGTTACCTCAGGGGACGGCTTGGGAACGCCCACACCTGTATAAATTGTGAAGTGTTATCTTGTGAGTGAAGTTGAACACTGGCCAGCGTGCTCATGGCAAGGCAGCGTGAATTATCAGATTTCGATTGAGGCATGATGGTCCCAGACAGATGGGACATTCCATTTCTGAAGATGTGCGGGCATTTAACATTCCTCTATCCACAGTGTCACATGTGTCCCGGGACTACATCATAGAAGTATTTCCACCCACAGTGGACAGCACAGTGGCCACCCACTGGTGCTTAATGTCCGTGACGGGCAGCGTCTGGCTGGAGTTGTCCGTGTTAACAAACAAGTGACTCAGGCAAAAATCATATCCGCATTCAATGCAGGAGGCCTCACACGCATATCCCGCAGGTCAGTGCAGCGTTCTTTAGCTTCCATGGGATATGGGAGCAAAGACACCACAACAACGGACACAGCGCCTCACCTGGGCTCGTGAGGTTGCTAACTGGACCCTAGAGGACTGGCAACATGTGGCGTGGTCCGATGAGTCACAGTTGTTTCGGGCTGATGGTACGGTTCGAGTGTGGCATAGACCCCATGAAGCCTTGGACCCCAGTTGTCAACAAGGCACTGTGTAGGATGGTGGTGGTTCCATACTGGTGTGGGGTGTGATCTCATGGGGTGGGTTGGGTCCATTTGTCCACCTAAACACATCATTGACCAGTGACCACTGCATTTCACTTCTTGGTGACTATTTGCCGCCCTTCATGGACTTCATGTAACCCCACAATGATGGGATATTCCAGCAGGATAATGCACCGTGCCATCGGGCCCAAGTTGTCCAGAATTGGTTCGAGCAGCATTTTGGAGAGTTCCAACGAATGGTGTGGCCTGCGCGTTCACCCAATATGAGCTCAATCGAGCATTAATGGGATGTGGTGGAGAGGTCCATTCACACCCAAGATCCTGCACCTACAAATACCAGGAAGCTGTGGGTGGCTATCCACACAGCATGGCTCAACATTCATCCAGACATCTTCCATCCACTTGTGGAAGCGATGTCACGTTGAGTTGCTGCACTTCACTGGGCTAGAGGGGGTCCTGCAGGATACTAGTTCCTGTCCCATGACTTTTGGCACTCTTTTGGCATTCTTTCAGTCTCTCTCTCTCTCTCTCTCTCTTTCTCTGAGTGTATCTCTCTCTGTCTCTGTCTCTCTCTGTATCTATGTATCTCTCACTATTTGTCTTTCTGTCTCTGTATCTCTCTGTCTCTTTCTCTCAGTCTCTCTCTTTTGCTCTCTCTCTCTGCATTCTCTATATTTGCCTGTAAGCTACATATGAGACAGAGAAAAGCAGAGAGAGCCAGAGAAAAAACATGCTTTAGCTAAGAGAGAGATACAGAGAGATAATGTGAAGAGAAAGGATGAGAAAATGAGAGAGATGGAGTAAATGTGAGAGGGTCAGAGAGAGACACAAAGAGAGAAGGGAGAGAGTGAGACAGAGAGACAGAAAGTCAGATGACTGAGGGTTGGTGAGCTGGTTCATGCACACACACACACACACACACACACACACACACACACACACACGCACACATACACACACACATACACACACACACACACACACAGTTTGACAAACATCTGTCTACAGTAACAGACAGAGCATGTTAGAGCAGCAGGTGAGCTGGAGTTCACACTTTATAAGAGCTCCCTCACTTTGGAGAGAAGAGTTAGACTTTACCCAGAGAGAGAGAGAGAGAGAGAATGAGTTCTGTCTGTGGTATATGTAAAAGTATGAAAGCTTCAAAACAGATCTAAAAAAGGTTAGAGAGAGAGAGAGAGAGAGAGAGAGAGAGATGAAAACCAGAAGACAAACAGGAAGGCATTTGGTTCTCAGCCCTGCAGTGACCTCAGCTTACATAATAATACACACAATAACACACACACACACATAAACACACACACACACACACACACACACACACACACACACAATCTCTCTCTCTCTCTTTCTCTCTCTCTCTCTCTATGTATTGTCGTCATAGTACAAATCTGTGTTTAGTCTGGACTCCAGACTGCAGTGGTGGAATCACTCTGTGTGTGTTTACTGTCTCTCAGACAAACACTCACAAGAACACAGCAACTGCATCCGTGTGTGTGTGTGTGTGTGTGTGTGTGTGTGTGTGTCTTATTACTTTGTTTTTGGAGCAGAGAAGAGCTTTCACAAGTACCTGATTAACCCCTTTTCTCTGTAGCTATGAAATATTATTTCCACCCGTTTTTTCTAAAATGTTAATGGAAGGTGAGCAGGCAGGTCAGCACTTACAGTAAGTGTTTTTATTGTGTTTAAGTTATGTTTTCTTATTGTGGCTGTACACAGTTTTTTGATGTTAAGATTTGTCCATTTTATCCCAGCATGGCTGTCTTTGGTAGGAGGTATGAGTTGTGTTCACAGCAGGAGCAACACCTCCTTTCACCCCTCACTGCTCACTAGCAGCTCAACACAAGGTCACAACATTTCACGCACAAAGAGCCCACAGTGTCCTAGTTAATCTGATAACAGAGTTAAGGGGAGAAATACCAATTTCCATTCTGCCAGTGGAGTGGCCACTAGGGGGCCTGCAGGAAGAGGTTAAACTCAGTTACTCGATTAGAAAGAATCATTGATTAATCAGTGATAAATAAGTAGTGATTAGTTGGCTGTTTGTATAATGATTAATGCATATTTAAAATTCTTCTGCTGATTTCTCTTACAGTGAGAAACAGATCCTGATGGATGTAATACGCGTTTATGTATCCATGTACTCAGTTTACAGCAGTTTAGCCTTGCCTATTAGCACTAAAGATATGAAGTGAGTTTTAGCCAAGACTGCTTTTGAATGAGATGCAGTACAGGCAAGCCAATTAGTAGAGAGCTCATTTACATATACCAGTCTTAATGTCAAAAATTCAAAAAGTCAAAAATTACAGTCAAAAATTGACACGTAAAAATTAATTATGGCTGTTTTTGGCACATAACCCCACACAGATGTCATAACACCTCAGTCAATTTTATTTTGTAATGTTTGAAAGTCTGTGCAGGTTTTTTATAATTCAGTTAAGTTCATTTTAATTGTTTGGTCTTTTTTTAAAAACTCTGGTCACATCATTAATTGTAAAAAATAATCCATGTGTTACTGATGGAGTTACTGATGTGCTTGTTTTGGCTTTTATTTTCTTTACAATGGGACATATATTTTCATCTGTGTGTGTGTGTGTGTGTGTGTGTGTGTGTGTGTGTGTGTGTCCTTGATTCTTATGAGCCCATCCATTACAGAGCTGAGATTGCTCTACTGCTGCCTCCATTTGTTCTGCACGACGGCACTTTCCTGACAGAAGCCAGCACACACACACACATACACACACACACACATATTTCTCTCTCACACTTTAACGCTCTCACTCACACACACTCCTCCACTTTACATCCACAGATACTTTCAGGAAACACACACACACGCAGGTTGTGTATTTGCTGCTGATTCAGTTTTTTCTCTTCTTGGCTTCATGGGACCTGTGTGGCTTTGTTTTCATCTCTCTCTCTCTCTCTCTCTCTCTCTCTCTCCATCTATCTATCTAGCTCTGTATATCTCTCTCCCTGTGTCTCCCTCTCAATTTTCAATTTTCAAATAGCTTTATTGGCATGAATTGCAATTAGCAACTGTTGCCTAAGTGATATCAAGCAAAGTGCTTAATGTTAAGAGTGGTAATAATATTGAAGAAATAAAAAATAAAAATACATCTCCCTCTCTCTATCTTTTTCTCACACTTTCTTTCTCTCTCTATCACTCTCTCCCACTCTCTCGCTCCCTCTCCCTCACTTTCTCTAATTCCTCCGGTCTGACACGCACGCATTTCTTGTTGTCTTTACTCGTTTTCATCTGAATGTTCTTCTCAGACTTCCTGCAGAGAGGGAGATGGATAGAGGCCAGAGAGAGAGAAAGAGAGAGAGAGAGAGAGAGAGAGAGAGAGATGGTGATGTATACATGAGGAGTTTTCAGTCTATTGTTGTTCATTTTTACTCATCATGAGTACAGAGGTTGGCATGGCTCTGAATTGGGAAAGATTTAGCCTTTGGCTGCGTGTACATGCATGTGTGTGTATGTATGTGTGTGTGTTTGTGTGACACAGAGAAAGAGAGAGAGAGAGACAGAGAGATGTTCTTAAGGAGAACACTAAAGATATTGATTTTTTTCCCATCCTGTCATTTCTGTTTAGGTGCACATGCTGTGTGTCGTGTCTGTGTTATACGACTTAGAGCCTATATATACACACACAGACACACACACAGCAATAACTGTGGTCGTACAGATGTAATAATGTGGAAATGATATGATTTTTATTTTTTGGAGCATGACTGTCATGTTTGCCTTTAAGAAAACATTGGTGCACACATATATACACACACAAACACACACATACACACACACACAGACATACACACATGGACAATATGCTCTGTAGCCTAAACCCTGATTGTTCTGAAAGACTGCTGTGTGCAAAACAAGTGTTGAGAGAGAGAAAGAGATGCAGAGAGAGAGAGAGAGAGAGAGAGAGAGAGAGAGAGATAGGGAGACAGATGTCGAGAGAGAGAGAGAGAGAGAGAGAGAGTGTGCAGTGTTGAGTAAATTTCAGTCATAACATGGTGGTTAAATGTTGGAGTTAGGACGGTGACATCACTGACTGTGGTTAAACCAGTCCTGTATTTTGGTTGGCTGAGAGAGACATGGGGTGTGGCTGTGGTGTGGAAGTCAAACACAGGACGGTAGCTGTGTTCCAAACGCTAGACTGCGGTCCAGGTGGGCTGCATTTCTAGACTGCTACGTCATTGAATGTCGTTCCAATCAGAAGGATCTGTTCAGTACAGCTGAGCTGCATTATTACAGCTCTCTAAGACACTACCTGAGCATCCTTTACACTCTTCTGTCACCCATGATCCTTTGCACATGTGTCTGACCTGAAGAAAGTTCAAATGAGAAATGCCAGCAGATGAAACAAACTACTGCACATTAACTGTAAAAAGGCCAGTATATTAAAATACACACTACAATATTTCATAAATTTATGAGGGTGTACATTGAACACAGGGTATGAAATTCACCTGCTGTTAGTGAGTTGCCTGCAGGATAGCATTTAATTACAAATTAAAGGGCCCATATCATGTAAAACTGAGTTTGAGATTTGAGATTAAAGAGTTTAATGCAGTATGTAAACACAGTTATAGTTTCATTATTATTCATTCCCCTGTCCAAACAGTCTGCTAAAGAAGACTCAGTTGCAAAAACAGCCTGTTTTGAATTCATTGTTTTTGTAATGTCATGAAAACCAGACACATTTACATATATCCACCGGTTCAGCCTACAGCAGTTTAGTCCCGCCCACTCACGCTGAGGTTATAAGAAATGTTTCAGTCCAGACTGCTTTACGAATGAAGCACAAAACAGGGCAGCCAATCAGAACAAAGGTCATTTACATATATTGGTCTTAAAGACAAAAATATCGAAGACAGCCTAAGCAATAAAAAGAGGTTGGAAAATTTCCTGTAGAAGTGAATCTAGGGCTGTTTTTGCTGTACAAACCCACACAAATTTCATAAGTGGACCTCAGATAAAAATAAATGCAAGGAAATAAAAATATAGCATATGGACCCTTTTATGTTGTGCCCACAACAATACAGTATTTACATGAGTGCTGTGCCTGCCAGCTTACGATCATTCACATCAACAGTATTGTCTCCATCAGATCTCGTGTGCTGACTGCTTTCTGATGATGTAACAAAGTGGCCTTGGTAGACGGTTCTGGTTTGCATTATGTAATACAAACGATGAGCACTTGCAGGACAGCCAAGGACCACCTTTCTCAGCTTTTGGAACAAAGCTTGTGTGTGTGTGTGTGTGTGTGTGTGATCCACAGTGACAGAGAGATCTCCTCAGCCTGAAATCACACAAAGAGTGTTAATTTCTCTCCGAGTCTTGTTATAGCACTGAGCATATGGACAGAAGTAGGCCATGCATAATTAAAGAGCTCCCAACCAGCATAAAAAATCACACTTTAGCTCTATTTTAAACTGATTTATTTAATGCCTCTCATGTCATTGTCCAACTAAAACACATGCTCTGCTTATTAATCATCACCGTAATGCTCTAAATGACCCGTTTAGTGGTTAAATTACTGTATTCAATGTGAGAGTTCTAATTAATGCAGTTCACATTGTCTCTGAGTGTTTACTGAAGACTTTATATCTGTGTGTTCTGCTTCCCAATAAAAGTAGATAGAACAATAATGGGATAGAAGAGCGAAAGAGAGACAGAGTAAGACAGAGAGAGAGAGGCAGAGAAATTTACTTTGAAATTTCTGTTCTTGTTGAAATTGAGCATAAATTGCTTTTTATTTTTTGATGATTTAAACTACATTTCTTTACTTTTTGTACTTAAATCTTGAAATGTTCTAGATGTTTTAGGACTTTATTTTACTATAAAGCTTACTGAGTTGTATTGCGTTTAACTGAATTTAACGTAACCAATTGAATTAAACAGAACTGAATAGAATAGAATTGAATTCAACTGAGTTTAACTACACTGTAAAAAATGAGAAGTCAACTCAACTTACAATGATATAGTAAATGATTACATGGGTTGAGTTGACTCAACTTGAGGACACCAGAGGAACTCAAACTTCTTGGTTGAATCAAAAATTATTTATTATTAATATATTAATTATAAAATATTTTATATCTCCCCACTAGCTGGAACTCTCTCTATTACACAGTCCCATCTAGTATATTTTCCTCTTAGGTTTCCAGATATAGACAGCTGTAGCATTGCTGGGATTCAAACTCACAATCTCCTGATGTTGGGATAAATTATTAGACAGTTGCACCACATGAGACTATGCCACTCTTCAGTTAAAACAACAAATATTTTTACAGTGTATTAGACACTTATGGACACATTGTTTCACGTGTTCCTGAGTGGTGCAGTGGACTAAGCTGTCACCCCATCAATACCAATGTCATCCATAAGTGCATAACCAAGAGGAAAAAAATGTCTGGTAGGACTGTGTGAGGGAAAGAGTCCTGAGAAATTGAGAATAAAGAATATATTAACTTTATTTACATAACTGAGATACAGAACTATATAATTAAGAGAGCTTTGAAGTTTAAGTGTCCTCAAGCTGAGTCAACTCAAGAAAAGCCATGTCATCAGTTACTATAATATTTTGAGTTGAGCTGACCTCTCATTTTTAACAGTTTAATGGAACTGAATTAACTGGGCTGTCTGAACTGAACTGAACTGAACTGAATTGAAATGAAATGAATTCAATTGAATTGAATTGAACTGAACTAAACAGAACAGAGAGAGACAGAATGAGATAGAGATGTTAAATGAACGTATAAAAATACTGTACTTAACAGTCAAGCATCCTATTGCAGCTGATAAAAAAACCTTTGAAAGTGTATCAAGGATGGAGTGTGATATGTGTTTATGTGTTTTGACATCTGTCAGTCCTAATCCTCTCCCTGTCTCTCTCTCTCTCTCTCTCTCTCTCTCTCTCTCTCTCTCTCTCTTCTCTCTCTCTCGCCCCATGGGCGCCAAACCTTAAACCTCCGCATGCAAAATCTCCCCAACCAATTTACCAAATGAAAGCATGTGTGTGCTGCTGAAAAAGAGCAACCAAACGTCTGCTGTATACAACACAACACAATTAGAGAGAGAGAGCGAGAGAGAGAGAGAGAGAGAGAGAGAGAGAGAGAGAGAGAGATGTTTGTAACCCCCAGATTTAACCTAAATCATCCAGGATTACTATGCTTTACAAAATTAACAATGGAGGAGAAAGCAGGGAAAGGAAGGGGGGGTGGGGTAAAGAGGGAAAGTGAAAATCATCCACTCGAAGCAGATGGATAGATTTTTAGATCTTTATTGCAGAGGGAGCGATAGAGAGGAGAGAGATTAGGTATGTTGGTGCTGTTGTAGCCACAGGGCAGGCTGTGGTCTTTTCTTCTTTTTTTCTAAACAGAGGGGAGCAGGATTTCTTCGTCTTCTCTCCCCAATTAGCCGGTGGTGTCATGCCGAGATGTGTGTGCCTGCTAAATCTGCTGCCTATGGAAAAAGAATACACACCTACAACAGAGTCAGCTTTTTATACAGCTTCCTTCCTATGGCAGCAAACTAACGAGGGCATTTGGAACAAAGCAACAAACACACTTACATTTTTATAAATGTAAATAATTTTATTAATTTATATAAACAATATTTCTATACTTTTCTTGCATTTTATTTATGTAAAATGTTTGTGTGCTTTTATGTACTAAACTGTCAGTTTTGCTACAGACTGTGTGCAGTAGCAACACACTTGATCACTTTAGCCTAAATGGGTAGCTAAAATAATGTAGGCTGTCGTATATAAATGTGTTCATAGTGCTGACATCACAACCACAGCCGTGTTGAGTTCAGAACAGCTTTGTTTCCAGGAATGAACTGGGTTGAAGATTCACTTTCAAACCTTAACAGTGTTTCATACCACATCAGAACTGTCCTGCTTCAAAAGGGTGAGGAAAACCGTGTATGTGGACATTCATTGTGTATATTATTATGTATATTATCATTATGTTACCGCCCCCCCAGTATTGCAGATTAGCTGTCAGTAGCTGGGCCAGCGGTCAACGTTTTTAACTGTAGAGTGTGTGAGGCAGCTGCTAAAGATGGCACGGTCAAATCCACACCAGAACACACACACACACGCCTGCTGAAGCATAGACCCTGCTGTACTAGCCCACCCTGAGGTAGACAGAGAGTGTGTGAGGAGTCTAAAGAGGTGATCTGTTCTGACAGCTGTAATCCCAACACACTTCCTCACGATCTGCATGAGTGTGTGTGTGTGTGTATATGTGTGTGTGTATTCGTGACAGTGGGGGAAAGAGAGGGAGTGGGGGGGGGGAGAAGAGAGAGATAAATAATAGAAGAGGCACATAATGACCAAGGAAACAGAAAGTAAGTGTCTACGCGAGAGAGACTGAGACAGAGAGAGAGAGAGAGAGGGAGAGAAAGAGAGGGGGGGTTGCGTGTCTGTAGTTGATTTAATGGAATGGGATGATGATTACTTGTGTGTGTGTGTGTGTGTGTGTGTGTGTGTGTGTGTGTGTGTGTGTGTGTGTGTATGTGGTGTGTGTTTGAATAACAAAGTACCTAAAAATATAGCCCAGATTTAGCAAAATACTGTAATGCTTTTTATCTATATGTATGAATGTATGTGTAGATTAGAGTAATGTTGGTGAGCAGAAGAAGCAGAAGAAGAACAACATCAATAAATAATAATAATAATAATAACAATAACAATGAAAGAAAAGCACTGTAAACCATTTGATCACCAATTTTTAGAGAAATAAGACGTGTTTACTTTTATACATCAACTGTTTATTCTTATGAAAAACTCGTTATATGCAAAATTGTAATAAATGTATCTACAGCATTTTGGAATTAAATTGTTCAGTTGTGTATCATATTATTGTAATTATATTCATGATAATATTATCTTAGCAGCTAGAACAGTAGCACATTATTGATATTACTGATATTGCCACAGCAAATGATTCTTCAGACTGATAAACATTGAGAGACTTGGGTGATAAACAGATTCACAGTATGGAAGTAGTTGAAAATAGCTTGCTGTTTAAAATCTGTTTGAAGGCGATACTACAGTCATAGCAACATACAGCACACAAGCATTGAGCTTCAGACTGGAACTGCAAATGATTAGAAGATCAAACAAAGAAAATTTGATAATCACGTTGAAAATTATATGCTATTATAATTTATAATTGTAAAACATTATTAACGTCTTAACTTTGACACCACTAATAATTACATAGTCGTTTACGCACTGAGTTACACATTTACATTCTATTTGCAGCTTCAAATCTGCACCTCTGACTTCTTTTTGTTTATATGCTTGTGTGTGTGTGTGTGTGTACATATGTGTGTATGAATGTTCTCTTGGAGAAGCTTTTGCTCAGGCTGTAGCGCTGCCTGATGTTCAGCCCCCTCACACACACACTAAGCGTCTAGAGGAAGGAAGTGCTGGAGTGCTGTTGATAGTTCTTGCAGAGTGAGAGCCAGAGGGGGATTTAGAGCAGACCACCATGCTGTGAAAAAGTGTTTTTAAAACTCTCTCTCTTGCGCTCATTTACGACTGTTGAATAAATGTATTATGTATTATTAATAAGCATTCAGCTCTGCTTACTGGTAGCATCACAGAAGTGGAGGAGGGAGAGAGTGTTTATGTCCTTAAAACTCGCCCCTTCACTCCAGCACTTTCTAGCCTAATAAACCCTCTGTATGATAACATGATTACACTGTAACGCTTAGTGTTTCAAGCATATGTGTTTGTGTCAGCTGTTCTACTGATGCTGTTTTAGTGAAACAGAGCTCCTCTGTGTGTGTTCTGGTGTGTAACATGTTCTCTACTTGTCTCAGAATATTAAACTCTCCTGTGATACTGAGAAAATATGTGCATATGTGGATGTGTGAAACTGTATGTGTGTGTGTGTGTGTGTGTGTGAGAGAGAGAGAGAGAGAGAGAGAGAGAGAGAGAGATTAAATAAATGATATGGACATTGAGAAGCCGCACATCTGGTGGACTGACATGCACATTCCACTGTAAAGCATTAGTAAAATAATGTTAAAGGGCCAAAAGTCTACACTTTTATTGCATTTTATTTTTCCCCTGAGGTCCACTTATAATGTTTATGTGGGTTTATGTAACAAAAATATCATGATTCATTTTTACAAGACCATTCTCCAACCCCTCTTTATCCCTTACAATTTAACAAGCTGTTTTCGTTAACGTTTTTTTCTTTAAGACTGATACATGCCAAGGATCTCTGTTCTTATTGGCTGTCCTGTATTGTGCCTCATTCAAAAAAAGGTCTGGGACGAGTGGGTGGGACGAAAAGTTTTTTTCGTGACATCACAACAGTTACACACGTAGACATACATACCTAGATGCCGCGTTGGGTCCAGCCAGGCACGTCAACGATGCCACCATTTTGGGGCAGTCAGCGTCGCTGCTGGACTTGCATTCAGTACCATTACAGAGCGGCAGTATAAGAAATACAAGTTGAACTATTTCAAGAAAATTGCACTCAGAAAGAGGGATAGGATTATATAACGGATCTTGTTCGAATTTTCCACCTTAAATGATGCATCAGCCAGCTTCTTGTTTGAATTTTCCCGTTCCACCTTAAATGGGGCATCAGCCAGCTTCTTATTCGAATTTTCCCGTTCCACCTTAAATGTTGAATCAGCCAACATCTTGTTCGATTTTCCTGTTCCACCTTAAATGGTGCAGCTTCAGGCACCAGAAAGTGACTGCTGCACCATTTAAGGTTGAACGAGAAAACTTGAACAACATGCCGGCGAATAGGAAGCCAACTTTAGCTTCATCCTTCTTACTGTGTTTTGGGGGGTTTATTTTATGTGTATTAAGATTAGAAGTGATTCACACATTCATTGATTTGCTGATTCTGAGATTGTTTCTACTGGAGCACTAAACTCATATAAAAGTTACTGAGAGCAGTCCGTGCAGCCTACATTAATCTATGTCAGAGGATAATAACAGAACAAATTTGGTGAAAATCAGTTGAGTAATAAGGAAGTTGAGTAATAAGGAATTTAATCCTGAGACTCATCATCTCTCAATACAAGTGAATTTGTTCACAAGCGGATCTTGACTGCTCCAACATGGCGGACGCGCAGATCTATCGCCTCAGATAGAGAACAACAGACAATGCGGCATCTAGGTATGTATATCTGTGGTTACATAGCAGTCAACTCAAAACGGGCTGTTTTTGCAACTCAGCTTCCTGTACCGTATGCACTGAGGAGTGAATGGTACGTTTTGGTACTGTTAAACAATAGCTGCGTTCCAAAGCCTAGGCTAGGGAAAAAACAGCACCATGAAGCCGTTGAAGCCAAGTTTGTTTTAAAATGTAAGTTGTTCATGTCCTTGAATTCATCTTCATGACCTTATAAAGTGTAAAATGTATATATCGTATTTTATTTAGAAGTATTTTTGTATATGTAGTTTATCGTACTACTTAAGAACATCACCTACATTTCCGTGAAGAAATGACAAAGCAGCAAACACACTGCAATGGGCACAATTTTCTTTCACCAGTTGCCTTTCGAGTTTCGCGTCACTCGAGTGGCATCACCACGCAGCCTTGTTAGGACTGTTCCACTTGTGTGACCTAAAGGCTACTAAGGAGGAGTCTTCATAGGACAGTCCTACCAAAGACCCACCCTACCTCGGCTGCAGCCTAGGCTTTAAAATGCGGCTTATAACAGTGTTTACGTACCACATTAAACTCATTTACTCATTGAAAGGGAGTTGTGACAGATGGTGTGCTATTCTCCTGATCTCCTGGTACTGTTGCGTGTCATCTTGTTTTGCAAAAGAAAATGTCGCTATTTCTTGACATGAAGGTGCAAACTTGAAAATAATGTAAATGTATAAAGATTGTAAATCAATTGTATATTTATTGTTAATTGTAAATTTAAATTGTTAGTCATTGTTTAACTAACAATGTAATTAAATATGTAATTAAGTACTTACATTTGAATAGTATAGTGAAATAGTAGTAAAATATTGTATATAACAGGCATATCAGCACTTACTGTATGTAGTAACGTAATCAGAATATATTATATATTACACAGTATAACTGTAATATGGAATTTTGTCCATATTGTGTGGCATTATTGTACACACACACACACACACACTACTGCAATATATTCAGACCCTCAGGAGGGCTTCGTGGGAATTGCGCTCACACTCTCGCCTGAAGGTAGTCACGCTCGAAGACAAAGGCAGACTGACTGTGTATGAGTCCAGCAGCAGAGTGAGGACAGAATGAAGGGCAGTGGATTTGCTCAAAATGAGAGAGATAGAGGAGAGACAGAGCATTCTGCCTTTAGTGTTACTCGTGAGGGAGCAGAGAGAGAGAGAGAGAGAGAGAGAGAGAGAGAGAGAGAGAGAGGGAGAGGGAGAGAGTGTGTTTTGGGGGAGAGTTTGAGAGAGCAGATCAAGAATAATGATGCTAAAACATGAAAAAAGAGCTAGCATCATAGCTCACTGTAATCAATCAGTGAGGTCAGCCGGTGGAGGCTGTGTGTGTGTGTGTGTGTGTGTGCGCGTCTGCATGTCTTTGTGTTTCAGCGCGGCTGGACACAGCCTGTCCCCGCTGACCTTGCCCTGAGGAGAGGGGGAGAATACAGATGGTGAAGAGATACGCAGATACGCTTCCAGGGTGATGGAGGGGTCTATTTAGGACAAACACAAACAAACCAGCATCCAGCACAGGATAAAATAAAGCAATAAGCCACGAGAGGCTACAGTGATTTTACCTCCTTTTAGGGAGTTAGGCACGGTGCAGAACAACACCAAAACACAGTATGATAAAGTACATCAGTGTTCAGTAAATAACTGAATATGTTATTGTGAATAATAGTCATTAACATATCTTCCATCTAATAGTATAGTTCTTTAATCAGTTTAATAATTAGGTATCAAATCTATTGTGTCTAAAAAACTATAAAAAAGATATAATTGTTTTTCGTGGAGCAGCATTCTGAGAGGTAGCTCTTAGAGGCATTATATACTGGTCGTCTGGTTCGTATCACCACCACCTTGGACTATTCTGACTCTGTACGCTTCTCCTGAATGGAGCGTTTCACTTCAGACCACTCTGAGCTGGACTAGACTGGACTGAACTGAACTAGATTTGAACACTTGTGTTGAGCCGTTGATGTGTGCAGTCGTGTGTGTGTATATCAGTTATTTTACAGTGTTTATAGAGCATCTCAGCCAGTCACACTTTTGAAGCAGAACTATCTGTTTTATGATGGTTAGATCAGTAGCAAGTTAGCGGGTTGTGCTAAACCGATACATTAGAGTAAACTGATCTCTACAGTGTAAATGCCACAGCTTTTTATTTTTTCAGCGCTGTTAATCAGTGCTTTACAGAATGCTCTGTTAAGCCTGAGCTGGCAAAGCCTGGCTAATAGGATGAAGGTGCTGCTAATGGTATTATTGTTCAGAGTGGACTGATGATATGAGTGTATAGGGTTTGAGTTTAGATCATTTGTGGGTGTGTGTGTGTGTGTGTGTGTGTGTGTGCGTGTGTGTGTGTGCGTGTGTGAGAGAGAGAGAGAGAGTGTGTGTGTGTATATGTGTGGTGTTAGGCTGTGGAGACAGAACGCAGCTGTAGCCGGAATGAATGGTGAATAAACGCACAGCACTGCCAAGTTAACACTGGCCTGGCACCAACACTGTCCCTATAACACTGTCTCTCAGACCAGGTGTGACCAGGGAGAGAGAGAGAGAGAGAGAGAGAGAGAGAGAGAGAGAGAGAGAGAGAGAGAGAGAGAGAAAAGAGAAAGGAAGGGAGAGAGAGAGAGAAAAAAGAGAAAAGAGAAAGAAAGGAAGCAAGAGGAAGAGAGAAAGTGAAAGAAAAACAGGTTGAAGAGAAAGAGTAAAGAGAGAAAGGTAAAGAAAGAGAGAGAAGAGGAGGAGAAAGAGAGAGACATGAAGAGAAAGAAAGAAAGGGAAAGAGGAGAGGGAAAAGAGAAGAGAGAGAGAACGAAAAGAGAGAGAGAGATGTAGTTTATCGAGTATGTTTTGCCATGTGTTAGCGTATTTGTGTGTGTGGTGGATGTGAGTAAGTATGCATGTGTGTGAATCTTTCTCCACTGTATAAATGTGAGTCTGGCACTGTTGCAGTGAGGGGAGGTGTTTGTGTGTGTGTGCGTGTGTGTGTGCGTGTCTGGGAATTTGAAGCGGTATTTCAAAGGGTCCCAGGATAGTTAGGAGGCTTCAAAGCCACGAGACTGGAGGAGCCGGCGAGGAGAACGAGAGAATTCCTCTCTCTCTCTCTCTCTCTCTCTCTCTCTCTCTCTCTCTCCCTCTCTCTCTTCCCCCATCTCTCTCCCCTTTCTATACTCCTTTCTTCTTTGTTGCCTTTCAAAAGAGGTTACAGGCAATTTCAGTTTTACTTGAATTTGTCAGTTTCTCCTGAAAGAAATGTTTATTCTGTTACACGAGGACAGCATTTATCAGCATGTGTTTCTATCTGTAAATCACACACAATGTATGTGTGTGTGTTTGTATAGAACGTGGTAAGGCAGCAGAGGATGGTTGGCATGAGGGATGGCACAGACTGCCAACTACAGACCACATAGACAGGCGAGTCTTACTGGCAGAGAGAGAGAGAAGTGAAGAGGGGGTTAGTTGATGTGTGTTGTTGTGGAAGTAGGTCAGGCGTCATATTCATTAACATCCTCTCACGCCCAACGACATGCTCCCCTTCCTTTCACACACACACACACACACACACGTTCAAGCAAAGTATCATTCACTAATTAAATATCCTTATTCTGGTCATTAAGCAGTGACAGTAAACATATATGTATATACATTTCAGTAATTCATAGCAATTTGTCTAAACGCAGCTAAGTTCATTCACTATATACCAAAAAGTCTCTCCACACCTGATCATCTAGTGTTTCTTCTGAAATCGAGATTATTTTTAGAGAGTTTGTCCCTCTTTGCTGCACTAACAGTCTCTACTGTTTTGGGAAGGCTTTGCACTACATGATAAAACATTGCTGTGAGTATTTGATTGCATTCAGCCTCAAAAGCATTAGTGAGGTCAGAAACCGATGTTGGATGATTAGTTAGCCAACGCTTGGCTTTGGGCATGGCGTCCTTAGGCTCATTGCAGCTGTTCCAGAGCATCCCATTCTATTGGTAATATTTTTCTATAGACATTATACAAGCTGTATGCACACTATTGAAGAGCTGTGTCAGCCAGCAATGGCTGCACATGAAAGTGGAATACACTTATTAGAACAGTGTCTACAAACTACTACATACAGTACTGTGCAAAGTCAGAGACCAGCCTTCATTTATTTAATTGAAATAGTCAGTCGATATGTCCATTAAGTACAAGTGTTTTTCAGGAGATATTTCTGTGGAGATTAGATATAAGATATTCTATTTTTAAAGAAAATAAAACTAACAACCAAGATAGACCTGATAGACCACCAATACTGTCATCATCAGATAAACAGCACTTAAAGCTTTTTTTCTTTGAGAGAGAGGAGAAAATCAAGCTCCACTTTTGCTTCAGATCTGAAAAAATCCGCAGCTGTTTCTATCCATCCTTCCACTGTGAGAAGACAACCCAACACTATGACTCTGAAAGGATGTATAGCTGTCAAGAAGCCCTTACTGAGAAAAGGAAACAGACAAAAATGTAAGAAAAATTGTAAGTCAAACAAAGAAGCTGGTGTTCTCAAAACAATGAACTGTCCACCCCAGAGTCCAGACCTCAACATCACTGAATATATCCTGAGAAGCAGAAAATATAACTTCTAAGACTGAACTTTGGAAATGTGAAAAATATCCCTGCAGATTTCTCTGAAAAGAATGGATTTTTTTGTCCAAAGATTGTGAGAAAACAAACACACACATTTCCTGAAGCTACAGTAGAGGTCAGTGGTTATTAGCTTTAGTGGTGTGTCTGTATTGCTGGTTATCATTTCAGACTCTCGTCCAGCCATCACTCCATTAAACTTGGTTACCGTGGAGATAAAAGCTGTTCGCCGTGGCGATCAGAGTGCTTAGTGTCTGCCTGTGCTCTGACAGCTGGATGCACGCCAACTCCACACACACACACACACACACAAACACACACACAGTGCAGTTCACTACAGTACTTTGTCCCACTTTCTCTCTCTACACTCTCTGCCTGTAACTCTTCTTTCTCTTTACTCATGTTCTCTCTCTTCCACTCACTTTCATAGCCCCTTTACATTTTCCATCTTTGACCTCTCTTCATCTCTTTTTACCTCTCTTTTACCTCTCTCTCACTCTCTTCCTCTCTCAGACAGTCAAAATGTCTCTCTCTTTCTGCTTCCTGGCTTGGAGCAAGAGTTACATAGAGTTGCACATTGTTTCTATATATCTCTCGCTCTTCTTTTCTCATCTCTGCACCATCACTGTCTGTTAGGAAGATGGCAATGACAGTTAAACTTTGTCTTGGCTTCTGTTTGGAAATGCTGAGTTCCCTGTCAGTGTATGTGTGTGTGTGTGTGTGTGTGTGTGTGTGTGTGTGTGTGTATGTGTGTGTATGGTGCAAACTGTGCAAATGTGACAGACATGCATATTGTCACTGTCATAACAAAACCTGGTATCTCTGAAATGGTAACTTTACGGGAAAATAAAAAAATACCTTTATAAAAAATAGATTTAATAGAATGTAAGAAGATTTTATACCAAAAAAATGTGGATAATTTCTGTTGGTCTGTTCATCATGAAATGTTCACACAATGTAAAATGCAGCTATTTTTTTAAGATGTGACACTACAGGTCAATAGGGTAGTTGGCGATTTAGAAATAAGATGTTATCTAATTAAATGTGCATTCATTTACATATTTACATAATCATTCCTTTGGATGATGTTAGAATACAACTGTTCATTTCTTTGTAAAGTCACACTCCAGAGAAAGGTTTTTTTCAGAACAGATTATTAAAATCTCTTTGTTTAATTGTTTAATCAAGAAAACACTATGCACTGTAACTATAAAACATATTTTAGGTCATGTTAAACAATATCTAGCATGAATCTAGCTATGACTGATATTAGAAAATTGTTTAATCAAGAAAATACTACACACTGTGTAATAATGGGAGAGGCTAATAGGCAGAATACATGTGTAAGTCCTTTGATTTATTGAAAACACTGAAGGAAATGAATCTACAAAAGTGACTTAAACAAATAAAGAGCACTTATGACAAAATACAAAGATAGAAAGAAAACAAAAGACAAAAGGGACATGAAGTTCACTGGATAACAAATGAGAAATAACAAAAACAGGGCCAGAGAGAGCAAAACACCAAGCAGGAAGATGAATACACATAGAACAAACCAGAAACACATGGGACTAATGAGAGGGTGAAGCTACAGACAACAGACAGGTGAGACAGATAACAAGAAGCCAGGGCCAGGGAAGAGACAAAGACCAGAACAACAACAAAAGCACATGGCTTACGTAAACAAAAGCACATGGAACAAGACTACCAAGGGAAGATAAACAAAGGCAAACACAGACAGAAACAAGGAAAGACAAAGCAGGGCAAGACAGGATGTTACACACTGTTATTATAAAATGACTTTCAGGTAATTTTGTAGCACAAATCTAGCATGAATCCAGCTATGCTATTCTTCACAATAGGGTTAGTTACAAACATATAACATTTAATGAAGGCAGGTATTCTAAAAGCAGAGATTTTTGGTTCTGAATGTCAAAAAAATCTGATTTTGAGGAAAAACAAACATTTTAAGAATGGGCCTCGGAAATGTGTTACCCAGCCAGTTAGTACAAAGAAAAAACTATTAATATGTGCATTTGTATATTTAGTGATGTATCACATGACGTGGTTGTGCAGAGTGTGGTTGTGCAAGTCTACATTAAATCCGCTAACTTTTGGAATATATAGTTAAACACAAGGGGGTGTGAATTGACTAAATATGCAGAAATGAACATATTTCTGTCAAGTTTTGACATTTTAATCATTACAGTTCAAGAGAAGACCTCTTATAGATACAGTTCATCCAAAAATCTTAAAAATGACTAATGAGACCAAAATTGTCATTTGTGTGTGAAAATAAATATAAAAAAAATAGAGTTGCAGGGTTTTCAAGTAACAATAACAAAATACACACTTCATATGAGCAGTCCTTTTATTTTTTTCTTTGCCAACATGATCCGCAATGTGCAGGATGTTTGATTACCAGCACAAAGGCTCAGCCCACACAGCAGTGTGAATATGAAAAAAGCTCTTCTCAGAAAGAGAAATTTGTCAGGCTTGAATGGTCATCTCAATGGGTCCATTAAGCCTTTTCACTTAATCAGCTGCATATGTTGGCTGTAATTACGGTCTGTCCTCAGCCCTCTCTCTGTGGCGATGACGTGAGGAGAGGTGCATCTGCACATTACTGACCGCCAGCAGCAAGGTCAAACACATGAGGTCAGGGTTACGTGACATCAAAATGTCTTCAGCCGCTAAATGGCATACAAATGTAGCAGTGCTGCTTTCTGTAACAGCAGATTTGGCCAAATGGAATAGTTGAGTTTACTTAACCTTTCAACCTCCAAGGGCTCGTATGTGGATGCACATTTCAGTAAATCACTCAGAAGGACATCACCTACATATTAATTTTATAGTAGTTACTGTATAATTAATAGTAGTTACTATATAATTAATAGAAGTTACTGAATTATTTATAATTAAAGACTTTCTTAAAAGTCTTAAGATTAATAACAAATAAGCTTGCAGTTGAATCCTTAGAAGTCTAGCAGTTTCATGTATTGATGTTTTGCTATAGCATTTCAAATGTGATTGTGTAATTACATATTTATTCATGTATTTAGTACATTCAATTTACAGTCTGTATAGACATGATCAAATTTGAACTTCTGACTATTTTTCATTTGTTTTAATGTAAAGAAATAACAAGGACATGGCCAAAACATAAAGAATGTGTTTTCCTTTCTGCAAAACAAAATGGTACACAAAACAATACATGTCCAAAAGTACCTAGATGCCCTTTCTAATTAGTGAACTCAGTTACTTTAAGGTGCACCTATTACTGACACAATCGGTTGCACACATTGCAACGGATTGTTGCATTGGGCTGTAGAGTAGTGGAACTGCGTTCTCTGGAGTAGTGGAACTGTGTTCTCCATCATTCCAGAGGACACAGTTCCACTACTCCCCAGCATTGGGCTGTGGAGGAGTGGAACGACATTCTCTGGAGTGATGGAGCTCCACCTAATACCTTGAAGAGCAAAGGCTGTTACTGCAGCAAAGGCAGACAAACTCTATAAACACCCATGATTTCAGAAGAAACGTTGCATGAGGTGTCCACAAACCTTTGGCCATTTTATGCATAGCTGTATTAAGACTAATCACTGTGAATTACTGAATGCATTAGACTAAGTCTGAGCAGATGAAGTTGCTTAAGGTATTCACATTCTACACCACATCATTACACTTGACTTAATGTGCTTGCCATTATAAATAGTTATCGATACTGTATTGATGGGAAACAATTGGTGAACGTCAGGGGAACGTGCTGGTGAGATCACGGCTCTGAGAAAGAGATACTGTTCAAATTGAAGATTCTCTCTGCTCCAGTGGATGCCATTGAGGGGGGGACCTATCTCTCCCTTTGTTCCTCTTTCATACGCACTCCGCCACGGTTGTTTGTGTTTGCCAGAGAACACAGTTGATAACCTCCGCCGTGATATCTAACCTATTAAACGCACCCTGAATGCGAGCTGAATGAAAAACTCACTGCTATGCATAAAACAGAAAGGGGAGGGGTTAGACTGCAAGTATTTTTGAACACAAGCTCTCTCAGTGTGCATGTGTTACTTGAGGCAGGAGCTATCCAAGGTTGCCAGTGTCATGAGAAAGAGAAGGCGGGGGAGATGGTGGGGGGGGTGGGGGGGTCAGGATTTTTCTGCTCCAGTATTGGAGCATCATAAGTCATCTTAGTGTAAAACAACGCAGCTTCCTTCAATCCATTTAGCATTCATTTTTCAACAGCTAAGAATAACCAGCTAAACATTATTTCACTCTAACGCTATCATGGAATATGCATGCCATCCCATTTCATCTGCTAATCACAGCATGGTCAATGAACCAAAGCTTCCTCTGCTATCAGGAGCAGCTCTCTCACTCCTCAGCTCTGTGTGCCTCACGTTAGCTCACAGTCATCACTATGCTACATTTATTTGTATTTTTTTATACGTACAATGTCAGGCAGTTCCTTAAATTTCAATACCTACATGTATGGAAACTATGGAGAGTACTATGCAAAAGTCAGAGACCACCCTTTATTTATTTCACTCCCAGTCAAAATGACTATTAAGTACACATTAGTTGTTTTTCAGGATCAGGACAAAAGCAGAAAACATTTATATTAAAAAGAAAATGACATACAAACACTACCAACCTTGTTGTGTATGAAGTGTCTTGAATTTTGCATCTTGACACATTAGAGTTGAGCTTTATCTACCTCTGTAATGGTATTCAAATAAACAAACTGATCCGGTAAGACCACCAAATGTAACTTCGTAATAATATTCGCTCCTCAGGCATGCCAGCATTTCCAAAATCCAAGATACAAGTAGCTACCAAAAAACAACTTGAGTAGGAGTAAAAAGGCATAAGGTTAAAAAAACACTCTTTCAGTACTGAGATCCCTGTAGAACTGGAGTGGAACTTCTGAGGCCATCCGGCCTCTATCAGCACAGGAATTGAAGTTCTTTAGGCACTATACTTTGCCTTTTTGGAATCTTTTTGATCTGAAATAGAATGGTAAAATCTCAAACTTGAGATGTGTGAGCATCAGCAAAGCAGTCCAAATACTGAACCAACAGAACAGAATGAAGTTACACACAAAAAGAGAAATGGTGGTAAAAGTAGACCTGTGTTTGAAATAGATACCTTTCCTCACAAATATGGTATTATCAAGTGAAAATGCCCAGATGAATAAAAACAACAAAGAAAAGCACAAATCCATCAAATTTGTTCTAAAGTTCCTAGACCTGGGTGACTAGTTATTGGTCATAGCTGAAGATAACAACGGGTTACATTGACAAAAACGAGGGCAACGTTTGGTGAAGCTGGTGGCTGTTTGGTTTGGACAGCCCTGTGGAAAGGGGTGCAGTGGGTGGTCAGGAGCGACAGAGACAAATGACAGAACAGTGAAGGACGAGAAGAGCTCAGATAACACACACCAGCCCATGGGTTTACAACACATGCTTTTGGACGATACCACACACATTTGAGCAACACAAAACACTTCCAGTATCTCCATCTTACTAACCCTTATAATTCTCCACTCTCAGAAAATAAAACTGTACCTTTCAGGGTACAAACACTGTCAAGGGTCCGTCTTCTGTAACTTTTGTTAGGGAAAATAATTGTAACATACTCTATTCCCGTTGTAGTTTTATGTTGCATTCACCCCATAAACTCTATCTTGACTCTAGGCTTTTTATTGTGTTTTTCCAATAAAAGTTACTCTACATAAGGTTTGGTGATTTGGAGACCTCTCTGGTGGAAATATGTAATTGCACACAAAATAAGGTAGAACATTTTGTAGCCTAGGTTGTGCTTTGGAACCCTTCCCTGAACGGATGAATCTGATAATAGCGAGCATGTTGAAAGAGTTTTCGAAGGATGTGCCTTCCGGGAATGTGAGTGAATTATCTACACTCTCAGAAATAAAGGCATTAAACTGTCACTGGGGCAGTACCCCACTTGTCACTGGGGTGGTACCCTCAAGGGTACATCTCAGTACCTTTAGTCAGTTTATTGTTCTGTTTTAAACATTAGGTTGTGAAAAACACACGAAAAATACATACTTTTTACCTGGGAAAAACTTATTTAAGGTTCACAGTTGGACCTTAAAACCACTGTTGTACCTTTGAGAGTACATTTACATTGTTTGTACCTTGAAGCATGCAAAATGTACCTGCACAGTACCTTTATTTCTAACAGTATGCTACTGTCATCATATCTTCAGCAGAAGATGCATTTGAGGCCTAAACATCGAGCTGCACCTTCTTTTCGAGCCTGTGCTTGTGACAGTAATACGTAAAGATGTATGACGAAAAACTCTTTAGAAAACCGACCCAACACTTCAGACTAAAATTATCATATCAGGATTTACAGGGTGTCACACAGAAGTGCTGCATATTTTTTGCATGTTTTATTTTCTCCTGACTCAGTAATGCTACTTCTTTTAGTTTAAATAAAAAAACACAGAGTGCAGTTTTAACGTAGTTACAGTATTTTAAGTTGCATTTTGAAAAACTTGTGTGAGAAAGTGAAATGTAATGTACTGATAAAACCAATTTAAGGTACACAGTTAGATCATTAGGATATTGTTGCACCTTTGAAGGTACAATTACACCTTCAAATTAATTTGTAGCTTGGAGGACAAAAATGTATCTGTACAGTACCCCCATTTCTGATAGTAGAGGGATTGACAATGAGATTTTCTTTGTGCTGAGCGTCTCTGTCATATGTATCACTGTCATATTTATCATATTTGTCCCATTTGGGGTCATAAGCTGCTTCACAAAGCTAGCCAGCTAAAAGTGAGTAAATAATCAGAGCAAAGTCACTTTACATTCAGTTTCAAAGTCTGCTTTCTTTCGCCTAGAATTGACCACACCCTCAACAATGCCCCCTGACAACACCTGACAATTTGAGAGCCTGTGTACCTATGTCTTTACTTTTTTCAGTATTAAATACTCAACATTAAATACAGTTACTGTTAGCTTATAATTTGGTGACATGCCATACATTCAAAAGTCACCAAAATGCAGGAATCTAAGCCTCTGAAAGCCAAATGTTTGAAGAAAGCCCCCTTCCTCAGACCACGTTTTGAAAATCTCTTTCTGAGCTCTTGAAGGGACAAGTGGGCTGAGGTGCGCTCTGGATTTGTTAGCGAGGGCGCATGTGCCATCTAGTGTCGGTGGAGGAATAAATCACATCATTTTAGCAGAGCCGTCCTCACCACCACACTAAACCTCCTCAACTATTTTATTGGCCCTGGCTCTGATGTAGCAGAACTTATTTCAGCCTGTTATAACATTGTTTTGCAAATTAGTCAAATAAATAATTCTAAGCAGCCATCAAAAGTCACTCCTTTTTATATGCTTGAAATTGTAGGCAGTCATACTAATAACAGCAGTATTTATCCGCTCTTTGCTCGAGCTGCATATGGCCAGGAGTCAGACATGGGATCAATACCCATTACCAACAGTGGTGCTGCAGACAAGCCATTCATTTCCACAGCAAAGCAGTGCTACAAGCACTCCCCCCTCACACACATACAAATACACACACACACACACACACCTCCCTAAGGAGAGCCATTTCAGGACCCTGCATACCAAAGATCAGACACAGGCCTGCTCTGCTGCTGCAGATAACTCACATTCTCATGTGTTTTGGTAGTGTGGGTTCTATAGCCGTGCTATGTATGTGGTTTCTTTGTTTTTTGTAATGGAACATACATCCACTTTCAGCATATGCTGTGCACTAATGAATGGCCATTTGAGATTGTTGCACCATCTCAGCCTTTCTTCAGTCTGGTTAAAGCTTGAACCCATTTTCTTTACTCCACATCAGGATTTATTAACAGGACTGTAGTGTTCATATCACATTCAGAATAGATGGTGCCTGTTTTATTCTTAACATGGAACTGAGAATTGATCTGTCTATGCTTCACCCACAAATTCTTAGCAGTTGTTTTGAGGCTGGACAATTTTAAAGACTTTGCAAAAGTCCCATTCAACCAAATAAGAGATTATAGCGTAACACTGTCAAAACATGCAAATGATTCATTGGACAACTACAATGTACAGAAATTGCTGTATGTTGATTGTTGAATTAATGTTGAAAAATGCTACGTTACTGAGCTGTGCAATGTTGTTGTAGCTAATGAAACCTTTACACAACCAAAAAATCCTTTCTGTCCTAAGTGTGACCTTCCACACGCATCCAAAATTATGAATTATTAATTACGTTAGCTTGATTATACATATTCGTTAAACGCTGACTCGATTACACAACATAACTCACTCAGTCTATCCTAACAGTGTGATGTTTCACGTGTACAAAAAAATCATTTGAATTTAGCGTTAACTAAGTTAGTTCAGTTACTCAACTTTGTTAAACATTGGCTTGATTACACAACAAAAACCACTACAATTTCCCATGATTTTGATTGGGATTTTTGCTAACATTCCATAAAGCTTGTCCAACCTCTCAACAGTTGCTACAAAGAAATGTATTTGTGGGTGGAGCCTGGATAGACCAATTACTGTTCTGAGATTATTATTTTATTTTTGTTCTTGTAATTGTTTAAAGGTGTGAGTGTGGTTAGCTGACCACAGATTGGCCTCAGGGAGTATTAGCCTAGAGCGGAGTGAGGAGAGCATTCCCGCTATGGGAATCAGAATATGGGAATGCATGGTTAGACTGGGAGATAGGAGGGGCCTATTCAAGCAGAGCCAACACAAACAACTGTCTGCTGTGCTGGGAAACATGGGTCTGCTTCAAATCTTCTGTGGTTATTTACAGATATTTACGACCCTAGCAGCTGGGAGAAGAAGGCTACGCTACATCTTACAGGCATGCGAGGTGTTGTGTAAGGGCAAGAACAGGGCCATAAGCAACTCTTGTAATTGGTTACTGTCTTAGATTTAACTTGAGAGATATGAGAGTATGAGATAATTATGCTTAAATATAGTGGACACTGCATTGGGATTCTGCCATCCAAGCATGCCTATGTTAGTTTTTATCAGATGATTCCCTCTTGGAGTAATGATAACCAAGTTTGGAAATGGAATGTGACTTAACTCTCTCTCTCTCGCTCTCTCTCTCTCTCTCTCTCTCTCCAGCTCTCTCAGGACCAGAGTGTAGGGATGGTCCCACATCTTCAGGACCCTGGTGCAGGGCCTCGTCCAGGACCTGCCAGCAACTACAACATGCTGCTGAAGACTCAGCTAATGAGAAAACAGCTCCAGCAGCAGGTCAGGATGAAAGCCTCATCACTGGAACAAAAACAAAGGCTTACTACATTTGTAACCGCTGACTTTATTATTTTACTTCAAGGAGTGTTTGATAAATCATGTCCACCTGTTTTGGGGTGTGTTTGAGTATTGCATCACTCAGGAATCGTAAATAAAGGCATATTCTGAAAGAAGTTCTCCTCACTTCCAAAGATGGTGATGGCTGATAGGATTACTCAAGGGAAAACATGCATTTGGAAGAGTCTACTACTGAGTTTTTTTGCCATGACTGTCTTTTGCAGTCTTGATAATGATCGCTTTGTCTGCTGCGCTGATGTTTTTGGGCTGTGTTGGTAATATCTTATGTCTCGTGCAGGAAAAGCAAAGGCAGATGGAGCAAATGAATGGGGGACAGATGCCAGATTGCCAGCAGGTGGTGCCATTTCAAGGTAGTGATACTGTGCACTCACATTAACACAACTGTATGCTAATTACATTGTTTGCTTACAGTCATGTGTTTGAAATGGGAAAGAAGTCTGAGAAGTGGATATGTCACTTAATTTTTGAGTATGTATTGAGGTCAAAATCAAGGTCAGTTGTTTATTTAAATTTGTCACTTGAAATGAGAAAGGAATCCCTATAGTGGATGTGTCACTCAAGCCTCAAGCTTATTTTGAGGTCAAAATTAAGGACAGTTGTTTACTTCAATTTGGGCATTTGAAATGAGAAAGAAGTCCCAACAGTGGAAATATTAATCAGCTTCCAGGATGTTTTGAGATTAATGTTGTGATGATAACAAATTAATTTTGTTATGCTTTTTCATTTTCTCTCATAGGTCCAGGTCGAACAATACCTGAGTGTAGCGCTTACCCTATGAGCACCCCCCAGCAGCCCAACCCTTCCATGGTGGCCCACAGTGGCCCTTTACCATCGAACCGCGTGGGTCTTCCTCCTGGATCCCTCTCCCAAGTGGGCCATGCTGGACCTTACATGGGTGGGACTGGCTCCAAGCCACCATTCTACCATCCTTCACAAGACTTGGGGATGACCATGCATCCAAGCCAGAGCATGATGGGAGTGGGTGGTCCTCCAAGGCAGCCTTCCCACCCGGGACATGTTGTAGCACGGCCAGGGATGGCTGGACCAAACTTGGTGGGGGCTCCAGTGCCAACCAACCACCTTCGGCAGGCGTTGCATCAGGGTAGTGCTCTACCTCCACGTATGATGTTCACCTCTCAACAACAGCCACAGTCACAGGCCTCGTTGTGGCAGAACCAACAGGGAACACATCCACACATGGAACCTTTGAACCACCAGCACTCATTCCCCAGTGGGGCGGCTCCTCCAGGGTGTGGGGCACCTCAGTTCCCTCAGCGTCCGGGCATGGCAGGGATTTCAGCTAATTTTCCTGGTGCCCGACCTCCACCAAACCAGATATCTCCAGGCTTGGTTGGCAGACAGATCCAAAAGTTACCCTCTGGGCAACCTCTTCCTTCCATGGCCCAGCAGAACCTGAGAATGCGAGGTGCCCTGTCCACCATGGGAGTCATGAAGGGTCCTGGAGCTCCAGCCATGATGCACACATCTCATGGCATGGCGCCCCCAAGCTACCCTGTTGCCTCAGTGGGCAAGCATACCCCTGCCCAGGGGTACAACCCTGGACACAATCCAGGTCATAAACTGCCCCCTTATGACTATCCTCCCCAGCACCAGAGCAATGGAACTATGATTGTAGGGCCTCAAGGACCTGTCGGTGGTGGAGGAGGTGGAGGAGGAAGAGGCGAGATTGACTTCATAGACACTTTAGTGGGTTCCAATGATGACTGGCTCAACAATCTCAACATGATTGATGAATACCTTGAACATAACTCATAGAGAAGGCCAGGAAGTCATGTAAAGTGAGACAGCTGGGAACTCGTGGTTCCAGAAAGTTCCAAACCCAGCCTGTCCTGGCTATACTGTAGTAAGGAGACAGAGTGGGTCGGAATCATACACTGCCACATGGTCTCTAAAGGCTCTGCTCCCTCAGATCTGTGCTGGCCCTTTAAGATCTTGCAGAAATGTGTAGAGTCACCAAGCAGTGCCACAGAAATGCATTCAAATAATTGTCAGCACCTGGTAAGCTGTCTGGGAAGTCCTTAAATGTTCTCGTGTCAACGACTGCTCAAAGGCTTCTCTCTGAACGCTCTGTTTTTGAGAACAGTCTTAATAATGTGGCTCCACCAGGCTTGAACACTGTGTAATGAGCTGAGATCAGTGTTATCATAGCAAAACAAATGAGGGCATTCATTCATGAAATGTAATAACCTGATGCATTTCACTCGGTAGCATCACATCAAGAATAGCAAGCATATAGTGGCCTGGTGGCCTGATTGTCACTGTGGAAACAAACACGCTGTTGTAATTTCGCTCATGAGCTGTTTTGACATTGGTATTTCAAAAGGGGCTTAATAATGTACATGGTAAACTATTTTGTAAAATATGTTTTCATAAACTGTAACATATATAAAAGAGAAGTACCCATATTTATACTTCTTTTGTGCAAATACATTCTTTAGATTTCCCTTGTAAATAATTATGAAAATGACTAGTATATCAAAGAAGAAAAAACAATGCTGTAAAAATAAACAAAATTCAGTTGAACTTGGAAACTCTATTGTAATTTGTAATATGCAAGACAGTATGGTTAGTTTTTGCAGTAATACTATGTATTACAATGTTGAAATATTTGTTATGGTTTTGACATAACTGGACTCCTGGTACTCCAATCTGGCCCACGTTTGTGTATAGTGGTCAGTTTTCGACCCAACTTGCACTACAAAAGTTCAATGGTCCCCTAATTGTGTTTTTTTTTTTCTTTTTTATATTTCCAATGCATTTTGCACTAGACATCACTATCTGTTCTATGTGGGGACATTTGCATGGGAAAGGGGTCACATGAGGATTTAAAATCTTTAGAGGCAAGTACCTACACATCACCCATTTCTACATTTAAATGTCTGTGTAGACTTTACACTGAAACTATAGCATCAATTTGGCATTTAAAAAAACTGTAATGCCATCCATTAAGTAATATGGTGTCACAATCTTCTCTTAACTGCATACAGTACTCCCAAGTCTTTTTGTGCCAGAGTCCTGGGTTTCCCTTTGTTCATGATCTCTTAGCTAAGGGCATGAAATTTTAAGCCATTCTAATTTGTGCTTTCTCTGTGATTATTCTATTTTGTCTCGTTATTTTTTAGATTGGACAATAAACTGTATAAATGCAAAAACACTGTGTTTGTGGATGATTGGTCTTAATTCCTTCTGTTTCTTACTTTTGTATGTATTTTCACTCTAGGGTGGCCACCTCAGGCCTGTAAAATCCCTGGAGCCTCAATCAATGGCTTTATTTTTTAAATGAATTGGACAGATAGCTATGCTCACAATGTAATCTAAGGTATTTACAGTATGCAAAAGTTTGGGCACTGCTGGTCAAATGACATGTTTTGTTTATTTTCTCCTCTACATTGAATGCACGTCTGCACATATTACTACACAATTTACTGTTTATGCTGAATTAAACATGGAAAAAATAGATGTGGCCTGTATAAACGTTATGGCACATTTTAGATTTTGTTTTAGTTTGTTCAAGTCAGTATGTCAATAGCAATTGTGCACTAAAATTTGCAGTAAAAAATGCCACATTTAGGTTTGTTCCCTGTAGAGGATGTTTTCCCTTATTTAGCAACAAAGCATTTAATTTGACCATTGTATATTGTACTACAGTGCTGCCTAGTACCTAAACATATAACCAACAGCAAACCGTTCTAAAATAATTGTCCCTATGTTGATGGTAATCTGAAACAATCAAGCACATTCTTTGTTTATGGATGTTTTTTTGATAAAAAAGAGGCAGTTTGAACTTCATAAGTAATGCCAACGTTTGAAAATCCTGGAATTCCAGGACATTTTTGTGTTCAGGAATGAAATTAATTTTTTCCAGGACAGACAACCAAAATCCAGGACCATCCAGGAAAATCCAGAACAGGGCAATCCTGTTCAACACATCCTGTTTTGTCGTAAAGCTGTTGCTTAGCATTTTGCTTGCTAAGCCTCCTCCATTCTCCACCCCTTGGCTGTGACATTCAAATAGCAATGTAAAATTCCTGAAATGAAGTTGTTGTAAGTTAGAGCATCTCACCTGCTTTGATGACTTCAGTTTAGCATGCTAGCTAGTAGAAGCTTAGTTTGCTACTTGAGTTTAGCAATTTACTGGAGGTTATTGTTTGCACAGCACCCAAAGTACAGGCAAAAGAATGGGTAGCAGCATAGTGCCTGTAGATTAGATTAGATTAAATTAAATTACATTAGATCCTACATTAGATTGTCCTCAAAGAGAAAATCTGTTTTCAGTCTGTGCCATTTGTACATAAGTACAAGCAACCCCCACCCATAAAGCATCAACATCAGGCCTGTGTATCTGTTACTTCCTTTAAAAGCAGTCATTGTGGAACATTCATTTCAGCAGGGTAACTTGCTCTGTATCTCTGGCCTGTTAGAAAGTAAGGCGAAGAAAGAGTGTAGTGGATGATCAGGGTCTTGTACTATTGTAAGAGCCTGTCTTAAAATAGCTTAATTCTTTAGGCTTGACAAGTTGTATCTGGGGAGGTCTTCTTCTATCTTTGAGGCAATATGTGTGATGCGTGACAGTTTGTTGGTATTTAACACTTAACATAGTACAAAAAAAATGGAACAGAACAGCCTGATAGGTTGATTATGCTTCTATAGATGAGCAGGAGTAATAAAGGTGCTACATGTAGTACCTTTAACTTTCTAATGACAGAAAGTCTCTGCTGACATCTGATGTAATGGTCCATTACATGCTGGTCAGAGCTGATTTTATTGTCCAGATTGAGTCCAAGTCTACAACCTCCACATCTTCCCCCCCGACAGTAACTTTGGTGAGCCAGTGATCATCTCCTTTGTCTTTGAGCCGTCTAACTGCAGATGATTATCTCTATGCCTTTGTGTTAGATGGGAGATGAAATACTGATAAGCCGCAATTGAATCTTTGTCTTGAAGAAGTCCAAGTATAAGTGTTCGTCTGAATATTTTAGATATGTGAAGACCTGAAACCTAAAACCTAGTGCACAGTCTACTGTCAGTGCATGCAAAACACTCTCATAGCCCCTAGCGTAAGTTAGCCTCATTTTAAGTGGGGTGTTTTCCAAACAGTGTTTTAAACTGTTCTATAGGCATTTCTTTTCCATTAAAGACAATGGGGGTTCAAAATGATTGCTCATGATTCTGTGTGCCTGAATTCACTCTTTTATTTAACTCCAAATAAGTGATGACCCAGCAGCAACATCTTATCACTTCCCCAGAAGCCATTGCTGAGAGACTGCATTAAAATAACATCAGCGCTTTGGTCTGTGGTTTACAATGAGCCTCCAATAAACCTGCAGAAAGCAGAAGCAGCCTGGCAGCTGGCCGATGCTTCTCTAATAATCTCTGCTGTTTTCATGTTGGCCACAGATCTCTATTCTATAAGCTAGCACTCCAATAATACCATTTAAGGCAAAATCTGTCTATATCGTACAGTTCTGAAGGGTAAACACTAGAGATGCAAGCAATGCATGAGCTTTACAACCAAGTTAAAATATTTACTTAATTTAATGTGCTACTCCTGTTAGAAATAAAGACAAATGGAGTCTTGTGACTAGATATAACTGACTATTTTGAGAAGACATAGCAGCACATTTTAGATTGAATCACACCTAATACAGCTAATGCACACCCCATCGGCAGAACACCACCATCTTCATTTGCCACCTCATTCTTCTCCTCATTTATCCATTGCAAATCAATATTCCATGGTCCATGCATTGGGTACAGGACATCAAACGCATAGATAATCTTATACCACAATGGAATGAAACTGAATATTTATGCTTCGCTGAGCTCTGTTTACTTGGTAACTTGAACTCTGCGTCACTTAGTCTCGTGTATGTAAATAGATATTTTTTTTATAGAACACATAGGAAGTGCGCAGGAACTGACAGTTAATGAGAGCTTCCCTTACAGCAGCGAGATTTTGACTGCTCCTGTTCGTCTCAGTTCTGTGTTTGTTGGTGTTGTCTGTTTCATTTTGAGGTCAAAATTGCGGTTTTGCTTCTACATTGCCTCATGCTAGAATGGTGCACCTGCATTTGTTCCCACGTATTCAAAAGTTACAAGAACCAATCATAAAAATAACAGTGAAAGTGGAAAAGTACCGTAATTTACACACGCAATGCATTTACTGGACTCAAACAAGCCAAAGGTGATCCTTTTGTTATGCTATGGCTAAGAGAGGAAGTCAGTGGTGATAATGACCCAGCCAAGTAACACCATCCAAAAATATCCTATGATTTTGTATAGGCATATTGGGTAGCATTTTTACAAGTAAGATCACAACAAGCTGAACTGTTCTCTGGAAAGTACCAGTGAACATAGTAGCTTGAGGGTGTTGCCTCGGTCTTGTGTTTTTTCAGGAAATACAAAATGCTTCTTTGACCGGACACATTTTTGAACAGCAGCTGTGTGCAACTCACTGTCAAAAGCGCTGCCTATGTTTCATCTCTAAAGGACTCTCTCTCTCTGAGACCAGCTTACTGACCGTGATATCAAACTCACCACTTTCTCTGTGTGTGTGTGTGTGTTAATGTGGTGTACTCTCCACCCTAAGCTATATTTCCCACACACTGCAATAGGGTTCATAAGGATGTGCTGTGTGTAAAGGGCTTTAATGATAACCAGCTGGCTAACATCTGAAAGACATAAACTAACACAGTGGTATAGAAAGGCCAGGCTGTGTTGTCCGGTCAGTTAGAAAAGCTCAGACTGCTTGGTTGCTTAAGTCTGGTCTCTGTTTAGCTATTTTTGAGCATAGACTGCTGAGAATGGGCACTGATGGATGTAGTAGGCCTATGTCCACCAGCATATCTTGTGACTGTCCTGCTATTTCTAAATTCAACCATTCTACTTTATTATAACATAAATAAGAAAATATGAACATGTTTATTCAAGTTTATGGCACCAGCAGGTCTAATTATGGTGCTAACAGGTCTGTGGCACTAACAGATTTATGGCGTTAAAAGGTCTATGGCACTAATAGGTCTATGACGCTAATAGGTCTATGACACCAACAGTTCAGTGACACTAACAGTTCTGTGACACTAACAGTTCTGTGACACTAGTAGAAATATGGCCCTAACAATTCTATGACACTAATAAGTCTATGGCCCTAAAGGGTTTATGACAGTTATAAGCATTACCAGTTCTGTGACAATTATAGTTCTATGGCACTAATAGGTCTATGACAGTAATAGGTCTATGGTTCTAATGGTTCTATGACACTAATAGAACTATGACACTACTAGGTCTGTGGCTCTTATGGTTTTGTTACACTTATAGGTCTATGACACCAATAGGTCTGTGGTTCTAATGGTTCTGTTACACTTATTGGTCTATGACACTAATAGGTATGTGGTTTTAATGGTTCTGTTACACTTATTGGCCCATGACACTAATAAATCTGTGGCTCTAAAGGTTCTGTTACACTTATTGGTCTATGACACTAATGGGTCTGTGGCTCTGAAGGTTCTATTACACTTATATGTCTACTACACTAATAGGTCTATGACACTAATAGGTCTGTGGCTCTAATGGTTCTATTACACTTATTGGTCTATGACACTAATAAGTCTATGGCTCTTAAGGTTCTGTTACACTTATAGGTCTATGACACTATTAGGTCTATGGTGCTAACAGATCTATGGTGCTAACAAGTCCATGGCAGTAACAGGGTTATGACACCAATAGGTCTATGACCCTGATGGTTTTATTACACTTATAGGTTTTAAACTATTACACTTAGTAGTATTACTTTCTGTAAGAGTTAAATTATTCTCCCACGTTTGATATGGACAGCTATTTTTACTTTTAATCCACAATTTTTGATAACAGAAATTCAATTTGAACATATAAAAATGTTATCGGTACTAGTAAAACATGACATTTGACTCTAAGATAGTGTAAAAAGGAATTATATTTTGGCATTTAAGAATTCAGTTATAATTAATAATAATGTAATGCCTTTTCCAATTCATTTTAAAGGGAGGAACAATTTCTACATTTATGAATTCAGTTTTCACAAGTAAGAAATCAAATAAAAAATGAAATATTTACACTTTTCTGTCAACTTCCTTTTTAGTAACAGTTTTAATTGTTCAGGACTAGGTTTAATCTCTGTCTGGGAAACCAACCCAAAGTCCTTTAAACCACTGGAGTGAACGATGTGAAAGCTGACCAATCACTGCGCGCTCCGCTGTCACGTGACTGTGTCGGAGCGCTTCCTGCGGCGGTGCTGAAAACACTGTGGATTTGAGGAGCGGAGAGTCGCACTAACAGGGTGAGTACGAGCTTTTACAGCAAAAAACGTGCTCGCCCGCGCCCTTTAGGGCTTTTATGCGAGCCAGGGGGTCGTGCTTTTGTCCGCTGCGGCTGCAGCCTTCCTTACATTCGTCTGTTGAGAGCAGTGGTGGAGACAGGCCCTGTTTCCTGGTCCCACACTGAGTGTGTCTGTCTGTGTGTCAGTGTGCTGGGTGTCTTTAGCTGCTAGCGCGCTGCTAACTCTGCTGACGGAGCACAAACAAGTTATAAAAGTTCAGTTCTGACAGCTGTGCAGAGCTGGTTTTCACTCTGGAATCTCTGTCACTCGTTATTCCGTCCTGAGCGGAGAGATGGGGATTTAATATCAGTTAAACTGTTTAAATTGAGCCCGACTCCAGTTTTCCCCACTCATCACACAAGTTAGCTGAAGAAAGTGTTTAGTTAGCTAGCTTGCTAACATTCACTCACCTGGTGCTGATTAACGTTACATCGCTCCAGAGAAAAAGGTCGGAAGCTTCACTCTTAGGGACTCTTTTTTAATTGTGTCAGTGTAATATGGTGGTGAGTTAAACCAGAGTTGGTTTTACTGGACAGAGCCGCAGTGCTATGTTTTTATTTTAGTTTTATTACACAGGAGAAACGTAAAGGTCTAACGTAATCTTAACTTGTTCTGTTCTTACTTTACCTCTATGATACTTTTAAAAACGGTGATGTGATTTTGATCTTTGGGGTGGAGTACTGTAGCTAGCTAACTTTACCCTGCCTGAAGTCTGACTGCAAAGCTTTGACAACTGATGTCACCCCACCTTTCCGTCTTCTATATAAATAGCTTTGAGAGAGAGACCTGCTGGTGTGTGTTTGTGTCATTTCTACTCTCTGTACAATACATACAGTCCCGTGCTGTGATGGTTAAACGTGAAGGATGCGAACAGAATGAGCGATGCTCGTTTTCAGTCGCTT
Source organism: Colossoma macropomum (assembly GCF_904425465.1). Lineage (NCBI taxonomy): Eukaryota > Metazoa > Chordata > Actinopteri > Characiformes > Serrasalmidae > Colossoma > Colossoma macropomum. The sequence continues at coordinate 204,575 of NW_023495247.1, read as the reverse complement.
CTGCTGCAGTTAATTGCAGACATTGGAGCTAAATTTAGCCCAAGTGGTAACTTCAGATCTTGAGTTTTGGACAAGGCCTAAGTTGTGCACATAGGTGGACAGTGCATTCTACCAAAGTTAGAGAGCTGGGCGGGCTGTTCAGAAGACCCTGATTGTGTACTGTCATTGGTGTCTTAGAGTGGGACTACTTCTGAACATTTGGGGGCCCGAAGTGACTAAGGGCCTTTATCTTACCTAACCCCATCCCGTGCATATTCTTGTGTATGCAAAAATACAACAATAATTTATGCTTGATATAAGAAAATTTCTTGACTCACTGAGCGTTTTGTAGTGCTGGGCAGTAAGACAATTTATCATGATAACATTATATATATTATGTTGCAGTACAAAACAGTATGATTTTCTGAACATATCATGGATATCAGTACTTACAGAACAGTGACTAACTGATTGTTTCGTTGTAGAGAAGCAAAATTAGTCCCATTTTAACTGTGTTTAGTGCAACACTGTATGCTCATTGTGTTGGATAGTATTTTTAAAAATGTAGCACTTCTGCTTCTTTTTACTCAGTTCCAACTGATCAGATGTCAGAAAAATAAAATATCATGACATATCGTGTCTTGTGGAAATTTCTTGAAGTACTGTGATATTATATTTTTGACATCAGTCACCTCTAGCTTTTTGGAAGTAATATTAAATAATATAAAAAATACATGCTAGGAGCCCCCTGGTGGCTCAGGGGCCCTAAGCAACTGCTTATTTCTCTTATAGCTAGAAACAGGCAGACCTGCATACAGTGCTACTACCTCCACTTGGTTTTAACATCCTCTCAAATATCGTTGCAGTGTGTTTACCTTTGTTTTGTATGTGTGGGTCCATTGAAGCATTTGTTCACATCTGTAACAGGAGTTTGACGTAATGGTTTTAAATAACAGACTATAACAGCCTTATCAGTATGTTTAATACCTAAGTTCCTAGCAAGAGAAGAACATTTAACAAGTTTTATTGATCCACCTAATTGCTGTCTCCATTCTCTTAAAGGTGAGACAAGTTTAATCATATTCCAATAAGTACCAGTATTAACGATAATAAAAATAATAGTTTTTATTTCACTTTTTTATTTTAGTTACACGGAGTGCTTTATAAGAAATGCTGATAGTTTAAATGTTGAAATTAAGCTACACCCGCCAGAGTACATTTCAGTATTGCTGTCTGGAACAAAAGCCTCAAACTTACCAATTGAGTTTCTGTCACTCATGCAACTGCAACCTACTTGGCTCCACCACCCTGCTCTCATTCCTGGTCAGTGACCAGTAACTGTGGTACTTTCTATTAATTTTAGATCTGCTCTGAAGATCAGTATAGAGAATGTGACTGTGACTCAGGGATATCAGATAAGATTCCACTGAACCACACATTATCATCACTCCTCCATCCTGCCTATGCCTGTATTTGAAGACCGTATAGACTGTGTTCACCTATTTGCATATCATTGCATATCAAAACCTAAATTTGATTGATGGATAGTATATGCGTTAGTTATGTATGTTTTCACACAGAGTGTATTTTAGTTTCTCTTGACCTGAAATTTCATTCTTCCGTCCATTTGGAGTTTATACAGTAGTTTTCTCTTGTCTTTTTGCAGCAGTGGTGGAAGCAGCAGACCCAGTGATGGCCTCGGCTCCCATACCGGCATACAACTCCAGTCCACTGGAGAACAGCTCCAGCCAAAACGTGAGTGCTTTTCTAACAGGTGCTTTTTCTAACTGGACTAGTGCTGGGCGGTATTGTTAAGATTTAATGTTACAGTCATGGTAGCAGATTATGATAACTGACTTTGTATTAACAGAGTTAATACGTGCTTCCTGAGTGCTATATATATGTGCTGTATATATTTCAAACCTGATAGCTTGTTTTGTTTGAGCTCTTTTCTTCTGTTTTCTTCTCTTAAAATTACACAAAGCATGCCTTTCATGGTATTGTAAATGTTGAACAGACAGAATCTGCATTCTCAGACAAGAATTTAAAAAACTAAAAACAATCCTCTTGGTGGCAGGGATGCTGCTATTTTATGCAATTAATTATAATCGTGAATAAAATATTTAAGTAAATGTAATAAAATACTTGTTTTGCTTATGCTAAACAGGGCTGCTGTGCTCTCATGTTGTGCTGTTCTGTTAAACACTATTGGTTCTGCCACTTTCTTTACTTCCCTTCAACTTTCGACATATATGTGTGTGTGTGTATGTGTACGAGCTACATTTATTCTCCTGTAAGTGTACAGTGACACTGCATTCTGTTCTGTTAGGTGGGCTAGACTTTCTCTCTGCATTAATAAATGATGCTCTTCACTGTCATCGATAGAGCTTGTCTCTCACTGCTATATAGCTCCCTCAACATCACTGTATAGAACCCAAGCTCATTTGAGCCATTCTACTGTCATTCACACTAACTTAAGCCTAGTTAGAAATTCAGTAAAGTGTATATTACTTCATAACATATGTGGTATTTATCATTTCAAGGTGTAACCCAACTGAGTCTGAAGTCTCATTTACACTGGGCCTTTACAAAATACAGCAAATAGAAATGATGATGAACATCTGTAAAAGCTGCCCACACTTATCGACTGACCTGATCATGCAGTAATGCTTTGAACTGATTTAGTGAGTTAAAATATATTTTGGGGGCAGTTTCCTGGGTGGGGTTTAAGCATAGTGCATGACAGGGTTTCTTAGGTTCGTGCTTTGGTTGGTGCTTAGGTTTATGTGTAAAGTCTTTATTAAGTGTTTGGTAAACACTAATTTGCAAACTTACTAAGGCCAAGTCCAGAAGTCAAGTTTTAACTAGTAACTACCTAATGCGTATGGCTAAACACTGTAACTTTAGCATGATGACAGTAAGTTCAGAGCCAATCAGTATACATGCTGCCATGGAAAAAAGCCAGTATATAACACTATGATGTGTAAACACTTATTTTTATATAGTGAAAACTAGATGGTGGTGTGCAAACTGGTTTTAGTAACACGTAAGCGAGACTTGACTGGTAAAACTGGTGGTGCTGCATTTTTGCCGCATTTTCACACTCACATTCAAATACAAACCACAAGGTATTAGGAGAATCCATTCCAAAGCGATCTGCACGATGATGAACAATTCACAGACTTCAACAGTGTGTCATACCATTTACTCTTTACTGATCTTCACTTACTTGATTCTGCACAGCTCAAGGCTCTACATACAAAGACACAGAAATTAGTCTCATTGAGTACCAAACTTTCATAGTGGGATGATGACTTACTGAAAACACAGTCACACAGAGTGACACAGTGCCGGTCTTGGCAGGCGGTGGGCCTCTGGACTGAGCTGAGGTGGCAGGCAGGCAGAGAGTTGGCGTGTTGTGGTGTTGTAGCTGGACGGCTGCTGTACAGTACATATGTTACTGCAGCAGAACACCTGGCAGGGCAGAGACAGTGGAGCAACACTGTCAGCTCCCCACCTTCACGCCTGTCTGTGTTTACCACTCTGACCACATCAGGACAACATTCATCTGTCTCTCACTTTATCTTTCTTTCTTTCTTTCTTTCTTTCTTTCACTTTCTCTCTGTTCTTTCCCTCATGTTGTGTCTGTCTGTCTTTCTTCTTTCTTTCTTCTCTCTTTCTCTCTCTCTCTCTCTCGTGATATTTTCTCTCTCTCATTAGCACATGCTTCCTCTCTCTGATGCATGCTCTTACTTATATCTCTCATTGTCTCTTCTCACTCTCCTTCCTCTGTCTTGCTCTGTCTTGCTCTGTCTCCTCTTCTTTCTCTCTTTCTCTCTTTCTCTCTTTCTCTCTCTCTCTCTCTCTCTCTCTCTCTCTCTCTCTCTCTCTCATATTAGTTCTCTCTCATATTAGTTCTCTCTCATATTCGCTCTCTTTCTCTCGCTCTCTTACTTATTTCTTTCTTGCTCTATCACACCTTCTCCCTTTTTTTCTGTCCCTCTCCTTCTGCCCCTCTCCTTTTCTCTCATATTCAGTACAGGTGGTAATAGTTGATAAAAACAAAAACAATATTAAAAGTAATAATAAGCAATCAATATCTCCTCTTTTGATACACTCCTCCTATCCTTACTTACAGAGTAGGTGTGTGTTTTTGTGTGTCTTTGGTTTGCTTCATTAGTTCTCTCCAGAGAGCAGAGTTCAGGTCATTACCCAGCAGGCCTTGCTCAATTCTGCCCATCGGGCTGCAGTGAGTGAATCGAACGCATGCGTACATGTTAGTGAGTGTCGCTGGACCGCCCGCATTCTGCTCCACTGAGCTTCAGCTGCCAGCAGGACAACAACCCAGAGAAAGACCCTCATGACACACAAACACACACACACACACACACACACACACACACACATTAGTGAAAGACACACTCAGACAGACAGTGAAAGAGAGATAATGCTTCTTCTTTGTTCTCATTCTCTTCCTTAATCCACTGCCCTCGGTTCAGTCTTCCCCTTTCCTGTTTGGTGAAAGTGGGTGAAGATGTGTTTTACCAACAAGCAGACATGCAAAGAGTCACTGGTCAGCCACGTCTGCTGCTTTCTAGCAGTGTAGAGGAACACTTGTTTAGTTGTGGTTTTAGAGTAAGACGCGTGTATGTTTATGTGTGCGTGCTCCATGTCAGCCTGATGTTCCTGTGTGTTTTGATGACAGGCGTCCAGGGAGAATCTGAAGATGGAGCCACTCGCAGATGTTGCCTTATTGCCGGGAGAGGAGAGAGTGATAGGTGAGTGTGAATACAAGAAAAAACAAGAAAAACAGGAAAACCTGTAAAGTTATTTTTATACCCCCTTTATTTTGTTTCTTTAAAGGGATGTATTGTGCAGCTTTGTTCTATATATGGACTGAGGAGTGAACTGTACAATCTTAAATTTGTTTACATACAATGTTTACATTGTACATCTTGTATTTCTCTGCTTGTATTTCAAAAAATGGAGGAGAAAATTTGTTTTTCTGTGCAATGTTACCTTTAAAACCAAAAAGGTAAAATAAGGTTAAGGCTAAAAATGTCTTTTTAGTTGAAATTCAACAGTGATTCGGTGCCTTCTCCTTTCACTGGGTCATTCCCGTATTCCCATGTTGTCAGTAAACATTAGCCAGCCTGAAGGATCTTGGTTAGAGGCGCTAAATTTAGAAGGACCTTTCTTGGGATTGCCACTTTGAATCGCTCCAGTGCTGCTCCGCAGCTCAAATCTGACAACTCCTATTACTGCACCGCACAATCCAACCAGATTTCATTACAGACACAGACAGAGAGGGAGAGAGACAGAAAGAGATTAGATTTTGTGGATTGTGTGTGCATCTTTATGCAGTAACCAGGGATCTGGCTCATGAAGCAGGATTTCTTGCTCATTCAGCTAACTTTAAGCTTAGCTCCATCTCACCTTAGATGTTTGGTCTCACAAAGATAAATCACGTTTTTTATCGTTCTACAGCACCATGGTAACTTAGGCTGTTCACCTAACCTGCTCTGGAGCGGATTAAGTTCCGGATTTAAGATCATAAACAGCTTTTGGACCAATCGGGCTGAGCTTCTGGCTCAGTCAGGGACAGCCTTCTGATGGAGCTGGACCCCTCCGGACCTTTTTTGGTCACTTTTTATTTTATTTTTTTTAAACATTTCTGGCATTAGTCATGTGGAAAACATCTAAAAAAAATTCATACTAAATAGATATCAAGTTTACTTTCTATATATTTGCATAGTATGATTTGTTTTTCCTTCTTAAGCTGCTCAACTCCTCTTTGTGTTTCACTCAAAAGTTGTTAACTTCCATCGTAAAACAGGTAAAGTGCAGTTATGTTTGTTAGATTCTATAAACTTAGTCAGATACCCTTCTAAATTGCTTCCTCGTGCCTCCTGCTGGTAAGATCATGCTTTCACATAGAAAGATGGTGCACATAAAAAAATGTACATTTTATATCCATCAACATATAAATGTATGTAGGTGAAATTTCATGTTATTTGGAGATGTATTGCTTGTTGGTTTGTTTAATAATAGAATGCATTAGAATGCCAAATTTGTTTAATAGTGTTTTATTTAGTAATAAAATGAATCTGAATGACAATAACTGTCCGTGTTGCTCAGTTCTTATATTTGATATGTCTGTTCTCACTCACAGACAAAGACGTCATCTACATGTGCCCGTTCAATGGAGCGCTCAAAGGGAAAGTATTCATCACCAATTTCAGACTGTACTTCAAGAGCACTGACACGGTGAGAGACTGTCTGTCAGTGTGTGTGGCAGAGTGCGTGAAGAATGGAACCTGTGGGTGAATAACAGAGTTTTATTGAAATATTGAAAGACAGAATGGGCTGACCGTGTAGCTGTTTGTTCCAGAGGTTTGTTCTGCCGGTGCAGATGCTGCAGTTTTTGTGTCTGGTGTAAATGTGCTCAGCTGAGGAACTTTGTCTGAATCATGTTTCCTTTCACCTCTTCAACACTGTTACCTTCAACAGCAGCTCACGCAGTCCCTCTAAAGACTCGCCAGCTCAACAAGAAAGTCCTTCCTTCGTTTCCTTCCTTTGTTTTTTTTTATTTCGTTCTTTGTTTCTTTCTTTTATTGCTTTATTGCTTTGTCGCTTGCTTTCTTTCTCACTGTTAGAACGCCCTCACTCACTTCTTCTTTTTTATTTCTTTTTCTTTCCTTCTTTCTGTTTTCTATCTTTATTTTTCTTACTTTTTGCTTACTTTCTGTATGTTAGAAGGCCCCATCCCTCTCTTCCATTTTCTTTCTTTCTTTCTTTCTATCTTTCTTTCTCATCTTTTTTTTTTTCTTTCCTCCTTTCTGACTGTCTTCCTTGATCTTGCTTGTTTACTTTGTCTTACTTCTATTTCTCTTTCAGATGGCCCATCTATTCCTCCCTCCTTCTCTCTCGTTCCCTAGGCATATTCATTCTTTCTCATCTTAGATTTAACATTGTCCCTTAGTAATGCAGCACATCATGTTTGTCTATCTGTAGCAGAGGGGTGTAAGAACAGAAGAGATAGGGCTTAAAAGAAGGAGGTGGTGCAGGAATATCATATCAGGAGTCTTTCATCTTTGTCCTGGCACTGTCTGTAGTTGGCACAGAGCAGGAGGCACCTGCAGGCCTGCTGGAAGTTTCGGCTGTTACCATGATCTGTTAGAAGGAAGAGGGGAGAAGGGAGAGTAAAGGAAGAAAATGTTGGGATTTTCCCTGTGGAAAAGTTTATTCAAATTTGATGATAAATTAAACAGGTGTTCCCTTATTTGGGGATTTTCCTATTGCACCAGTACGGACTGTTAGCTGTTGACTGTTAAACTCAAATGATACAGAAGTCTGTAATTGTGCAGAACTTGTTTAAACTGTCCTGCATCTGGGTTGTTTCACCTGAGTGTAGGCTCATATTACAGCATAGCTTGGTCTCTACTCACATGTTAAGGTCTTGTCTTAAGCAGACAATAACTGTGCTTTCTCCACTGAAGTATGTTTAGGCCTTCGGCTGTATCTGGAAAAGTGGCCCAGAACAGCTTGTCATTTAAACACTCACAATTTGAACTGAAGAGCAAACACTTTCTGATATCCTTCCTGTTTTAGAGTATATTTATAGTAGGGGTGGAAGGCGGACTGGCATAAAAGTGTTATTGTTGTGCTGATGTTTTGTTCTTTTTATTATTATTGTTACTATTTTAATTTTATTCACTTTTTATACCATATTGTTATCATAGAAAATACTGTGATATAAATATCAAATTCATATCGCCCATCCCTACTGAATGTCTTTTGAATTGAGATTCGGTACTGAGCTTACTAGATTTATAAGTTAAGATGAGATGGACCTGAATGGAACGGGTGGATGAGTGTACCTGTAATATTGATTGATCTTGATGAGTATGTCTGCCTGTATGTCTCTCAGGAGTCCACAGTTACCCTAGATGTGCCGCTGGGTGTTATCAGCAGGATAGAGAAGATGGGCGGAGCCACCAGTCGAGGGGAGAACTCTTATGGACTGGACATCACCTGCAAGGTAACACCCACGTATGGTAGACTGTACATTTAATGGCTGTTTATTGATTATTATGACACTAATGATATACTCTATTAGCATTTAAAACTAGACTCATGCACAGCATTTTCATATGCTTCATGTCACTTGAAATTCTGTTTTTTGAAGTATGGCAAGTGATCTCAGGCAAAAAAAAACCCCTCATTTGTTAAACAACATGGTCAATGTTAAATATTGCCTCTTTTTGTAGGTATGAAGGTTATGTAATGGGAGATATTTTTCTAACCTCACCGTAGAAATCCTTATAGACTGTAGCCCATCTGTTTCTCTGCATATTTGGGTACTGGATCATTGTCAGCACTGCAGTGACTCTGACATGGTGGTGGTGTGTTAGTGTTTATTGTGCTGGTATGAGGGAATCAGACACAGCAGTGCTGCTGAAGCTTTTAAACACTAAATAGTGTCACTGCTGGACTGAGAATAGTCCACCAACCAAACCTATCCAGCCAACATCGTCCTGAGGGTCAGCATCCTGTTGAAGGACTAGAGGATGACCAACACAAACTCTGTAGCAACAGATGGATTTTACAAGGTGGACCAAAAAGATGGGAGTGTCTAATAGAGTGAACACAGTGTTTAAAAACTCCTGTCTCTGATCCACTTGTACCACACAACACACACAAACACACCACCACCTCAGTGTCACTGTAGTGCTAAGAATGATCCACCACCCAAATAACACTTGCCCTCTAGTGGTCCTGATCATTGAAGAGCTGGGTGAAAGGGTAACAAAGTATGCAGTTAAACAGATGGGCTTCTGTACAGTCTGTAACTGTAGAACTACAAAAAACTACAAAAAAGTTTGTTGTGGAGGTTTAAATCTGTGCAGTAACTCTTGAAATAAAATATGGACATTTGAATGTGATAAGTGTTTTTTGTTGGGGATGCATGATGATATCAGAATCATATCGATATCGGCAGATGTTTGCTTAAAAAATAAATATCTGCATCAGACAGATGTTTGATGGAAATGTTAATTTCGTATTTGATTGTATTTATTTTACTCTAAGAGCAGAATGTTTAGGTGATTCTGAGATGTTGTACTACAGTCTCTACTTTTTTTTTTGTTGTTGGTTTTTTTTTTTTCTCCTCTGCATTTGTACCTCTACAAATAAGTGTTACATTTTTTATAATGCTAATCCAGGTACATGTAGTCCCAATTTCTACATTTCATAAATGCTTTTATATCAGCATGAATATCAGCAGTTATGTACATGAAAAATATATGCGGTATTTGCAATTCCTGTATCAGTGCATCCCTGTTTTTTTTTGTTTTTTTTTGCCTGCAATAGCACATTTGTCTTTGCATAGCTACAGGTGTTTGTAATTTTTTTCTATCAACTCTTTGAATTCAATTAACATAGAATTTAGAAATTCATAGGAATTATGATCATCATTAATTCTCAAAGATGCTGCTTGAGCATGTAGATAGCTGGATCTGCATGAAGTCTGTATGTATATCGTGTGGAAAATTGCCTTGTTTGTGCATGTGTGCTTGCAGGACATGAGGAACTTGCGGTTTGCTCTGAAGCAGGAGGGCCACAGTCGAAGAGATATCTTTGGAGAGCTGTTCAAATATGCTTTCCCTCTCTCTCATGGACTGGTCAGTTCAAATATTATATTCATTTATACTGAGAGTCCTCATTTATTACTTTTAAAACTGTTGGTTTTACATTCTCCTAGCTCTTGTGACCACCTCCTAAATCTCCAGAATACAATAACTGAATTCCAGGAACTTAAAAACCAAAACAATTTATAGAGCAAAATGTTTAAATATTTGTTTTTCATGGGTCAAAACATCTTTGTCTCAGTTCGAGCCAGGACATTGTAATTTACAACAGTTAGTTCTAACCAAGCACTCTGATTGGTTGAAGAAAATCATTTTTTCATTATACCTGTATCAATTCACTCAATGCCTGTTTCTAAGTAACAGTGATCCCTTTACCCCAAACTTGTGGTGAAACATTTTTGTCAGATGAAACTGCTAATATTGAAAACAAATCACAGTAGTGATCTTGTGCTCTCGTGTTCTGCTGTTTATGACCAGAGATGTTTGTTGTTTGTTCTGGACATTGTTGCACATTTATGCTTTTTGCTTTGTCTCTTGCTCTTAGCTGTATGCAAAAGTTTGTGCACCCATGGTCAAATGTTTTGTTGATTTTTGGAAAAAAGTAAAAATTGTGGCACTTTTTATATTTTGTTTTATTTTTCCAAGATTGTGAACAGCAAATAAATAGAAATTGAGCACTAAAAAAAAAAACATTTAACCGGTTTGTGTATCTTTTTGTTTAAATTAACTTTTTAACTTTTGTATTCACGGTGGTCATCACAACTCTCTTGCTTATAGGAACCTCTTGGTGTGCAGGGTCTAAGTGTTTTTAAAATCAACGAATGTGTAGAAAGTATCTTATTTTGTAAAATTCAGATTTGAAAATTACACTTCTCAAAAGATTATTTTGTTTAGCTTCTTCTTGAACAAAAATGGAATTTATTATTTTTTTTATTATTTTAATACCATCAGTTTCTTCTGTCTAAAAAATCTGACCATGCTCTGAATAGTGGTGATTGAATTGATATGGTGAAAAAGTGCCTTTCTAAAAGGTTTATTTATTCATGTAAAATCAGCTTTTTAAAGTGGTGAATGAATAATGCTCTTGATGTGAATCTTAATATTTAAATGACTTGCTTTTTATCACAAGTAGCATCCCTGTCATCCTTATTCTCTTGACAGTGTGTGTCAGATACACCTTAGAGATTTTAACAGATCTCAGCCAACCTGAATGAAATGCTTGTCTGTGTGTTTGACTACGATTTGACACTCTGCTCCTTTTTCTTTCTGTAGCCACTCTTTGCATTTTTGAGTCAGGAGAAGTTTGAGGAGAACGGCTGGAACATTTATAAGCCCATGGATGAGTTCAGACGTCAGGTAAGGTTCCTTTTACATAGTGATCCAAGTCGATTTCTGTTTACAGAAGGGATCCTGAAACAGCACTCAGTCCCGTTCATTTCTGTGAACATGTTCCTAGGCCAAAGACTGCTGAATGTGCTTAATGTAAATATTGGTGTCTGGCCTTCCACATGTTTTATATTACCCTGGATCCTGTAGATTGCATAAGAAAGGTCATCTCTCAAAGCATGTTCCACCCAAACTTATTCATATGCACAGACTTTGCTCTGGGTGTAGTCATGTGTAACACCACATTTACACAACTGCAGATCTGTAAGAAATTGAACAGTTCTACTCAAGTTATGACTACCTTGAGGTTATAGTTGGGCTCTGGTTAATTGTTAGCTTTTATTTGTTTACGTGTGAAACCCAGCAGAATGACTTTTGGTAAAAAGTCTTTTGCTATTTAAATAGACCATATATGAGCTTAAAATGAAGTGGTCCTTACTGTGAAGCTGCTGATCATGTTTTTATCTTTTACCTGAAAATAATTATTTGGATTATTTTGGGCCACTCTTCAAGGCTGAATGTTAATTTGGGATTAGTTATTGCTTTTTCATATCTAGAAGAACATGATGACGTGGACAAGAAGACATTTTCATGATATGTTTTTATGATTGTCCAACCCTAGGTCAAACTTATATTTTGCCATTTCTGCCTTCTGCTTTCTCTAGGGTCTACCCAATGAGAGGTGGAGGATTTCCTTCATGAACACAAGCTACGAGTTGTGTGACACTTACCCCACCATCCTGGTGGTTCCATACAAAGCCACAGAAGAAGACCTGCGGCGAGTGGCCACCTTCCGCTCCCGCTGTCGTATACCGGTGAGCCTTAAGCTTAGGAACCAACAGCAAATGCTGTTTTCCTACAATGTTTTATGAAACAGTTTGTTAAAGTTAAGAAGAGCTAAAGACCTACTAAAAATATAATTTGGTGCACTGACTTCACAACCAGTCTTTCAAACTAGAATATATATTGGTTTCACACATTTGGTTAATTGGCTGTTTAGATGGTGATGTAATATCCTGGGTAATGGCAAAAATATAGTACCTCAAAATGACCCTCTCCACCCTGTATAACATTTATCTCTCTAAACTCTGGTGTGTCAAGGTGCTGTCATGGATCCACAGGGAGAATCAAGCAGTGATCATGCGCTGTAGTCAGCCCCTGGTGGGCATGAGCGGCAAGCGCAACAAGGATGATGAACGCTACCTAGACATCATCCGTGAGGCCAATGGCACCCCCAAGCTCACCATCTATGATGCCAGGCCTAATGTCAACGCTGTAGCCAATAAGGTGAGGCAACAGAAGCTATGTCTAAGTGGTTGGATTCAAATTGAGTGATAAACTAGCAGACAAACATAGATTTAGAGACTTTGGGGCTGTATAACTAAAGTTAGTTGTGGGCAATATAATGACATTACTAATTAAATTCAATCATAACGTGCATTTCTGAGTACATCGTTTGTGTTAATAGTACTTGTAGAACACTGAATTATTGTTACATAAAGATTTAGACCACTGAAAGAGATCCTGTAAACAACAACATCCAGTTTATAGTAACTGCACAAACTTTATAGTAACAAACAGCTAGTGGGATGTCAGCCCTGTTGTTGCTACTGTCTTTTTGTGGTGTAGGGTTCCTACTTTTGTAGCTGCACTATGTTCTGCTAAGATTGAAAGAAGCAGCATTACTACACATTACTATAAAAAAACCAACACACTAAAGTATGATGTCTGCGCTGCTGCGAGTCTCCTTGAAAACCTGACATAATAATTTAAAAGGTGTTTTTTGGACTCGTTGTACGTCTTTATGTATTAACGCCACACACACAAGTTCAGAAGGAAGGCCCAGCTCGATGTTTAGGTCTCAAATGCAAAATCAACATTATACTGATGAGGATATGATGACAATAGTAGATATTTCACTTGCAACCTCAGAAGACATGTCCTACACCAAGTTTTGGCTTGAGATTCATCCACTCGGGGGAAGGGGTCCAAAGCACAACAAATATTACAAAATGTTCACATTTCCACCAGAGGTGGCTCCAGATCCCCAAAACGTACAGAGTACAGATTTTATGTTTGTGTCATTAGACTGTTGCACTACTGCATCTTGGTTGAAATGACACCATCTATACTGTGAATCTGATTGTTTCATCATAACCCATATTTAACCCATGTTCTGATCCACTGAATGTATGGACGGGTCGTGATACTCCCTGTACATGGACTCCTTTGTTCTGTTCTCATCCCATTTGTAGGGGTGTGGGTTGTTTCTGCTTGATCGGTTACTCACCACATCAAGAGACGTAACCGAGGTAGAGTCGAGCGAATAGAGGACCGAATGCTGAGTGTGTGTGTGTATGTATGTGTGTTTGTGTATAGCAAAAGCACAAACTGCCTGAGGTGGCTGCAAAGTGGAGCACTAATCTGGCAGTGATGTAGAACATCACCATATTCTACTCCGCTGACCATGCATTTTGAAAAAGGCTGTATTGATCCATTAATTTCACTTGCACAAAGTGTTTGCAACCGTGTGCAGTCTGGCTGAGCACATTAGCTGTGGAATGTCCACATTGACCTTTTGACTCATCACTTTTGAACCCTAGGCCACAGGAGGGGGTTATGAGGGTGAAGATGCCTATCAGAACGCTGAACTCGTTTTCCTGGACATCCACAACATCCACGTGATGAGGGAGTCGTTGAAGAAGCTCAAGGATATCGTTTACCCCAATGTAGAGGAGTCCCACTGGCTGTCCAGTCTGGAGTCCACTCACTGGCTGGAGCACATCAAGGTAGAGACTAATAGGAAATTAAAACTATTGGGATTGTTATAAGGCAGCACGTTTAACTAAACAATTCTTTGACAGCTTAAGCATGCTATTGCAAAGTTCAGAGGGTGTTTTGCGTGTTGTAAACAGTTGAATGTTGAAAGCTGCTGCTAAAAAAAAAAGAGAAGTTTTGCATTTTTGTTATCCTACACTGTTAATCTTATAGTGGTTTCATCAGTTGTACATTGTAAAATGGTTACACATCTTAAATCTTGTCTAAATATCTAATATTATATGTAATATAATATTTTGATGTTTTATAAGATTATAAGATTATTCAACTTATTTCTAGACTTTTTAAGTAATTTTATCAAGGGAAACTTTACTTATACTGGTAGATAATTGTGCTTGTTTCTAGCATATTTCTTGAAAAAAAAATCTGCCAGCCTAGTGAGAGAATTTCCATTGATGAAATTACTTGAAACAAGTAAAATGTAAAAATGTAAAAAATGACCTTATATTCTTTCTGTCACAAAATGAAAACTATTAGAAATATTGATATTATTAAGAAAATTTCAATTTGCTGGCTCTGTACTCGTATGTGTTGTATGTGTGTACTTTTTAATTTTTAAAAAGAATAGGCAGTCTTGCTTATTTGTATTGCTTCAGAGATTCAAAGATTAAGGAGATTCACTGACCTGAATGTCACTCAGTAGATTAAAGCATTTATTAACATAATTAGTTAGTTATCTTTTCAGTGTGCTTTGCCATATAGACATAACAGGCAAATGAAATGGAAAAACTGAATGAAATTATGATTGTTTCAGAAAGCCACAGTTGAATTATTAATATTGACATATGTTTTTGCTTTTTTTTAAATTTTATTTTAGCCATGCCAAATACACGTTATATAGAATCTCTTAACCTTTATTAAAATGTTAAGCTTCTTGTAATGTATTGTGACAGTGGTACTGCTTAATGATGCTATCACAGGCACAAATTTAATAGCAAACTTTGATGCAATGAATGAAATAATAGCAGGTTAATTAGTGTGAAGACTTTCATTAAAATGAGGTTTAGTGAACTAATTAACTCATTGTGCCCAGTTTGCTGCCATACTGCCTTTTTGCATGAATACCAAACAGCCTTTTATAGTATTTTAGAAATCAGCATGTTGACAGGCTAGCTGTGCATATGACAGTAAAAACTACAACAAAAGGCTGTAGAAAAAAATTCTTACAACATCTACCCAGATTAAAAGGCAGTAGTTTAAAGGGGACAGCACATTTATCTGAGGCAGTCAGTATAGATGAGTGCTTGGCCTGCTCTCACCCCCCACCTGTTCTGCTGTAGCTGGTGTTGTCAGGGGCGATCCAGGTAGCTGATAAGGTGTCTTCAGGGAACTCGGTGGTGGTGCACTGCAGTGACGGCTGGGACCGCACAGCTCAGCTCACCTCCCTGGCTATGTTGATGCTGGACTCCTACTACCGCACGCTCAGGGGCTTCCAGGTGCTGCTGGAGAAGGAGTGGATCAGCTTCGGACACAAATTCGCCTCGGTGCGTATTTTTCTAGTGCACTTTTTACCTAGTACTCTGTCACTACACTTGGGTAAGAGCTCTAACTTAATGTGTATTCTCCTCTTTGACTTCTGACAATAATGACTGTATAATTTGTTGTAAAATCAGTGTTTTTTTTTTTTTTTTTTTCTTTAATCTTACTTTTAACCTTTTAGGGTTACTTAAGAATGATGTGTATTTGTTTCCCTATGCGCATGCATGTACAGAGAATCGGCCATGGAGACAAAAACCATGCAGATCAGGACAGGTCACCCATATTCTTACAATTCATAGACTGTGTGTGGCAGATGACCAAACAGGTAAGAGCCGTGTCCAGTGATGCAGTGTAAATTTCTTTATCTGTTCTCTGGTATTCCAGTATGTGTCTCAACAAGACTCACTTGTTCTTTAAACTCAACCATGCAAACTTCAAAAGATAAAAATTGTAAATTGTCTTTGCAGTACAGTTTTGTTTAGGCTTTTTATTACCATTTGTGTGCATTAAAAATATGTATGTAAGATGCTGAAACAAAAACTAGAATTAATAGATGTTATATTAATAATAAGAGTTTAAATTAGTAATATATATAAACTAATTATTAATAATATACCTCATAAGATAATATTTAATAATGTCTTTGTATTTTGAAAATAAAGGTTTTTCACAATGGCATAAAATACCACTTTTGGTTCCCTAAAGAACCTTTCAATGGATGGTTCATTAGAGAATTTGGAGATATGGAGAGTGTGAGTGTGCAGAACCTTTTTAATGCCAGTGCATCTCCACACAATGCAGAGGTTTTAGGAAGAACCCTTACTGTGGTAAAGAACCTTTAATAATAAAATAATCTGAAAGTTCTTTAAGCTTTTAAAGGGTTCTTCACACTTCCTGGTTCTTTAGGGAACCACAAGTGTTTTTTCTAGGGCATCACTCAAAGAACGCTTTGTGGCATCTTTATTTTTCAAAGAGTAGTTATGATGAAATAGTAACCTCAGTTCTGCATGTACTTCAGATTTTGAAAGTGACATTGGATCTAAATGGATGCAAATGTAGTGCAAGGACGTCCATTACTTCTGTAAAATGTTTTTAGAAGGTCTGGTTATGCACAACAATGTTGTCAGCAGGTTCTTCAACTATGTTTGAACAAATGAAAACCTACCATACCATGTATGAAAGTAATATCAGCAGGCTCATGAGCTTTTTCTTCAGTGGCTTTATGTCTGTTCAGTGTAAGGTAGCCAACATTTGACAGTGTTGGACTTTTCTGTTCTGCCTACAGTTCCCAACAGCCTTTGAGTTTAACGAACATTTCCTGATAATGGTCCTGGATCACCTGTACAGCTGTCGCTTTGGTACTTTCCTCTACAACTGCGAGAGCATCCGTGACAGCCATGTAAGAAATACGTGTACATACACGCCGAAAGCATGAGCATATCTGTCTCTCTGTTTGGTATTGATTAACTATATTGGTTTGCAGTGTTCTGTTGACTTACACTGGTTTGGTAACATTTTAAAGAGCTCGTAGAGGTGCTAAGAAAGCTTTTTGGAGAGATGGCATAGAGGAACCACTTTGTTCCTTACAGAACCTTTCAGTTCCTTAAAGGAACCATTTTAGCAAATGAGATGTGTCTGAAGAGCCTTTGAATAACCTCCATATAATGTAGCCAAGACAAAAACCTTTTAGGAGCCTTTATCTTTAAAAGTGTAGTGGCTTTATAAAACAAAATTTATGAGGCCTTTTTTCAAGGATTCATTTAATTACCGTTTTCAGGATTTATCACCCTAGTCATTTAAAGATTGTTGCCGTCTCTGCCCACTGGAGACCTGTGGACTTCTTTGAAATGAGACAGTTTTGTCTTTCATTGGCTTTCACTTTCTCCTTTAGTAAGCATGCTCTGTCTGTCTCTCTGTCGCGCTCTCTCTCTCTCTCTCTCTCTCTGTTTCTGTCTGCTCATTGTGTGAAGTAGAGCGTGAGTGAGGGGGATGCTTCAGTGGCTCTGAGCGGGAGCAGAGTGCACTTAGGGGAGATGAAACATTCATTTTGTGGCCCCGCAGAGCCATGCACAATAACTGTTTTAGAGAACGCAGGCCCACTTCACGCTCACACACCTCAGCGATGCTTTCCTCGCTTTCTCAGAGCAGTCTGCTCTTCACTCTGCTGGGCTTCTCCCTTCCAGCTGTGTTGGCACTGATGCATGTAAATGCTGCATAGTGGTGCAGCGTGTCATATGGCTTGACAAAGCACTGGAATGGTCAAGTTCTAATGCTTATTGAGACCAGAATTGTATTACAGTAGTTACATTCTTTCTCGTGTTACTGCTGGGGCTGTCACAATTAACTGATTGAACTTGATTACTCAAAAAAAAAAAAGATGTGCTTTTTTATTAATTGACAGTGATTATTTGGCAGTTTGCATGATAATGATGAATACTGATAAATTCTCCTATGATCCCTCATGCAGTAAGAAACAGAGTTTGATGAATATGTTTTCTGTGTATGTCTCATTATTATTTACAGTTGTATGCAAATGTTTGCACACCCCCGGTCAAAGTGTGTGTTTTGTTAATTTTCTAAGTGAAAATAAGTTAACATCCTCTACAGGGTCCTTAACTGTGGCATTTTTTCTGCCAAGTTTAGTGCAATTTCTAATCATTTTGCAGAGTTTAACATATTGGATGAAAAATAAAGCACAAAATGTGCCATATCTTTTGCACAAGCTACATTTCATTTTATTTATTAATGCACCGCCACGTCAATGTCAGTGCAATGCTGAGAATGATCCACCACCAAAATAATACCTGCTCTGAGGTGGTCCTGTGGGGTCCTAACTGTTGAAGAACCAGGTGAAAGGGGGCTAGCAAAGTATGCAGAGAAACAGATGAACTACAGTTTAGAATTGTGGAAACAAAAACGAGTGTAGAAACAAGGTACATGTACTTAAGTGGCTGGTCAGTGGGTATTGTGTTTAGTTGTTGTTAAGTCACTTTTTATTGTCTGTCCTTTTTCTCTGATTCTTTGACAAAATAATCCATACGTGTCAATATATATCCATAGATAGGCATTTTGACAGTGCTTAGCACTGCAGTGTGTGATGTTTTTCTGTACTAAGTGCCTCATTGGTGTGGTAGACACTACATTAATTGTTATTAATTAGTTCTTTTCTGTGTCTTGCTGTTTTTCAGAACGTCCGGACAAAGACAGTGTCTCTGTGGTCTCTGATTAACAGCAGCACGTCTTCTTACACAAACCCCTTTTTCACTCCGGAGTCCAGCCGCGTGCTTTACCCAGTAGCCAGCATGCGCCACCTAGAGCTGTGGGTGAATTACTATATCCGCTGGAACCCTCGTATACGGCACCAGGTATGAAGATGTCGACATGATGGTTTAGATTTATTGTCTGCAGCTAAGGACTGGTAAGGTGCATTTGCATGTTAATTTGTATTTCTCAGCATATTGGCTGCTGTTGGTGTGAGTCCTTTGTTGATCTGTTAGGGTGTGTGTGCTTGTTTATGTCCTCTTTTTCTGTCTTTGTTATTGCCTTTGGGAGTGTGTGTGTGTGTGTGTGTGTGTGTGTGTGTGTGTGTGTGTGTGTTTGTGTGTGTGCTCACCCCACCCTCTCAGATTCAGTGGAGCAGAAAATCCTCTTTCCCCAGTTTAATTACGTCCTGACTGGCACTACAGAGAGCTGCCGCTCACGCTGGCCTTATCTCCACAGCAGACACACGCACACATGCTCTGTCTCTCTTAGTGCTTTTACTGCAGGCACAACTGACGAATATGCCACATGTGATTTAAAAATAATCAAGGAAATAAACAAGACTGACATCACCTAGTGAACAAATTTACACTTCAGCTGCTGCTAGAACTGTATAATGTTCTTTTGGAGCTTTCAAGGAGTCAGTGATATATTATGTTTTTCCCTGTTGAAGTTAAACTTTTGTGATTGCTTGTACTGCAATACCAATCAGTGACCTTTAGCAACAAGAGGGAATGTTATGTGATTCATTTCTTTTCTCTGTTGAATTTGTGTGTCTGTTCTGCCCTCTGGTGGCTGAAGGATGTATTACAGCTACTATATTAGAAGTCTGCTGCCTGATGGGGTTGACAAAATATTGTTCTATATCGTGCTCTAGTTTGGCTCGGGTTTTCATTCTCTCTCTCTCTCTCTCTCTCTCTCTCTCTCTCTCTCTCTCTCTCTCTCTCTCTCTCTCTCTCTCTCCTCTCTCTCTCTCCTCTCTCTCTCTCTCTCTCTCTCTTTTTCTTTCTCTCACATAACATCAATCATTAATTTATAGGCCCCTGGGGACAAACATTTGAAGGCCCACTACCAGGCTACATTTATGTTTTTGTGTTTTTTTTTGTTTTTTTTTGTTTTTTTTTATGATGTCACAGTAGGCTACATGAGGGCTGTTCAGCACCATGATGGCAGCCAAGTAACTGCAGTGTTGGGCATTTATTAATTTATTTGTTTGGTTGCTTAATCATGTATTTATTTAGGGATAATATTTGGTTTAATTCCAGCTTTTGGTTTTTATTTGTGTTTGGGTTAGAAATGGCCATCCTCAGCTGAAAAATCAGGTCTCAGTTTAAGAGGTCCCTCAGGCACAACTTTTGAACATCTGGAGCTTCAAATTCAGAGTACATTCACAGAAACACTAATTCACTGCTAAAAAAAAAAATGAAAGCTTGACTGAAGTAATGACGAATAGTGGAACGGTTCCTAAGCAGAGATGGGAGAAGAAATGAAGCGGATGTTTAGGAAAGACATGACAAGCTTCAAAATTCTAATCAGTCATGACACAATGGGCCTGTTTACACCTTCAGGAACATGCGTTTGGTGATCGGGTCACATTCATATTTCACTTGACTGCATGAAAAGTCATGTGAAATGCCCCCAGGACGCTTTGTGGTCAGATTACGCTCGTATCACTCAAACCATGTTCGGAGGTGCTCACACACCGATATTGAGCACATTTAACACAAGTGTAAACACTTTGTGATTTGTTATTCCTATACGGTTATGTAAGTGGAAATGCATCTGCCCAGCACTGACTAGCCGGTGCGAGAATAAACAAGAAAACAAAAGACAGAGGATACGTGAGGCTGAAGGTAGCCCCAAACCAAGTGCTTCCTGGCCGATGAAAGTATCTAAGCCAACAGAGAAAAGAGTAAACAAAAGTAGCGGGAACAATGTGTATGTTGATAAGCATTTTATGTGGGAAAAGTACAATTGGATCTCATCTGGTCAAACTGGGGACACATTTAGTGAGAGGTGTAAATGGAATCTGGCCAGATACAATATCCAGATGTAATCCAGATACGAAACGTGCTAATGCAAGGTGTAAACAAGCTCGATGACCAAGTTGAAATTAGTCAGTTTTTTTCACTTTGCTACTAGTAAACTTCCCACCGTGATTCAGGATAAGGTTTAGTGCAGTCGATCAACTTAAGCGCTTGGCAGCAAAGCAAAGCACTGTAAAACCACATCTGAGAAAATCCATCTCTGTCAGTTGCAAGCCGGTTTGGGTCAGGTTTGGGTTTAAAGTTTAGCAGTACCACTTGTGCGTGGTTGGGTTGGGTCTCAAAGCTGGGGGCACATATTAGATTTGGGCTTTGATCTGATTCCTGTGCAGACCTCTATTATATATTCTTCTCTTATTGTGTTTATGTCTGTGTTGGCAGCAAAGTCCAGTGGAGCAGCGCTATAAGGAGCTCCTGGCACTTCGGGATCAGTATCTGAAGAAACTGGAGGAGCTGCAGCTGTCGGACTCCACTCACCTGAGCAACAGCTCCACTCCTAATGCTGCCTCGCCCAATCAGCACATCACACACCTGCAGACACCCTTCTGATCACACCGGCACACCAACACGCAGGACGTTTGTACATAGCAATAGTAATAACTGCGATAACACAAACAGTAGTAACGTTGATGATAACAAGTAACTGAAAAATACGCGATTATGCAATAATGTCACATTACGGCCTTCATAGCGCAAGTCAGATGTGGGTGACGTGAAGCCTTAAAGAGACAGTGATATGTTTTTATGTGTACTAATGAACGTAGTGTGGGCAAAAGGCTCTAGCTCTTCCTAAACTGTGTGCACTTATTTGGTAGATGATTGATCATAAGTAAGGTAGTTGGATGTGATGTATACAGGAGGTGTTGGTATGTGTGTTAAGGCTACAAGACTGTAAATGTCTAGAGATAATCTGAAACACAGTATGTAGATTCATAGACCAGAGTAAGAGAGTTTATGATAAAAAGAGAGATGCACTAAGTTTTGGATGGTTGATTTCTCATTGACATAACCACCTTTAAAATAGTGAAGTAGTGTGTGGTTTATGGAGAGCTATTGGCTTTTGCTTGGTGTTTTGTCCACTCAATCCAGTATCAGCCAGAGGTTGCATACCTCTGGTTCTAAAAAGCAATCTCTTGTCAGTGTCGATGACTTGGTCGAATTGGTGACATGAATTTTAGTGTCTGACCACAAAGCATTTGTCTTGAATAAGTTAATGTTGTTTTAACGTTCAAGCATACAGGGCATTGGCTGCTCAAGATAGACATGTCTGCAGTTTGGGAGGAAGATGTCCTAAAAGATGCTTTGGATGCGCTTATCAAACAGAACCAGGGTTTTGGGGCTAGAGAGACCAGTTCTGTGCCTTTTCTGTCCGAGGTATTCTCTAACCTCAAGTAGACATTTTATAAGCAAAACTTGTTTGTTTGTTTGTTTGTTTGTTTTCTGTAGGCGGCATCAGTGGCAATGAAGGATAATTTCTTTTAGCTTTCTATTTTTGATTGACAGGATTGCTCTTGAGTCACCATGCACCAATGGCTTCCGGTTACCTCTTAAATTGAAGTACAATCGCCACGGACACTTCAGCTATGCTTTGGGTCCCTTCCTGTGGATGGGAGCACATAGTCCATATGAGCTGAAGCTAAAGATAAACATGTTGGGAGAAGCTGCCCTCTTGAGCTGTTCCAAAGTCAGTTCTACCTGTTGCAAATACTGATTAAGGCTAGCAATAAGACTGGACTAACCTGATCCGGGACAAGCTCATTGGGGCACCTCGGTGCCATAACTAATGCTGCCTCAGAAAAGCGTACCTTTTGAAGTCTTTGGCCTCAATGAGGAGATGAAGTTTAAACCATATTGTGAGAAGAAGATGAAAAAAAAAAAAACAGCAACAAACACAAACCCTTTACTGTCGGTTGTGTTTTTAAGGGGGGAAATCTATTTTTTATTTTGTACAAGTACCATAACTATGTAATTACCTCAACAAAGCCTATTTTACTGTTGAAAGTTCTATTGTTGTAAAATATAATTATTTTATTCAGTGTAAAATTTGACAGTTTTATACAAAGGAAAGTAATAAGAAAACGTGTTTTGATTGGTTAAACTGTTGGTAATTAGTGGACATCATATATTTCTTTACTTAATGGGCATTTAGGTTTGTTTATGACATCATAGAGATCTGAGAGTTCTCAGAATTCTAAGATTTTTTTCCTTTCAAACTTTCTAGGGAATTTTTGTTCTCAATCCCTTTACTGTGTGTGTGTGTGTGTGTGTGTGTGAGGTTGAGTGAAGGAACTCTGCACTCGTTTTGTTTCCTTTTCTTGTGTTTGTTTTGGGGGGGAGTGGATGCTTTATTATCTGACATTATCTTTGTTTGTGCTGTTTAGACTTTTTTTAGGGAATGAATTTTGTGTTCTGTTCTCCCTCATGTATGCTCCACTGTTTGATGGCCGCCTATTGTTCTGTAAATAATGCTGATTAAATTAATTTAAAGATTTCACATGTATGAAGATGACATGTACAGCGTTGTCTCTCTTTGATTGCTGCCTCTTAAATGATTATTTTTCTTCTTTTGCTAATGCTCGAGTCTACACTGAATGCAAGGGGGGGGCAGACTGTACAGACAGTATGAACTCACAAGCTTATTCACTTCACTGTGTTTATATGAGGGGGAAAAGCTTAGCTGTGAAACCTGGGCAACGATAAAGAAAAGTGAAAGACGGAGATCAGCAGAAACACCTGGCGTAATTAAGTACGTTCACACTTGAGTAGTCAGGGTGGAGTTTCCCAAAAGCATCTTAGCATTTGTTATTCTTAAGTGGTAGAGTAAGTATCACACTGAACTCTCAGTCTACCAGTTGATATGATCTTAACACTGAGATGCTTGTGGTAAACTGGGCCCACAGTTGTTCACAGTGGTGGTGATGGGAACCAGACACCCGAAGTGTTTAATGCCTCTCATAAGTATTGCAGGAAATAGATGCAAATATGTTGTTTGATGACTGAGACATTGTTTTTATTGAAATAAGGTATTGGCCTAAAATATATCTTTAAAACAAATACAGGGCAACAGATACCACCATTTTACCTTCATCAACATGTTCTGGATACTAAATAAAATGTCTTTCTGCGTAGTAGACATCACAACTTCTGGTTCCTGTCACCACCAATGTAAAGAAATCTGAGACTAGATTTCTCCACAATTTCACTTCAATCCACTCTGAATGACTTTGTTCACATCTCAACAATTAACTATAAAGATTTTGAAAAATTGGTGGGATTTCTCTTTAAACTTCTTAAGCTCTGCAAGGCTCGTTTGACTTGAAGTGCTTCTTCTTACATTTTAATTATTTCATATTTGTATGTCATTGAATTTAACAAAGAAATAACTTTGAAAGTGCAGATTCTAAAGTGTCCCTCGTGGAATACATTATCACACTTTTGCCTGAAAACTGTCCCTACACTGTAAATTGAATGTAAATGTAACTCATTACATAGAGTCCTATGCAAATGTTTGGGGGGCCCTGGTAAAATATTTTTTTGTTGATATTCTAAGTGAAATTAAGTCCATATCCTTTGTAACTGTTGACTAGCTATGTCATTAATGATCTGATTACAGAAGAATAATTAGCTGTGTATCAAATGAATAGCAAAATGACAATAACAACTACAGACTCTTAACCTCTCAGAATCTATTTATATTTTCTCAATGTAGACAGCATTTGGGTTCCTCATAATAATAATAGTAATAATAATAATAATAATAATAATAATAATAATGAGTGGCAGCTCAAAAGGCTAAAATTAAATGGTAATACAATTGAAATAAAGTAAAATAAAATAGAGCAGTACATAAAAATAGACAATAACAAAATAAAAAGATAAATACACAAAGCAAGATCGAATTAGGCTGCCAAATAAAAGTAAAATTGAGTTCCATAATAATCGAAGCATAAAACACTTTTTTCTTGACTTTTTCTGTATCTTACCTCAGGCCGGTACAGTATTTGCGGCTGTAAGATCGCGTGTTGGAATAAACACGACACAACCGTTGACTTGTGAATCAGTGAATCGTTGAACCGGACGCTCGATTCAATGAACCAAACAGTTTTACAGAATCGGTTCGCTAAACTGAATCGAGCCTCCCATCACTACTGAATGAAAACAGCGCTGTTTATCAGCGGAGCAGAAGCGACAGGAAGCTGTGACGACGTCCGGCTGGGGAGGGGAAGAGCACGGAGCACACAGGGCCATGGCATCTTCGCAGTGACGAGCAGCACGTCTCTCTGCTCACAAAAACACACTCTGCACACCCGGACCGCCGAGGAGACAGAGACCGGGGAAATGGAGAAACAGCCGAGCTCAGGCTCAGAGAGCAGCGGGGCTCCCCCGATACCGAGAAAACCCCGGAGCCTCGGAGCTGTCCCGGTGTCTAGACAAGAGAGCGGAGACTCACTGGACAGGTGGGTAAAGAGGAGGCTGGGCTTTACACACCAAACCCAAAGATAAATGTAGCCTTTACTGCACACTGCACAGCCTGCGTGTAGAAACAGACGCGAGCCTTCACACCTCACTGTGCATCCTGCACGAAGCTGAAATCATTTCAAATCTATTTGAATTGTCCCGGTCCACCTTAAATGGTGCAGCAGCTACATTCTGGCGCCTATTTAAGGTGGAACGGAACAATTTGAACAAGAATCTGGCGAATAGGAAGCGAACTTCAGCCTCGTCACCCTGCACTGTTGAGCCTCTTTAACGAGTTTTCCGTATTAGTCGGAAATGCGATGCAATAGTCCGGTTGCTAAGTCTGCTGTTTTCATCATATCCACCCATCTGCTGTTACATGGAGCTGCTCGCCATTAATGAGAGCATCTGCGTGCATCTCATCGCGGTTTGCTCTTTATTCTATGTAGGCCTGTTTATCAGTGTAGCTTAACTCCGCGTATTGTTAAAAAACAAACCCGACCTGCGCTTAAATCTCGCTTATAGCTGCTCCCCACTGAAACCCACCGACACATTTTAGTGACCTCATAACGCCATCTGTCATCTTAACTCCCTCCAGATCAGGATGTATGAAAACACAGCCTTTCTACTGCTGGTGAAGATCAGCTCTGGTCCTGGAGAAGATCTCTCCTGCACACTAGCTCACACACTGTGGTGCTGTCTCACTCTAACAGCTCGGGAAGGTTTTATTGTTTACTTCATGAGCTGAATGTACTGGAGCAGGAAAAGCACTCAAATATGCAGCTCAGTGCTGTTCAAGGATAGGACTGAACGACTTGGGGAAGATATGTATTTTTTTTTTTGACCAATATTGATTAATTTATTTAAAAAATCTTAATTTTAATGTGCATGTCTGTTACTTAGACTATCTACTATTTCCATCTTGAGGTTTTAACACTGAACTTGTTGTGCAACCTGCCAGTTAACTGTGGTTGTGATGTCACAGCCGATGGCTGTTTGGTTGTTTCTGATTGGTGTAGCTCACGTACAGGCAGTTCACAAGCTCTGAGTTATTGGGTTAAAGTTTTGATAAAGTCAGCTATAACTAACATAGCAACCTTTCAAGTTTTGATTACTACTTAATGACCAGGAACCAGAAACACTACTGTAGAGTAAGTAGCCGTTAGGGGTACAACATGTTTTCTGGCTCCATACCATTTTCGGTCCTGAGGTCAAAATTTTAAATAGTTTATGTGTTAAAATGTGTTGATGCTAGAAAGCTCTGTTTATGTACTACACAAGCCCTATTTAGGGTTAGTTTTAATTGAGGAGGTGCTGTAGTGTAATTTATGAGGAATTTGACTGTCAGATTCATACAGGATAAATGGGATTTCCCCAAATTACTCCAGATAGCATGTACCAAAACATCATAGCCCAGAGGATCACATCAGCATTAAGGTTAAAATTATACCCATCCACATGAGCAAACAACAAAATTTAACTTCCAATTAGTCAGATACAATACCAACAAGTACCACCCAACAAGACAAATCGCACTGCCCTGTGAGAAGTACTTCCAAGATGTTTTCTTTCTAATTAGGCCATTAGGCCAACAAAAATGTTATAGATTACAGTAGGCCTGCAATCAAACTCGCTTGTCTCTCAGCCACCAAAAAACAGTCACCTTGTCTGTCAGCAGGATTTATTGTTACATTACCGTGAGGTTGATTCCAGCAGGACTGCTATTACTGAAAGAGCTCTGGATTTGACGAAGTGTAAGTTGGAGCTGTAAGAATGTAAGTTGGTCTATAGTTATTACTTAACAGACTTGTAAAAACTATGGACTGACTGATTCATACTGGATTAAAATCACTGATCTCGTTGGTAATTCAGCTTGAACATGGCTAAAGACTACTTAACCTGTAGAATTTGTAAGCAACATAAGAAAAAAGGCGTGGGTGCATGAAATAGAGCATGAGTTTGTCTGAACGTGATGCACCAAATGTCCATCATGGGTCCAGTCAGAGCTGGACATCGTTTGCCAAATACGTGTTGGGCTTAGACTAAGACTTCGCATTTGGGTTCTCACAGCCCACCTTCCACTTCTAACAGATTTTCCCCTGCTGTAGTTGTTGTCCTTGCTTTATTATCTTCATTACCTCAAACGGTTTTTATTAAACTTAAAGATTTTTATCTGCCATGCTGGAGTTGTTGACAGTATTGTTGACAGAATTTATCACTGAGGGTCACGAGGCCTCAGCGCATTGTGGGAAGCTTATTCAGATTAAAAACATTTGAGATGTTGTTTGAAAGCATTGCTTGTTGAATAATGTAACTTTAATTTTGGACAGCAGATTATTTTATTGTTATATATTGTTTTCTCACCATATTTATTTGTAGTCTAATCACAGCTATACTGCTACATGGCAGTGTTATTAGAAAAATTAGGTTTTATTTGGCACTTTGGGTGGCGAAGGGCTGGTCAGGTTCAGACAGAATTTTGTCAGGCTTGGGTCGGGTTTGGACTCAAAAGTTGATGATGTAGGTGAGGTCACCCTCAGAAAGTCCCCACACTGTATTTGGGTTTAGACCAACATTTCTATGCGTGGCATAAGCCACTCCCCTTCTCTGCCCACTTTTTGTTTTGTTTTTACTGGAATGAAATCGTTACACCTTTGGTCGCCATCCTTGAGTCTTATTAACTAACCAACCAATCCAGCGCTGGGTGAATTCACTCATACTCTCTGTGTATCTCCCTCAGTCCCACTGGTTCCCACGTGGAGTGGTGTAAGCAGTTGATCGCAGCCACCATCTCCAGCCAAATCTCTAGCTGTGCTCCTCCTGAGGTTGTGAGCCGAGAATGCAAGGTGAGCTTATCCCAGATCTAGACTGAGTTCCACGTCTGGAAATGACCATTTCATTTGTGAATACATTAAGTTGTTTACATTCAAGAAGCACTGTATGATTCAGAGACCTAATACAAGTTTCTAGAAGCAAAATTTCACAATTCAGTCATTGAGAATTAAAGAGTTATTTAGAGTTGTTTGATGTGAAATGGTGCCCGACTCTTTTTTTGTACTGAATCTTGATACTGGTGAATTCATGGTAAATTAAAAAAAAACATTATTTATGTACTGTTTTGCCTTACAAGACTCTGCATGTATGTCTGCACCCTGCATATACTTGAAAATATGTTTTATGCCAAAAATCTATTGCAACATTATAATGTCAGGCAGCGTATTCATAACCATTTTATGTAATAACTTTCTATGATGTAGCTTTTAAAGGCCTTTAACTCTTCAAACATCTGGTTCCTATCGCCACCACTGTGAACAATTCTGTATTTTCTCTTGAACTAAATATTTTATATCTAACCACTCTGGTTATGACTTTGTTTATATGTTAATTATTAAACTGTGCAGAAATTTTGAAAAATCTGTTTTTGGAGAGTCAGTATGTATAAGATCCATTCTTCATTCACCGTGTCATTGTGGTGCATGCATTGTTTTTTCAACCCACAGATCGGGTGGAAAGTAGACCATAGGGTGAGATTTGAGAGCTGATATGTGTGTCGGCGTGCTTATACGTGTCCACCTTAATAACATCATGACTGTCAGAGATGTATATTAATAAACAGCTCATAACACAGTCATGAATAAATGCGTATTGCTATAAATATCTGTTGAGTTACCTGTCTGTATATATCTGCTTTTGCTTTGCTTCTGTTTGTATGTGAAATAAAAGTTATAAACCTACTTTGAAACAGGTTATACTACACTGTGATCTTATAATAGACCAGTAATTCTTTGTCACAAGTGCTTTTGCTTTGTTGGTTTAAGCGCAAGAAATGTGTTAGGCAAGAATTTTTTCTAGTTCTGTTTATTTGGCATTGAACAGTTGATAAACCAACAGGAATTTTGCGAGTTGTTCATAAAAGTCTTTGCGTGCGCCTCGTGCTATGTGTGTTTGGCCATTCCTTGACACCTTTTGTGTGCTGATGTCTCATTAAGTTATTGCATTGGTGCTCAGTCCTAGTCTGTGCGTAGTTTAGTGTTTTCCCTGCTCTAATCAGGGCCATTTCTGGACGTTTAGGAGCCACAAGCAACATACTTGGGCCTAACATACATAGTCTCACTGAATCGTTTCACTCTTTTCTAAATGAAATAAACAAAAACCCTGCATGTTCTTGGCCACCAGGAAGGACTTGTTAATCACCCAAACAGGTGAATCGAGTATATTATAGCAGGGAAAATACCAGAATATGCAGGACAGAGGTACTCCAGGAGTGAGCTGTTGTAGGAAATCCAGCCATTGCTGGTATTGAGTGTGTGCATGTTTGTAACCTCATGTCTGTCTTGTTATCGTCTGTGATTTGCAGGTATCCAAGAGGCCGAATTTAAGGGTAAGACTGTCTCAGAGTGCTGGGCCGTATGTTCAGAAATCTCAGAGGTCAACTGCTGATATGGGTCACTTTCCCTAACTGCTTTATTATATCCATTATATGAAAATATGATGGACAGAAAGTGACCTACATCAGCAGTCGTACTCAGGGATGTTGCACATATGCAACCCCTTTAACTCTGCTTTATTTTCCTCTTCCCCTTTTTTCTCACATAGTACAGGCTAATTCCTTTCTGCCTAGAGTGTGTATTATATTTCTATATGACATTTAATATGCATATCATCACTGTGATAACAAGTCCTCATATCTCCATGGTGAAGAAGAAGGAAAAAGAGTTCTTCACTTTGAAATGCGCATTAATATAATGATAGTTTATGCCAGGTCATTTTGGATAGTGTCTATTTGTGCGTTCATCGTGAAATATTGCACTTAGACGGTTTTTAAACAGTAATTATATGTAACCTTATCAGTAACCATTCAGATAACACAGACCTCTGAAGCTGTGGAGTCGCCGTCATGCCCATATTAGGAACTCTGGGTCTAAGCAGTTTTAGTCTATGAGAAAAATGAATGTTTTTGAAAGTCGCTACTTTTGAGCCCTGTGGAAAACAGAAATGCAAGCAAGCTAACGCTTACAAATCTAAAAAATACTATGATATACCAACACAAATGACTAAAACTGCAGGTTGCCAGTCTTATAATGTCAGTTCAGTGCCTGGCAGTGTTAGCTGTATGTAAAAATATTCATATTTGGGCTCCTTAATGATCTTGTAGCTTAATGGACCTGGTAACATTCATAGGAAAAATGTCCGTATAGCAAAATGTGTTCAGTTTGGAACAACGAGCCTCATTCACCAACCATTCTTAAGAAAAAATTCCTTCTTAAAACCCACTTATGCAGTTTTTATAAAGATTCTGACATTCACCAATGTTGTCTTATTTGGGATTTGTTCTGACACACACAGAATCTACACACACTCAGAGCACAAAGGTGCAAACAGTTCAGGAGTTTAAGAACACATCATGAATCTGAGGCCCATTGTTGTTAACGTGCGATGGCAGTGATTTTCAGAAAACACATTCATTTTTCTCATAGAGAGAACCAGCTTAGAACCAGAGTTCCTATTTCTGGTGTGATGCAGAACAATGCAATTTCAGAGGCCTATAAAAGCTTGTAACACTCAAGAAAGTGCAAGCTTGCAAAAGTGTATGATGGAAAGAGCTTATACATAGTGCTTAAACTACACTGTCATCTTTAGGAGGTCCCTTATCAAATGCCTTTCCCTTCAATAATGCACACAGAATGTCTTACTTCACAAGTTACATTAAAAATCGAGGGCTGAAGAAACAACCATTGCTTCTACAAACCACACAAGAACAGACTGCCATTCAGCTGACTGTGGTTTGTAAAAGCACATATGGAGTAATAATTGTCTCTCGAGAAGACTCCCATCTATGCTTGCCCACTGATGTAAAAGCATAGTGCATAAACAATCTGATGCTTTCTGATGGATTCACAGCCTCACATCATTCCATATGCAGTTAGTAGAAAATGACTGATTTGTATTTAGAATGCATTCCGCTTTCTGCAGCTCACATGTTTCTGATTTTCTAGGAGATTTGAGGCTGAGGATATCCACTGTACAGTGGTTGTTGAATTACTTATCTAAGCAGTTTGTTTATCTGAAATCTGGAAACTAAGGAACTGTGAACAGGGCAAGGCATTGACAATGAGTGCCTAGATTCCTTCAAATATATGAGAGCAGGTACAAATCTTTATTGTAAAGAGCACCAGTGTAGGATACTGTTTTTTAGAGAAGCTGAGGTTCCAGGATCAAGATATGCTCTGCAGGTTCGGTGGTGGTTGGATCACATGATGTTTGGCTTGCTATCTTGGTGGAGAAACATAAGCAAAAAGAATGTCAACAGATATATACCACACAACCAGCAGCGCTGCTGTGGGTGCAGTGAGAACATGTAGGCTTCATTTTTGAGAAGAGTAAAAGTCATAACCATTGGAGGCAACTTACTCAGCGCTTTCTGCACCGTCTTAGCCCCTTAAATGGCCAGGAGCCAGTGGCAGAACCAACCTTCCTCTCCTCACTTCTTTAACCTAAAAATAACTGCATTGTTTTCTATACAAGAACTCAATAATAATAATAATAATAATGATAATAGGGACACAGAATGTAATAAGCTTGTGAGGTTAATTAAGAAGGCTTTTTTTACAGCAAACGTTGTTCCAAGGTACTTCACCCTTATCATTAGTTAAGAGTTATAAGTATTACTGTAGCCCCCTCGTCATGTCCGGTGAGTGGTGTGTGGGATGTGTGTGTTCTGTCTCTGTTTCCTCTCATCACACTTCCTGCCTCTGTGTCAGGGGGTGTGACCTATAGGTCTTCAAGAGGCTCTGTGATTGCTGCTGCATTCTTTTCTCTCTCTCTGGAATTCTAAACACTGCACAGCAGTATTAACCCTTTAAGGCCAATGCAAAAAAGTGTCTATTTCTGTTGTTTTTTATGCTCATTTCCGTTGATACCGTGATTTCTGAGTGCTGTTGTTGCATTATTTTGGTATGTAAGGAATGTGATCTGACAAGCCTGAAATTGCACAAATTTTTATTCAGTTTGTGTTACAAACTACCATTTTGAAAAAGAAAACAAGAATAGAAGTATAATGCACTTATCAGCCATCTTTACCGTTACACTGACTAAACTAAACAGTAAGCACTTGGACGTGCATGTGGTGTAAGTGCTGACAGAATTAAACAAGTAGCTTTCTGTTTTTTTGGGTCGGGGGGGTGTCCTGGTACCAGGCTCATGCAGTTTTCTCTTCCTCCACTGTTATCTCTTGTGAATTCCAAACACTATATATCAATTAGGGGTGGTAGGAAAATTATAATATATAAAGTCACTGGTCGCTTCACTAAGTACACCTTGCTTGAATTTACACTCATTGTCCATTTTATGAAGTCCACTTACCATACAGGAGCACTTTGTAGTTCTATGATTACATACTATAGTCCATCTGCTTCTCTGCATACTTTCTTAGGATTTTCTTCATCCCATTCTTTGATGATCAGGACCCCAATAGGACCACCACAGAGCAGGTATTATTTGAGTCGTGGTTCATTCTTAGCACTGCAGTGACACTGACATGGTGGTGGTGGTGTTAGTGAGTGTTGCGCTGGTACAAGTGGATCAGACACAGCAGTGTTGCTGGAGTTTATAAACTCCAGTGTCCACTCACTGTCCACTCGTTGGTCCACCTTGTGGATGTAAAGTTAAGGATGATAGCTTGTCTGTTGCTGCACAGTGTGTGTTGACCATCCTCTGGTCTTTCATCAGTGGTCACAGGACGCTGCCCACAGGACACTGTTGGCTGGATATTTTTGGTTGGTGGACTATTCTCAGTCCAGCAGTGACACTGAGGTGTTTAAAAACTCCAGAAGCACTTCTGTGTCTGATCCACTCGTACCAGCACAACACACACTAAAACACCACCACCATGTCAGTGTCACTGCAGTGCTGAGAATGATCTGCCATCCAAATAGTACCTGCTCTGTTGTGGTCCTATGGGGTCCTGAACCCTTACTATTAGAGCAAAGGGGGGGCTAACAAATTATGCAGAGAAACAGATGGACTACAGTCTGTAATCGTAACACCAAAGTGCATGTGCATTGTAAGTGGACCTAATAATGTGGCCAGTAAGTGCAGTATTACAATATTTTAGGTGAAAAAATAGTGGAAACATAAGTGTTGATGCCCGTAACATTGCATTAATGTTGCTTGGTTAACTTCCTAGTGCTTAAATGAAAAGTATTTTAAGTATAATGAACAAAGTGTAAACTTCATTCTGTAAATCAGAGAAAGTTTTCTTTTGTAGAGTGATTTGCAGTCAGAAGGAAAACACTGCAGTACATTGCAGTGTGTCATAACGCAATACTTGGCACATTGTACATCTATAAAGATTGCGGTAGAATCACAACATTCAGGAGTTGGCCCTTGAAGGACACACACCTTCCCAGCTCGGTAGCAATGTGTGATAGGAGAGAGCTTGAATCATCATTGGTTCATGCATCATGATAGTATCATATTGTGATTCCCACTGCTAATAATATTAACTCTGTCTTTTTCCACTTTCCTCTCTTTCTCCTTCCCTTCTTCACTCCCATGAATTCTAATCGCTACATCGCAGTGTTAATTCTGTCTTCTTCCACTTCTTCTCTCTCTCTTTCTCTCTGTCCGCCTCTGTCCTCTTCGGCTGTGTATGCAGGACTCTAGTGAAGAGCTTGGTTATCAGTGTGACAGTGACTCTGAGCTGCCTCCTCACGCTGTGGCAAGTCTTCCTCTTTTAACCCATAGTATTCCTCACTTTTTCTGCTCTCAGCCACTTCTCTGACCACATACTGCATGTCCTGTCTGTCACTCTTCTGTTTCTGCTCCACCCTGACTGTCAGTAGAGCTATTACTTGAGCTGAGTGCTTGTCCTCTCCCTGCAGTGCTCCATTTGCTTCTTCTGTCTCATCACATTAGTGTATTACAGACTACATTGAATAAACACTCCAGAAATAACCATGACTGTAGAAATAATGTATCAGCTGACCAGAGAGAAATGACCTTTATAACATGCATTATTCAGGATCAGAAAACGAACTCGCTATGAACACTATAACTCTAAAAGATTAGAAAATATAGCAATAAACTAGTGTGTTAGCATTTTATTATTATTATTATTATTATTATTAATAGTAATGTAAATCTCACTTTTGATTCATTCTTAAACAAGTCAGTGCATTCAGTGTTTTATGCATTGAATTGTTTCCTAAAGAATCATAACTGAATCAAATTTTGAGCAAGTTAACGTGATTGAATTTTATTGTACTGATTACTATAAATTATTTTGCTCTGAATTCACAAATGTGACTGCTGTAACTGTTTACACAGTAGTGGAATGTAGATAATAAAAAGAATACGCAAAGTTTTTTTGAAGGACGTCCAAGAAATTTATTTTGGCCGAAACATAAGTGCATGCTTTTTTCATTTAACAATATTATTATCAGCATCAAATTCTAAATCTGTGCTATTGAATCATCACATTTAGATCATTTCATTTCATTTTTATTATTATTATTAATCATGGGCTACTGTATGATTGATGATGCATGATTCTGTGTACTTTTGAGGGTTGATTTGTTAAGACTGCCGATTGAGACTTAGTCCTGATGGGTAGTAAATTTGCTTGAGTAGCAGGTATTCAAAGACACACAGAGGGTGATCCCCCTGGATGAAGTTCCACTGGTCCCAGGAGAGACCATTAAAACCACTGGTGAGTCTCTTCCTGTCTTCTTTCTTACTACACGCAATATTTCCTTACCACCTGCTTCCGTTATAACACCAAGAAATCTCTGGTTGCTCTGTCTTGCGTAGCTAAAGATGTGATGTACATCTGTCCGTTCACTGGAGCTGTGACTGGCACACTGACTGTCACAGACTACAAGCTCTACTTCATCAGTCTAGAGAGGGTAAGGACGTCTCATCCTTTGCAGTACTGCAATGTGGTTGCATGTGTAAAAATAAAGAAGGTTTGAATTGGCAGCAGGTCAAATAAGGATCAAATAAGTAACTCACTCATGTTTTTGTCCTTGTTTTGTTTTTGTTTTTTTCCTTTCAGGATCCTCCATTTGTGCTGGATGTGAATCTGGGGGCGATCAGCAGGCTGGAGACCATCAGTGTTCAGAGCCATGGAGAAAACACACGGGGCATGGAGATCGTCTGCAAGGTGAGAGACTGACCTACACTGGCCTGGATCCTACAGGTGGGCGATATGGCAGAAATATGACATCATGATGTCATATATACCACTTTCCCCCTTCCGATACAGATATTGAAATGTCAAGTATCGGCCAATACAGATACTGATCTGATATTTCTTCTTTATAAACTACTAAGCTTTGCTGCCCAAGGAAGCATCACTCTTTTTTCCTCTGGTCATCTCCACAAACTAAACCTTTACTGATTTCCTGGTACTGATTGTTGGGATTATGTTGATTTCCACTAGTGCCTCTCTAGGATTTCCAGTGTTATCCCATTGCTTATTCGATGCCTTATTTAAATACCCAATACACTGATGTACGGATGTCCATATATTTAAACAGACTCCCCACCACCTCATGGTGGTCCACCAGTTTTTGTTTCAGACCTGAGGGAAACACCATGATACCCAGTATGTATCACTATATTTTGTTTGTGAACAAGTTTGAATGGGCACTGCAGCAAAACAGTAGTCCCACATTTAAAAAAGACTTTGAAAAAGGGATTTGTTTACAATGTGCACAATGATTTTTTCAGTTTTTGCAGAAAAATAAGCTATTTAAAGAGGAACAGGAGGAACAAACAACTGGTACAAAGTATATTGCAATAGTTGCTGTGCAGTTTTTATATGCTGGTTTTCTGATACAGGCAGTTGTTCAGTGTTCTAAAAATATTGACAATATCCACAATACACATAATTTGTATGTTGAAGTAATTTGTCGTGATAACTCATCATCATATTGCCCAGCCCTATTGGACTGTATGTTTAATGCAAATGATGCGACAAACTGTTGTGAAACCAGGGGATCTTTACAAATGCTGATTCATTCAATTCAGCAGTAAGTTTTCATCTCTCTCTCTCTTTCTCTCTCTCTCTCAGGACATGAGGAGTCCTAGGTTTGCCTATAAGACAGAGGAGCAGTGTAAGCTGGAGATTGTGGAGACGCTTACCAAGTACGCCTTCCCTCTGTCCAACGATCTGGTCAGTAATCCTGGCACTCAGCCTCACTTAGTCATCAATAGCTCTTAGTCCTCATTAGAGGAGTGCTTCAGGAAGCTGTCAGTCATTTATTCTAATTTTTTTCCAGCCTCTGTTTGCTTTCCAATACAAAGAGGAGTATCCGGTAGATGGATGGAAGGTTTATGACCCAGTGGCTGAGTACAAGAGACAGGTTCTATATTTATAACGTTTTGTAACTATTTCATTAAATTAGAAATATATCATGATTTAAAATAACTCATTCTCTCATTCCTGTGCTCTCTCTGTAGGGTCTGCCTAATGAAAGCTGGACTATCAGTAAGATAAACAGTAGTTATGAAGTGTGTGACACATACCCTGCTCTGCTGGTCATCCCGACCAGCATCAAAGACGATGAGCTTAAAAGAGTGGCCTCTTTCAGAGCCAAGCACCGCATACCGGTTAGTGTGTGTGCACATGTGTGTCCACTATTACTGATTCAGTTTCTATTTGCTCGTAATGCAGGCCTTTTCACTGGTTGTGTAATTGATATTAGAGATGCAAATGTTTGCAAATTCTTTGGACTGATAACAGACAGTTATTGTCAGCGATTAATCAGTATCCGGCAAACGTAGAAACAAGGATGTGATCCATTAAAAATAAGTTATAAAATGAACAGTTCCCGTTCTTAAATTTGACTGGCTGAGACACATTTGAAGCTGTAGTAAAATACCTGATATACACACACTTAGGAGAGCACACATCAGCTGTATTCTGTGGTGATGCAATGGAATGTAATGCTGAAACCGTATTAAACACAGACTACGTTTTTCTTTCAACCGAGGGCATGACAACTGAAATATGTTCAAGAATACCAAAATTAAAAGCTGATGAAGTACATTGCACACCCATGTGTGGTTTTCCTTACATCACACTTTCTGTCCGAGATCACGAACAAAAAATTCTTACCACTTGTGGATATTTGCTTTTGATATGGTACGTCATTATACCCGTGCTGCGTCCTCTCCAAAAGTGGTCCAGAACATCACTATTCATAGCTGCATGCTTCTGCTTCCAGCAGAACCAATTACCTAATGCGCCCTCATGCATACAATTCAGAAACGTTCCTCAACTTAGATGATAAGTTCTTAGTGCTGTTTACTGGAAAGGAAACGGAATTCAAATGAGCTTCTAGTGATGTTTATTTGTTGGTTAACGGTTAATCAGTTAATCATGTTCATCCCTAGTTGATAAGTTGATAGTTTTAAGTTCATATCTTAAATGCTGTGTTGTAGGCCAAGTAGCCCATGGATGTATAAAGAGCCATACAATATATTGTTTGTGAGTCATTATTAGTCATTATCATAATATTAGCTACTGATGTCGAAGAAGGCTGCAGTTTTCAAACAAGCCTTCTAAAAATAAATATTTTTATTGTTCTATGATGAGCATCCTGCTCAATCTCAGATGTTACACTTGAGTGTTCTTTTGGTGTTTTAATGAATGAAGACATTCAAGTGATCCTACAAACATGGATAATTTTGTAATGAATGCATATCGTATCATAAGCTCACCAGTGTGGTTTTAATAGACTGCAAGACATTGCAGTATGTAGCTGTGGTATTTTGATCCATATCGTGAAGCCCTGTATTTATGTATGGCTGCTTTTCCCTGCAGCTAGTAAAATAGCTTACTAGTGATGTCACTTTTCATGTGTGACATGGCATGTGTTTTCACCTGCTCTCTCTCAGGTCCTCTCATGGATCCACCCTGAGACTCAAGCCACTATCGTGCGCTGCAGTCAGCCTCTGGTGGGCCCCTCAGACCGGCGCTGTAAAGAAGATGAACGTTACTTGCAGACCATCATGGATGCCAATGCTCAGTCACACAAGCTCACCATATTTGATGCCAGGCAGAGCAGCGTCGCTGACACTAATAAGGTAAAAAGAGGACTGAGACAGGGTTTAAAATGGAGTTGTGCTTATATATGTATATGATTATTGCGAAGAATGATTATCATAGGTTTATTAGTAAGGCTGTCAACAATTAAAATAATAAATCTATTAAGATTAATTACTAATATTAGTAATTAATTAATACACAACGATTTCCAAAAAAGTTGGGACACTGTGCAAAATGAAAATAAAAATAGAATGCGCTTGCTTTAAGCATGCGCCAGCATACGAAATAATGCCTGTCAAGATAAAAGGAAGACAGCTATATATTCATATCTCTGTATGCTGATGATATATTGTTGTATATCTCCAGCCCTCCAGTGTCCACCCCTCCACTTCTTTTGTTGATAAATACTTTTGGATCATTTTCTGGATTTACAGTCAATTGGAAAGAAAATGTAATTTATTACATTAAAAGCATGAACTTATCAACTATTTATTATGCTATTTAAATATAATCACACAATTACATGATAAATTAGTTTAACACGATCACAGTTAATTACATGGGGAATTACATGTACATTCGATTTACATTCTGTATCAACAAGTTTCGAGTCTGCACTTTGAATTTTTTTGTTTCGGTTTCCACAAATAACAAAAATATGAACAAAATGTACAGGATACTTTTTTCTTTCTGCAAAACAAGCCTCCACGCACAACAAGAACTTTTTATCACATTCAAGTCATAATAAAATATCTACTGTCCTACTGAGGTGGTAAGGATTGAAAGTTCAGCACTGGCAGAATCTGTATTGTCAACAGAATTTACCCGCTTGTTTCCGTGAACTATGATTGAGAAATTAATTACTATCAAATTATTCCATGCTTTTGTTCTCGCCAGCAATAAGATTATGATTCTATCTATTTTTACATTTTTTACTCACTCACTTACTCTTTCTAATTCTCGTTTTCATCTTTTCATCTCCAGGCGAAAGACGGAGGTTACGAGAATGAGAGTTTTTATCCCCATGTGGAATTGAATTTCCTGGATATCCCCAACATCCATGTGATGAGAGAGTCTCTGCGGAAGCTGAAGGAAGTGGTCTACCCCACCATCGATGAACTTCGCTGGCACTCTGCAATAGACGCCACACACTGGCTGGAGTATATCAGGGTAAACAGTACACACACACCATTATTGCGTCATTGTTGGATAAGCTACTTTACCTTTTATCTGTGGAACTTTTGTAAGCTATTCAAAACAAACAAATACTGAAATGTAGCAAAAATAAGGAGCTGTTATGATGGACACCAGATCGAAGAAACAGCGAACCAACAGGCATTATTTCACACAGATAGACCAAACACACTGCCACATTGCAGCTGTGCCACAGAAAACCCACATTAACCACCACATTAACAAAGTAATGTCCATACCTGAAATATGGTATTTCCTTTGAATCATATATTCTCTTAGCCTGCCTGAGCACAAATGAAATCTCCAAAAACATATGGGTATAAAGTGGGGTTTTATTTATTTAATCAAGTTCAGTGTTTTACGTCACATGGAACTGGCGATTGTTACCAAAACAACAGCATATTCGAATTTGTTTCTGAATAAAAATATGAAAGTTACATGTAAAAAAAATCTACAAAGGTATAAATATACATCATATGTCAGGTTCTAT
The DNA here is from genome assembly GCF_904425465.1 of Colossoma macropomum. Classification (NCBI taxonomy): domain Eukaryota; kingdom Metazoa; phylum Chordata; class Actinopteri; order Characiformes; family Serrasalmidae; genus Colossoma; species Colossoma macropomum. The sequence continues at coordinate 164,741 of NW_023495247.1, read as the reverse complement.
GGTATTTTTCGTTATCATAGTTAATTTAGCTTTTGGACGTGTTAACTAGATGACTGAACAAATGACCTAAATTCTACAGAAAAAGTAATGAATAATATCCATACATATATATAAACTATGTGTAAACTAATCACTGCAGTGGTGATTTGTCACCTGTCTTTATTTACCCTAACTTTACTGGTTACTTCTGTGTGTGCTGTTAGCTGCTGTTAGCAGGTGCGGTGCGTATAGCGGATAAAGTGGAGTCCAGTAAGAGCTCAGTGGTGGTGCACTGCAGTGACGGCTGGGACCGCACAGCTCAGCTCACCTCCCTTGCTATGCTGATGCTGGACTCCTACTACCGCACGCTCAGGGGCTTCCAGGTGCTGCTGGAGAAGGAGTGGATCAGCTTCGGACACAAGTTCGCCTCGGTGAGCACCAACAGCAGGGGGTGTGCGCGTGTACAATACTGTTCAAACGTTAGAAATCACTCACGCTTTTTTATTGTTATTATTTATTCAGTAATGTAGATTGATTAAGTGTAGATTGATATAAACTAGTCACCAGAATACATGTTGTGATATTTTATGTATCCTTGGAACAACTAGGACATATTAAATAATCAGTGTTGTGCTGTAATCTCCTGTAAACAATAGTTTTTTTGTTTTGTTTGTTTTTAAATTTGACTTGATCACCACTTTTGTAATACTAGACATTGTGTATCATTATTATTATTATTTTTATTATTATTGTCATTATTATTATTACTATTAAAAAAAATTGTATTACATGTTCATTCTTAATATTATACAGCTTTCTCATTCATTTTGGAATCATGTACAGCTCTGTTCATCAGTCTGAGCACATCTATCATTTCTTCTTCCAACAAATCATTTGAATCATGTGAAGTTGAGATGAAAGAGATGAAACATCGTTTTAGAATTATTTTATACATGTATCTGCAACAACATTGGCTTTATGTTATTTAACTATTGAATATGAATACAAACTACTCCAGGCTATTATTATACGCCAGGGTATATTAAAATGTATTAACCTTTTCTCTCTCTCTCTCTCTCTCTCTCTCTCTCTCTCTCTCTCTATCCCTCTCTTTTTCGCAGCGTGTTGGTCATGGAGATGAGAATCATGCTAACTCTGAACGCTCGCCTCTCTTTGTGCAGTTCATAGACTGTGTGTGGCAGATGATGAGACAGGTGATCTATTTGTACTACAGTAAATATTAAGTTTCCTTTTGTACCTCTACCGTTCAAAACAGGAAACTGCATGCTTCATTGTACTAGATATTATTAAGAGTAAGTTCTAGTTATGGTTATAACTGTATGTATGTGTTTTTTTTTCACAGTTTCCCTCTGCATTTGAGTTCAATGAACTCCTTCTTATTACCATCTTGGACCACCTGTACAGCTGCCTCTTTGGTACATTCCTTTACAGCAGTGAGCAGGAGAGGATGGAAAAGGCATGATCCACTTTATAACACATGGGGGAGGCTTTGTAACTGAAACACTGTTTGTACTGTACAGTTTGTCCAGTTCTCTTAAATACAGCTTTTCTTTCTATTTTTCTTCTAACTCAGGAAGTGCAGAGTAAGACAGTGTCTCTGTGGTCCTACATTAACAGTCAGCCAGAGGACTTTACTAACCCATTCTATGTGGACTATGAAAACCATGTCCTGTATCCCCTGGCCAGTCTGAGGCATCTGGAGCTGTGGGTGGGCTACTATGTGCGCTGGAACCCTCGCATGAGACCACAGGTGATTACACTGGAAAACTCATTTAATACTCTTGTGAAATATGTAGATGGTTTAAGAAAATGCACTTTGAGTTCCTCTGTTCTATATGAGAATTTGTATTGAGACAAACTAAGCTAAGTTTACACAGAGTACAAGTCAGTTAAACCTTGAAATCTGACATCACTATTTTCGTCTTTGCATTTTTAGTTCCTGTTTGTGTTGCAGGGCTTCAGCAAGTGACATTAAAAAAAAGGATAGTTTTTCATAGCCTTTAGTAAAGCTCTGGTGTTTTAATGGTGGCACTGACAAGTCACCTCTAAAGTGATTTACAGTGGTAGGTAAAGGTAGCATCAGGAGACTTGCCCAAGGACTTTATTGGTGTAGTAGTGGAATTCTGTCCTGGATGGGAATTTAAACCCCAGTGTCCCTCTGGGTTATCCACTACACTGTCCAGCTATCCAGCTAAATCTTGGGGTGGCACACCAAACAATAAGCCGTAACTGAATTTCAGGAATTCTATTATGCTTGCTTGATAATGCTTTTGTAGTATATTGACTAGTTGAAAACTATGTTACTATGAGAGTTAATGAATTGCATACTGTGATACTTTTTTATTTTATAGCTAATGTTACTAATTATCTGGTGTGCATTAGGGCTGTCAAAATTGGCCAGAAATGACAGTATCCCATCTAAAACCATGTAGGTTCAAACCATTCAAGTATCTGTTTTGGCACATTTTGTCCATAAGAGGGCAAACCAGTACAACAAGAGTGTTGCATCAGATTCAGTTCCCCCTCAAATTCACGTGCTGCTTTCACTGAGAAGAAATCAGCACCAAACAACACTGCAACTACATAAAGTAAAAAAGATTCAAGAAAGGTGTAAATCTTCACTTTGCCACCGATTGGATTATTAAATTGAGGCAAAAGCCTTTTTTTTTACCCATTTCGCTTTCCATTGTTTCAGTGCTGTGTACCCACACACCACACACCCGCAACCATGATCTATCAGGGGGAATGTGACTTTGAGGAGGAACTGAATCAGATGCATATGGGTGCATATTTTCAGATGCCCTCAGCTTGCTAGTGCTGGAATAATAGGCTAACTCATGCTTACAAAGCTTGCATAAAACTTCATCTCAAGGTTTCACAATTTTGCTGTCTACTGACCTATAAGAACTGCCCTGAAGTATTTCCAAACAGGGCTTTTTAGTTTGCTGCTTTTTTCACAATTGAACATTAATTTTTACAATGAAATGTGTGTGTGTGTGTGTGTGTGTGTGTGTGTGTGTGTGTGTGTGTGTGTGTGATTAACAATTTGATTATATAATTGAATTTAGAATATTTGTTGACAGCCATGGTACCTAGTGTAATACATCAGATAGAAGCATATTATGCAGCATATGCGTATGCCACTCACCGGGGGGCCAGCGATGGTATCAGGGTGATGGTGGCCCTCTTGGCTCCCCCCTTGACGACACCATTGCTATTTCTACTAATAACACCATGGTCAGATCCCTTGGACTCACCACACACACACACACACTTTCTAAACTGCTTATCCTGGGTCGGGGTGGAGTGCTGGAGCTTATCCCAGTGGTCACTGGGCGGAAGACAGGATACACCCTGGACGGGTCGCCAGTCCATCACAGGGACACAGACATATACATTCCTTGGTCTCATCAGAAAGAGTTAAAAACAAACAAAAAGAAAAAACTCAGCACCATGTTGAAGACTAAGAAATCAATTGATTTCTATGCAGCTAGTTTACCAATAGGCTTAATACACATTAAAAGTATACCTATATATTAAACTCTGTGTACTGTTTTTTCACCCCACATTTTGCAATACCAGTATTTTTTCCTCCCAAATCTACTGAACTGTGTGTTTCTGTACGTTTCGTACAGGTGCCAGTACATCAGAATTTGAAGGAGTTGTTGTTTTTACGTGCTGAGCTGCAGAAGAAAGTGGAGGAGCTGCAAAGAGAGGCATCATCATCACGATCCATCTCCTCATCCTCAGAACATGCATCTTCACCCTCGCATAGCGGTACACCACTCCACACCACTGTTTAAATATGCACACACATGGGCGACATTTGGGGGGGGGCAATAGGGGGCATTTGTCTCTGCTAAAATGTTTGTCAACTCACTTTAACCATGGAATACTGCCATTTTTCAAAACAAAACTATTTACTATGTATAGAGACTGAGCCCTACAACATTAGGGGGCGGACTGTGTTCTGATGTGAGGAGTTTCCAAGCAATGCAATGTACTATCGAAAGCACTGCAGTCACCAACTTTAAATTATGCCACGGTGAAGAGCCTCACTAGAAGCACAGTCTCTACTCTGTTAGCAATGGGAACAGATAGCGACTTTCAAAAATTCTGGAAGCACATGGTTGACTTATGCGCTTTCTGTAGTTCCGTGTCTTACTTGGCATTACTATGTTACTACAAGGAATTGTATTTTGGTGTACTGGACAAAACCATACAGAAATCTGCGAGAGCCTTCAGGAAAATGACATGGAAAGCCAAATCACACTGAACAATATGGAACTATTCTTGCTTGTGTCGACTGAAAACATGAGAAACACCATGAGTCAGGAGTCAGGAGAGACTGTTGGAGTGCTGAATTATGAACGGGCCATTCACATAGACTTGGAAAAAACGGTCAGTGCGTTAAATGCTGTGCCCAGTGGGTGCCGTCTTACGGTAGGACATTGTTTATACTTTGATAAATGTAGGCTATTTGCTAAATACAGGTTTTGTACTTACTGTGTAGTTGACTGAGATGGCTTGCCCCCCTGACGTAAGTCTCAAATGTCGCTCATGTGTACACACATCACACCCACACGCAACAGCACTTATCCACAAATACTCACTCAAGCAAGGGCAGTAAGTGCATGAGTACATCAAAAGAAATGAGCAAAGACACAGACATTGATATTCTCGTTCTTAAACCCGTAAGTCACTGTAGTTTCGGAATTTTAAAGTTTCAGACCTTTTTATAAACTGTGAAAAAGTGCTCATAATGTTTCTTTGCGTTCTGTAATGATATAGTTAAGATGTTTGGGTCATGTTGTTTATTATCTAATATTGGAAATGTAAATATGAACAAATGAATTAATATATTTGTACTTAACCTAAAAACAGTGTTGTATCCATTGGTTTATGCTGTTTTTCACTCCGTCTTTACTTGCCATCCCACAGTTGCCACTCTGTGCCAACCGATCCTTTTCATGTTTTTTTTTTTACATTTGTAAGCTGTTATTAGTTACTTGAACTCATTCAATATTGTGTAATATTTTCAAAGAGAATACTTTCTTCTACTTTTATATTTGATTGCTTTTATTTTTCCATTTTGTCTTTTTTGTCATTACACTGAAGTTTGATAGCTATTTCAGTATTTTTTAATAAGGCTAATGTTCTCATTGGTAATATATGAAGCACTGATGAAGAGGGATGATGTAGTTTGATAGTATGAAGGAGTTGAATGTGACTGAATTGTACTGCTCTATAAGGCCATCATTGAATCTGTCTTTTCTTTGCAATTGTATGCATTTTTTATATGAGGGAAACCGTGTCATTACTGATATGTTGAGGGTCATGAAGGTCACAGTTGTTACATACATGAAATATTAGCTATAACACAATTTACTGTGACATGTCAGTGCAGTGTTGATGTTACAAGTTGAACTGGAGGTACTTTATATGTTTGTTTTTATTCTTCTAAGTTGCCCATTTATTAGTTGTTTTGTATCCCAATATACTTTGTGGCAAGTGTGTTCAGTGCAGTGGTGGCTCCACAGTGAGGTGTGTCTTCATTTAATATGATCCAAAACAAAACTGTTTCACACCAATTCAACTAACTGTTTGGTTGGTATCTTCATGATTTGTTTACAGAACAAAAAGCTTCTTATGGCCAATGTCTGGCACTTGGTGTCTTAAACCAATATCTCACTTTAGAAATAGGGAAAGCAGTATGTTGTGTGAAAAGAACATGCAGATATGTGAATGAGTGATTAGGGGGTAAATTAAGAGGGGAGTTGGTAATAAAATCATCGATGTTGGTACAAAACCTTCTAACTCCAAAAAGGTAACTTTACAGAATGCTTCATTTTTAATGGAAATCAACATTAAGATTTCATTTTGGACCATTTTTATAGGTCTATTCATCAATGTAAAGGGCAGCTGGCGTTCAAGTGGTGTTAAAAAAATATATAATAATTTTTAAAAAATGGTGGTAGTTTTGTACCAACAGTGACAGTATGTTGAAATGAGGCCAAAGGTGCTTTACATGGATGTAGAGACATTAAAACATTAAGATTAGCACGTTTATAAATAAATAAATAAATAAATAAATAAAAAGTGGTGCTTGGCTGAAATCTTGTCTGCCAGTCATGCTTTCAGTGCATTTACTGAGAATGCCAATTCAATCATAATGCCACCTTCACCACCGATGCACTTGCAGTCTATTATTTGTGAGACTAATGTTCTAAGCTTATTCACTGTATTTCTTATTCCTCACCCACCATGTTTATGCACTCCTTCTATACATTTTAAAATGTTACCACATTTACTGTAGTTGAGAATGTGCCATGCCTTATAGCCAAGTTTAAAGAAACTTCTGACATTCCAGTGGGAAAAAAATAAAGAAAAAACATTAAAAAAGCATCGAAGTCTCATGTAATTTCAGTCCATTTTATTGTTTTTTTGTTCACATTAATCTCTTTCTATCAGGAATTGCCAGTGAGATAAGGAGATTTGAGAACAGATCTGTAGTGCTAAAAAACAGTAGAAACGTGACAGTTTTAACAGTGAAGATTGTCGATAGATCTTAACTAACTCTGGCCTTCACTCGGGGGTGAGTGTGGGTGCAACAGTCTGACCTGAACAGAGCAGAACAGGCACTGATGATCGCAGTGAGACTCCATGCAGAAAATCAAATCTGGTCAAGGTCAAAGACAGTGCAGTAATCCCACAACACAAAGTCTACCGTACAGCATTACAGTCTGATCTGCAGCATAGGTGTTGTAATGCTTACATACAATCACATCACTGGCAGTGCAAATCCAAAAAACTCTCTCACTATAAAACTCGTCCAAACTTCAGAAGTCAACCAAGTACGCAAGAAAAAATGTTGTCTATAGCTAGATAACCAAAGCATGCATCTGTGTTTTCACCCTTTTTTGAAGAGCGTTGCGGTTTGTATCTAAATGACACAAGAAAGCCCAGAATTCCTTACAGACTAGATGCAACGTCCGACTCATGACCTATATGGAATACGTAATCTCGTTTCATAGATTAAGCCACAGTTCACGAAGGATGGTCGAATCCGCCGGTTATAACAGTCAAATTATGAAGAACAAACACTGTCAAATTTGTTGTTAAAAATTCGAGTAAGTGGTCAAGGCATTTGTGAATTTGAAATTTTGCTACAAACCAACTCTTATCTGAACAGTCACCAGCTAGTCAAAGCACATGCAAAGGGACAAGATCACTCCCTCATTACCATATCTTTGGTGTTCTGCATTTCTGCCATAAGTAGCTCCCAAGATGCTACATCTAAGTGGTAAACCTAACAAACAAAATGGCAGCGCAGGAAAAAGTTACATTCAGCAGACATTCTGTTTGTTAGTTAGAAACCATGGATATGGAACGGAACCCTTGATAGGACGTGACTGTCAGTGCAGTGCAAAAGGTAGCCGTATTCAAGCAGGAGTATTAGAGCAACAGCAAGTGGTTGATGTTCAGATCTTTCTATTCTAACTGTAATCTTGCAGAAAGAGAATATTTGGGTTGTTGGATCTGTGTTCTTCTGTGACATGTTGGAATGTCCTACCAAGAGTTCAACCACACACATCTGGTTTGGACACATTCAACTGCAGTCAGTACTGTATTCCCTTCTGCGTTAGTGCTGTTTTTCCCCCTGTGTACAGGGTAAGGCATAAAAAAGGAAAGCACCAGCAGGAAGTGGCTAAGAAGATAGAGAAGGTGCATCAGAACGGAGCATGACAAAAAGGAGGTGACAGGTGACAGAGAAAGCTGGGAAATCTCGGGAAGGAAAATAGGGCAAATTTAGGCTGTGCTCCAATTAACTTTTTGCTTCGTTTCTCTTCAAAATGAGCCCTCTGGTCTTCACGGTTAAGTAAAGCTAAGGAAAAGAGCCATTCAACACAAATGAACTACGAAAGGTCTTCTCAATCACATGGATCTTGTGAAAGGACCAAACACGCAAATTGGAACACAGCCGAAAATTCCGTAAGGCAACAGCAAGACTGTGAAGGGTGCAACAGATTGTACTAGGATTAAAAAGACAAAAAGCTAAGTCCAAACGCTCCACTAATAATATGACCGCTAAGTTAAGACAACCCCATTCTAGTAAAGCGGGAAGAGTGGGGGACACAAATACCTCCATACATATACTGCTACAAGTGTGTATAAGGATACACTGATATGACCATTCGAGTACAAACTTGAATACACGCAATACACAATTTACAAGCACAATATCTTTAAAAAGTCCCAAAAAGGCAAATTCCATAAGGGATACAAAAACGTAATAAGCTGTTCGAGTACTGTCAGCACAAACATTTAAGATTGACCTCGGCGTCTATGTATTCCTTCTCTTAGGCCTAATTCATACAAGCCTACCTAGGCATCTTCTTCATATTCAACTCACCTATTTCTTAAAAACATGAACTGCTACCATTGGTGTACTGATCATCAAAACACACGAAAACAAAGCTTAGTTAGCAAGACTCAACACAGTTTCTTCAACACAATCAACTTTTCACACAGGTAATTTCCAGTTACTTAAAATGCAAATGAAAACGTGAGCAGCTGTAGGTTAGAGTTTGACATCAGTGTCAGTCTGTTTTTTTTTTTTTTGTAGCTTCACTAGAAACTAGTTAAGATTCTAGGACACAAAAACCTGCTTATGTACAACAATCACTTCACACTATGTGTAAAAGCAGGGCAAATATATACAGATCATGTAAAAACATTTGAAATTGTGACAAGAGTGTGCATTAAAAGGTAATAAATCGTTAGCAATTGGGGGTTAAGGTCACCTCCATCAATAACCCATTTGCAAAGTTTTTCCTATGGAAGTGGATTTCAGATCAATGTATATTAATATTAGTTATTCAGTCACCTTCTACAACATTTGCGTAAACCAGATATGGATTAAACACCTTAGTTACACAGTGACAGTGTCGCACTCATATGTGAAGCCAGCGGATTTAGGGCAGCTGTAATAAAAGTATTAAATTGTCTGGAACAAAGTACACAAATCCTCTTGCAATAGCACTTTTCTTCATTTTTGCAGAATTTCCCACTTCATAGGAATAATATTGTAAACAGTCATATATTACTTGTGATGAAGGCAAACAGTTAAATAAATATGATATTTACAGAAAGTCTGACTAGATGAGAAAGCTGAATGGGTAGTTCAAAAAAAGAGTGGGTTAGCAGGTGCAGGCTGGGAAAGATGGTGTTTTCCCCATCAGGAGGGCATTCATATTTATCACTGCACCCTCCTCAGACTGGAAGATGCAGTACAGGTTACACTGCATTATCTTCTGCAGGTGGCTCAGCATTAGCGGGCTGGAGTAGAGTTTGTTGAACTGGGAGGACAAAATGACGAAAACACAAGATTAATAGATACATCATAAAATTAATTAAGACAATCAAACAACAGTGACAATGGACATTACAAGAATATTGATCTTATTCTTGTATCTCTTCAATTAAACTTTAGAAGTCCCAGTTATGACCATCAATAAGCAAAGCATAGCATAATATTTCTCACTTGCAGTTCAACAAAATAAGCGTGGATTCTAAATTTCGATCGATGCCACGTTTTTGTTCATAAGTAGTTGTCTAAAGATGGATAGTTTGGGACAGAAGCTCAGGAAGGTCTGTCATACTGGGAAACAGACCTCCTATACTCCTTGTACTACTCCTAATGATTGGAATGTGATTAAAAGTTACTGTTGTGAATACAGAAAGAAAAAATCTTTACATTTACATTACACGTCAGTGGAAAAAAGTCTGAAGACTCATAGCTGTCACTACAGAATGTAAATCGAATGTAATTCATTATATAACCATGTAATTAAATATATAATTATAGAAATTAGTTAAATGTGTAATTATATATAATTACATTTGTATACTATGGTAAAAATGCAATAATACTCTAGACTTCTAAGGCTTAAGCATTATGTGTCAAGAAATTTCTTTAATGTGTAATACAACTTTTATGTCTAATCAACTGTCTTTTTGTGTGTTTGTCTTGTTCTGGGAGTTCTGGATTCGCTGATACATCTTTCAAAAGATCAGGTTACTGATGAAGGACGAGGGTGATGTATTTACCTTGAGGTTCCTGGGCCACAACAGCTTCTGGATTGTCTGTCTTAACCATGTCTGCATTCAGACTCTCTGGAGAAAATATAAAAAGACAATAAGGTACACTGGAGACTAAGTGGTAATAAATGGTCCACATATTAGTAAAGGTGCTGGCTGCTTGTTCTTACGCTGTACGCTAAAGCAGAACTTCTTCTTCTGGTAGGAGATGTAGCTGCTGACTGCACCAACCAGTGCCATAGCAACAGCGCTTACAATGCCAGCAATGGTACCAGTCTCTGCCATAGTGTCTAGAGGTGAATAAGACAGTTTGTCATAATGGGAAACTGACCTTGCTGATATAACTGACCTAACCTCTCATCATATCTCTAACAAAACATAAGAACAAATGCATACAAGCCGGGATCAATCTAAAACACATTTAAATTACCTACTTCTATTTTAGTTTAAAAAGTTAGGTATAATTCTTACCATAATCACCATTATCAGTAGAGTCCAAATCACCACTGTTTGCAGCTCCTCGCCCACCTGCGGAAACATGCACATCTGTAAATACTGCTGAGCTGTTATACTGGTTTTAACTATTCTATATTTTTGGTAGAAATTTACCTTCTCTATGAATCGGCAATGATAAGTTAGTAATCTGCATGATGCTAATGCATATTTAAAAACTGTCCTACTGGTCTCCCATATGGTAAAAATACAAGCATGAACAACACATTTTATATCCATCTTTTTGCCAAGTAGTTTGCCAAAGACAGCTCTAGATACTGCTGCCAAAACACAGTGCAGACAAAAAAATCATCAGGTTAAAAGTGTTGAAAAGGAAAATGGTCTAAAAATGCCACCTTTGCCTTTGTCAGGTTTGTAGCTGTCATCACTTCCCACATCCAGAAGGTCATCATCTGTAAAGGTACCACCTACAAGGACAGAACACAACTGTTAAGTTGGGAACAACAGGCTATAGGTAGATGATTGATGTGTGTGTCATCAAGCATCTACCTATATAAAATCTTCAAAACTGAGATCCTATAGCGAAGATTCCTCAAAAGGTCTTAGAAAAAGGAATTCAAGAGATACGTACATCTAGCTAGAAGAGAGAACAGCCTGCATTTCCAAAAGTAAAGAAAGTTAGCAGCTCACAAGATCCAGCAGAAGACCTATCAAGAAAAACTACAAATCTGGTGACTAAAACCACAATAACCATGCAGGGTTATTGGTTAACAGAATACAAGGTGATGGTTTATTAGTGAGATGTGCTCCTTACATTCCTTAGAACTATGTGTTTAGCCAGACTATGAATTAGGCCTTGTTAAATGCGAAGGTGGATTTAACTGTGGGGGGCAACAATGAGGCAGAAGAAAAACCTTCCAGAATTACAGGAGAGAGATGCCAAAAGACATGGAAGAGAAATACAGATTTTAGTTCCATGCCACAAAAGGTCACCCTTAAGCAGACTGCTGGGTTCCTTACCACCGTTTCCACCTCTGATACTGGGTCTGCCACCACCTCGGCCCCCTCCTCCAACACCTTTATCTGACAGGAACACGAGATTACAGTTCCCCACTATGATTTTACACTTCTAAGACAGCAACTAATGATACAACTCCAATCAATATGGAAAACTGCTCAACAGATCATCAAATCAAGATGATCTGTAAAATAATCTGTAAAAAGTAAGATGACCTGCTAAATGACTACTAAATGCTAGAAACAGTACTGCTTGCTAGTAGCAGAAAAGCTAGCCGGGTTACTTTCACATTTTTGGCACTGTTTTAAAAATGTTTGATAGCTGTTTCTGGTCTATTGACGACTGTTTTTCCAGACACAGGTTATGTCTTTTCATGGAATACATTACACATTCCATGGGAATTCTCCATAGGAAAATAGTCCATCCTCTGGCTGGAACTCTAGTTGAGTCTTTTTGCTTTAGAAATGATTCTGGCTCTCATTACAGTATTTGAGTCCAAGTACTGCAGTAGACTAAGAACAAAAAAAGCCCTGGGGTCTCATGTACAAATGCTGCAAGCCCACAAAAAGACTGTGCATGTCAGTTTTCAAACACATGCTGGCTTGACATGACAATCTGTTCTGCTATGATTTCAGACCATGTGTACAGATTCTGTCAACTAGTGACCTCAAATTGCACAGTCCTTCAAAATCCTGACTCTGAAGTGACCTATCAAAACCTGAAATAGCATTTGTTTGCTTATTTGTGTGGATACTTGATTATTCCTATTTGAAAACAGGACTTTAAAACTATGCAACATACAGTGATGCTGGCTCCTTTGCCAAACGTATGAGGGCAACTTTTGTCATGTGTGGGTTTGGCTATTTCAGCTACACCCACTGTTAACAGGGTGCACAAAATTAAGCAGACATGCATGCAATCTCCATACACAGACACTCGCAGCATCTCGGTCAACTTTCAACATGGTGCTGTCATAGAATGACAATTTTCCATCAAGATGGTTTATCAAATCCATCTTAGACCTTGATGTGTTGTTCCTTTATTGTTTTTGCACCTTTCAAAACATTTTCAAAAGTTCTCTGCTGTGCCCTTAATTAAAGACCTTTTTTTTTTAAGAAAATATGAGTAAGAAGACAGGATAGATGTTTTTTTGTTTTTTTTTACTTAATGAAGGAAGACATTTTTTTTTGACTGAATAAAACATTTGTATATATTATGATCTGTTTCCCAACTAATCGATTAATCAAAGTCATAATGGAGCAACTAATAGGTTATGAAAACAGTCATCAGATGCAGCCATAAAGAATTTGACTGTCCTGCACAGAGCCGTGACTTCAAATCAATCTTTGCAATGGCTGAAAGTATGTATATGTAACATAGCTTCAGATCTTAACACTGGACTACACTAGTACAAGTTATCACTCTGAAATATGCCAAAAGAGCAGACTTTTTCTGATAAAACGGGAAACGAGCCATTTAAGATATGAATCTTGAATGACTGACATCTTTTTAAATGTCAAGTGCACAAAATCAATACATTAGTCTTTAGTCTGAGGTGGCTGTATTGGTCCATTGCATTGGTCAGTGTAATTAAAATACACAGTCAAGTCTGGTTTGGGCTGTTACAGTGATACTGCGTAGGGCACCAGAATTTCGCAAAACAAACTCTTTTTGAGTGTGAAAATCCACGGCATTCATGGCAGAGAGACTGCAGCAAAGGCAAAAAAACCATACAACTTTACAGCCATGCAGGCTCTGCCAGTGATACTCAAAAACACCTAGCTTGGCTCTAGCATGACACTGTACAAGTATGCCAACAGAACCAGTTTCCAGCTCATTTGATTCAGAAAGTGAGTCGGACTTGTGTCGTTGCATCATCGGCACAGATTAACGGAATAGGGCAGTCAGCTCAGAGTGTCTCTCAAATGCGCAGTGAGCACACAGTGAAAACACATAAAAGGAAGAGGAAGCTACAAGTTACAGAGAGAGAGAAAAATCTAAATAATTCAAGGTTATTCTTAACATATGATTTTATTAAGCCATGGTGGGAAATGCAGGCGTTACAGCAAAGTAAATACAACATAAGCAAGTAAAATAAGAATAACTGAAAAGATACATGATGTTAAAATGTGATATTTTTTCTTATGATCATGAGGTTAAATTGTGAAAGGGCATTACTTGATTGTTTTTTTTGCCTATAAGGATGTGACCACTGTGTAGATACTAAAGAAAAGACTAGTTTACTGAAAAGAACTGGACATAAATATGGGCTAGCTAGCTAGCTAACACACCCAACAACTTCTCCCCTATGCCCACCCTCTTGACTGGGTGCCAGTCCAGTCATTTCAAGGATTTGAACCTGCATCCCTCCGGTTACTGACACACCTCTCCTACCACTTGGCTACTGGCCACAACTACTAAACATTAACCCTCAAGTGATCAAGGGTACCCGCTCAAAACGTGGCTCAAAACCGCGCTCGCCAGCATTTCGACTGAGCAAGAGTGCCAGTGTAATTATGTCCATTCCCAGACTCAGGAGTGGAAAAGGGCTACAGTACTGTGGTGCATGTATACTATGGTGGTAGTGTATTGTACCGTGTTGCTTGTATACTATTTTTGCAGTATATTGTATCATAATGCTTGTATACTATCGCAATAAAATATGGTATTGTGTCATTGTCTCATGATGCGCATTGTACGGTTAAGTTGCTGCCAATACCCTGCCCTCATCCTGACTCTGGCCCTCCAGACATGCAAACAAATGAAGCAGCCCAACAGCTCCATTTCAAAGCAAGAGAAAGGTTAAATGGTAAGCTGAGCTCATTTTTTGACCAGTTCCTTTAATGAAAGACTAATCTCATGCAGAACGCTACCGATATTTCTCAGTTCATTTTTTACATTTATGATCTCATCTACAGTGTTTTTTTGATGTTCACACTCATGCTCCTCTGTGACTGAAGCACAGGATGCAGTGGACGCATGTTCACAGCCAGTTGCTGTGGATACACCAGACACAGTGGGCTTGGCATCACCTTCCCCTTCTCCCCCTGAAGTAATGATATCCAAGAGATCAAAGTCCCCTGTGTGAAGAAAAATGAACAGCACTGCATAACCTCGCATGTGCAGCCTGATTTCTGTTTACAGTATTGGGAAATGTTTAATTTGTGCTCTTTATTACAAGTCAATAACTCGCTGTCACCAAAAGTCAAATCCAAATCTACCTTCCACAACTCACCAAATGCCAGATGTTAGAATCTCTCAGATAATCGAGGAAACTCGCTGCTTCGTCAGCCAGCAAACAATGATTCTTCTTTTAACCTCAACTGTGACATCTTTTTTATTTGGGGTATTGTGTCATTCTCTCAATCAAACACATTTGCTGCCAGTGACTAGCTTTGCCACACAATCAATTTACATTACTTGACAAACCACCGAATAAAACATTTCTCCCGGCCTGAACATCATCATTCATCATCTCTATTTCACTGTTACTGAAATGTTTCTTTTTCATATTTTTTTCCCATATTTTGTCTTAACGAGAAAGTCAAAAAAAGGGGGCATCTGTCATTTGCATATACCAATAAGGCATATCTCTGGGTAGGGACAAGGTGGGGTCATAGGCTGGTGTGCTCAATTTCACACTGAGTGTGTTTCATAAAGGAAAGGTGAGCAGGACACATGTATGCACGCTTTTGTCTGAATTTCTGTGAGTGCACATATTTTCAAAGCTTTGTATGTTTGCCACCTTTAGTGTTCTGCTGTGTCTCACTGAAGAACAATCAGTGAACTATAAGGTCCTACTATATTTACACTGGATGTCCAAAAGCAACATTTTTGACCTGTAATGTAATTAACAGAATTATTCTGCTTTGACACTAGACGTTACGCCTAACCTACATTACTTAATTCTATCTCTCTGAAGCCGTGATAAACACTGATATCACCAGTACTAAAAAGAAAGATCTGAGTTAATTACAAAACAAGCACATGTAACAAAACACTCTGGCATACAAACTAGCCATAAAAATGACAGCAGTCCCATATTGAAATTATCGTAAAATAACTTCAGATAGCATCCTTAACATGAACCCAACATCACAAGCAAAGGAAAAAGAACAGGGGAAGAAACACCTACCTCCTTTGCCAGTGTCTTTCCCTTTCCCTCCAATGTCATTGCTGGGGTCCAAAGCATCACTGAGGTCAAATTCATCTAAATCTATGAGGTAAATATTATGTATTACGTACACTGTGTTAGATCTTCTTTAGAAAAAAGGTAGTGAATTCCGTCATATAACAATATCAACAATATGACAACTATTATGGTATTTACTAGGCCTAAATGATGTCACTATAACATGCTACAATCTATTGATAATGTAAAAAACAACAATTTTATTGTATATAATATAGACCCTTATAGACCCTGATGTAACATTTTAAACAATGAATGATTTAAATAACATTATGCATTTAATGCTGTGCAGCTGCCATGCAGGATTACAATTAACTACAAAACATTTAGAATGAGGGAAGAAAGAAAGGAAATGATATGTTCTGACGTAGTGCACTTAAGGTAGCAGCCTTGACAGCAAGCTGTTGTTTATGTTGCAGTTTAAGTGCTGGTATGCAATATGTCACTGATGACAGTGAGTTTAAAGGGCTCACATCTTACACTGTTCTTGCATTGTTTTTTATCTGAGGTGTACTTATAATATAAAACAGTCAAAATAAAATTTGACCATTTTCCAACCTCTCTTTATTAAAAAAAAAACAGGCTGTTTATTTCTGCGATATGGGCCCTTCAAGTGCACAGAACAGACAAACATGGACGCAGACTATGGGAAGAATGTTTTTCTGTCACATTTCTAGATGAGAAGATCGACTCACATTAAAATATTTAAAATATTTCTACATAATATATTCAAAGCATAAAAGAGAATGGTGCCAGGTACGTAAAATGTCTTAATGACATAACTGATTTTTACAATAAATACTGTAAAGGCACCCTTTTCCTTGACGTGCTTTGAATCGTATGGACTCACACAAACTCAGGGACTGTAAATGACACCACTAAGGGGGATATAAACACAGTACACACCATCCTGGACCTTGCGAGGGGGGGCAGAAGTTCGAAGGGGTCTGATGGTTGTACGGGGCAACAAAGCCGGCCGCACGGTGGGCGCAAAGAAATTAGAACGGGTCTCCTCTGTCAGTAAAAGCTAATATGTTAGTAGGTTTAAGCACACACATACACGCTGCTCCAGAGCCAACTCAAATGAGGATTAGAACATTCAGAAGGTAGAAACAGGGCAGGTTTGTTATAGCACAGCATGCACAAAAAGCACTTTACAATCAGTAAAGGTCTTTAAAAACTTAAAATGATGTATTTTTCCACCATGCTCCTTAAAAACTTTAAAAGAAAAACAGCAGGTAAAAGTCATTCTCCTAACACGTGCAGAATTTGCACAGGCTTTTTTATCCATCATTTTAAGGTCCACATATTGTATCCCTTTACTCTCAAATCTTGACTTGACAGCAAAAACACGCTCATACACAATGGCTGGTTACCTAATACAAGAAGCTGCTACAAACGACAATGTCATAATCCAAAGGCATTCACCACCAGGCTAAATTTGTTTAAGTTAAATAGTTAGTCAATCTAACATTGAGGAATGAAAGTTACGCTGCCTCTTGACTGAAACAGGTATTGATAAAATACAATCCATGTACTGATGCCATTACTCTTTGGCAAGTCGGACCGATATATATCGGGCGGCCAGTAATATTAGCTGCTATTCACAGCTTGTCAACTTAACAGCTTATTAATATCAAGAGACATTTTACTGATAAGACCCTGACAAGTCTTTTTTTTTGGTTGTGGAATAACTGAATTTATAACTCACAATGTCCAGACAACAGGGCAAAATCTGGTCAACATTTCAAAAGCATCCAGACCTATCATGAGACTAACAAGTTAAACAAAATTGCAAAGTATTCTGAGCAGTTTAATCTCACTGCTACAATGTTTATATTATTTAAGACTGAGTTCCTGAAATCTGACAACTGAGAACTGACAATCATATCCATCAGGAATGCATTATACTGTAACTATTGTGAAATCAACCTCTGCAACATATTATTTTGGCCAATATTATTCGGTTGCTGGTATTGGTTAAAATTAGTATCGGTATTAGCCACATAATGCTCATATCAGTCAGGCCCTATTATTTATAATTGGGTAAGTTAGCTAGCTTTTATCCTCCTTTGTAAGTAAAACTAAAAGAATGTGTTACTGTTGTTTCAATCCTCCCCCCCCCAATAAAACAGAAAGGAAATTCAAAATATGCTGCTTAATTTGTAAACTTTCTGCTGATAAGATTAAATCTCTTGTCTGTATTCTGATTCAATTACTGTATTTTGTATATTTCACCAGTATCCCAAGTTGTGTAGTCAATAAGAGCAAAAACTGCCCCTTAAAAATGATTTTCCACCATGCTAAAGACTACCTTACATTAAACCAATCTGTCCACCAACCCAGGAATCCATTTGTATAGAACGCCCCTTGGTCTCTATCAAGTACTTTTGAGCAATGGGTCACAGGTTTATCGGCAAGCATGTGCTGCAGCCCTACTCAAAATGAGACCATAGAAAATCACTATGTGCCAGCAGATAGCGCAAACGACGACCCTGAGGACTACGAGCTGTCTCTTTAACAAGGCAGCGCACTGATTTCTGCAGAACATGTTCAGCCTTCACAACTTAAGTGAGCAGCTTTTGAATCCGAGAGCAATGGTGGCTACTGATTTAAGCATTGCCTCAACATGCATGAGTTACCACAAGCTAGGCTTAAAGAGAAGCATAGGAGTGTGCATTAGAAAGACGGGTCCATCTGAAACAAGACCTAAAGAAACCGGGTTTGGAACAATTGACTCTTACCTGGTTTGGGCTTGGGCTTGACTGGGACTTTTGGTTGGACAGGAGGCTTTGGGGTAGGTTTATCATCAAAAAAGTCTGAAAGGTCCAAGTCTGCAGAGCAACACAAAGCACTATGTTAGAAATTGGAGTGAGTAACATCATTTATCAGTTATCTGGCTATATAGAGGACAGACTGTTCAACTGAGCCAGCCATGCTCTGATCACAAACGCTTTCTTTTGTAGCAACTTTTGCAAGGTTAGACGAGCTGTATTAAATTCTGGCAGAAATTAGAAACTGTAGCTCAGTTTTTGTCAATACAAGTAAATTATTCACACCAGACCACTAGTGTTTGTTCAGAGTCTCTGAGCTGAACGATGTTGTAGCTGATCAAAATTAGGCAGGTTGGAAATTATGCTGAATTTGCCACCATGCTAATGTTAGCTTGACTGTATGACAAAAACATTATATACAATCTCTACTAATAGTGTGACCTTTCACTGTCTGAAATAATTAACTCATTCTTTAATTAGGCATTTTGACAAAAAAATGCTACACATGCACTACAATTTCCCTTTAGGTTGAATGGTGTAATGACTGTTCTTACTATCTTGCAACAGTTTCTAAAAAGAAAGGAAGCATAGATAGGTCAGTTCGTCAGGGTGTGTAAATGCTTGTTAGCATGTAATGAGTAACTACAATGTAAACTGGAACAATAATTTATCTGCTAAAAGTAATGTCACACTGTAGCAATTACCTCCCCCTGTTCCTGCTCCTCCAGCTGGCTCCTTTGGTTTGGGCTTAGGAGTAGCTGAGGAAAACAACACAGCTGAAGTCAGTGCTGGCCAGATTCTAGGATCTGGATTATTGTGGCTTAGTCAGGCCTACAAAAATGTTTATGAGAAAAGTTCTTGCAGATGGAAAGGAGCTTGCTGTGCTAGGTTTTACTTACGAGTGGCCGCCAAGTCATCCAAAGCATCCAACAGGTCCAAATCCTGCCCTAGACCTAAAAGACAGAGGATGACAACTTTTTAATACATACTATAAAATAGACACAATACTGGAAACCTAATCTGAAATAGAAAATCATCCCAAACAAGAATACACATAAATGTACACTTGTATGAAAAGGATTGAACACCCTGTTGATTTTCTAAGTGAAAATAAGTTAACAAGAAAAACTTAAATATTGCATTTTTCTGCAAATGTTAGTGAACAATTTCTATTTATTTGCTGAATTCAACACATTACAAAAATAAAACATACAATATAAAATGTGCCATAACCTTTGCAAAAGCAGCATTGTGTTTTTCCCATTTTATTAAATTCAGTAAATAAACTGTAATTGTATATCAAAATGTGCAGGAGTGTGCTCTCTGTAAAGGGATGTGTTAACTTTCACTCACAAAATCCACAAAGATTATAATTTAACCAGGGGAGCCTGAAATTTACTGTATTTCAAAATATGTAATTTTTTTAACCCGAAAATCTCATTCTTTATTTTATAAAGCTCAAAGTAATCATTAGTGACTTCACATTTTGTCTAATGTTCATACAGCTGTATTAGTCTGTTATCTGATTAATAATAGTCATAGAAACTAAAACATCTATCCCAAAGTCAGACCAACAGTTTTTGAGTGACAGTCTTACCTTGCTGACAATGAAAATGCAATTGCAAACAGACTGCAAAAAGGGTCTGACCTACAGAGCTATCCTAATAAGTCAGCATCTTTCAGGCATTTGCAAAAAAATCAAACGTCTTTTAGAGGTTTAATTCAATCATGTATTTGCCACTGCATTTCCTTCATGAATGTGCATTGAGACATACTTCAAATTCAGTTGAAAAACAGGTACATGATGTGTTTGCATTTGTGTACAGTACTGTAGAATGGCTGCCAGCTTTAAAATGTCATGGTATGGAGCAGGAGTAGAGGAGTACTCAGCCTCCTGCTGTCTTCAAGCACTCTTGTTAAGACACAAATTCCACAACACTACAAACACATTCCAGCCACTCTGGATATCAACAGAGCCTGGAAAATGACAGCTTGTCTCTGCATATGCATAGTACACAAGAACAAAAAATCTTTTGTAGTCCACAGAGCTCAGAAGGAAGATATTTCCCAGAGGATTTTTCCTTTTGTGTCATTTTGGTGGATTAAAAAGCTTGTAGTGTAAGACAGGACTTCTCCCTAGCAACTGTCTGAGAAAGGACACACAGAATGGGCGCACTGGCTTTTAGTTATATTTGTGCGAGTAGTTCTCTCACTATTATATACTTCACATTTCACTGATGAGTTCACTGCAACTCAAACAGCATCTATGCTTAACTAGGGTTCCAATGTGTATTTTTTAGTTCTGAGGGTCAGTGACAGTCATTTTCTTCACTTATGTGATGACTAGTTCTAGAGTAATCTCAGAGTAGGTCAACTGCACAAAGACTCTTTTCTAACTCTCTGTCTAGTATGTCAATGTCTCTCTCTCTCTCACCATGTAGCCTGGATAGGCTTCTGCAGACTGTGCCAGATTTAGTAACAGCACTAAAAACACCAGCCGGCCGCTGCACCACTGCCAGGCCAGCTCAGCATAATGCCACCGAGTCATGTGACCAAGCACATGTGATTTAGCTTACCTCTCATCACAAATCAGAAACACTGATTCGTTTACCCTAATATAAATAAAGTAACATTAATCCATTCTTTTGTGCAGCCAACTCACAGTGGGCTGAAATCAGGGGTTAAAAATATAAGCCTTTTTCAGAAGAAGCATAAAATGTTTTTATTTTTTTTAAATGAAGAGCCCACCAATAAGGGAATTTTGGGCAGATGACAACAATATTTTTCTTGTACATATATACCTATGCAGAAACGTAAACCTTTATAAAAGGTAGAAACTGGAACTGTATGTACCTGTATCAGCTTAACAGAGAAATATAACATTTGAATAAAAATGAATAAGGTGCAGAAATTTTAGCACTGTAGCCCAGCGTTGCCTAAACATTCTGCTTTTCCGAAGTACAATAATGACATCATCAAAACAAGGGTTTGAAATATTGGTCAAATCTGCCAGATGCAGACTTTTTTTAATGCAACAAACTACTAATAAAACATGACTCTCATATCTTTGTGCATGTCTATTTTCATTGGTAAACCTTTAACTTTTTTCTTGGCTCAGTTCCCAGTGCCGGGATTAAGCCTTTAAGTCCTGGAAGACACAGCATTCTGTATGGAAATTCTCTACTGAAAGAAATATCTAGTCCTAGGACAAAACTTGGTCTCTGTCTGAGAAACCGAGCCTTAAAGTTAATGTAACAAAATTCATATTCCAGTCATTTTGGATCATTTCTGTCAGGAAATTTTCACATAATCTAAAGGGCAGATGTGTTTTATAAATAATAAAAATAGCAATAAATAAATAGATAATGAAAAAGAATGCAAAAACAAAACATTCTGGCAAATATAACAATGTTGTGTCTAAAACATTTTTTTTTTTTATTTAGATAAAGGTGTCTTAATTTCTGCATTAGTAGGCTGTTACCTGCCTTTTGTCTTGTTTTATAGCTACGAATGAAAACGCCTGAGTCATGTGATCTTTTTTTATTTCCATTCACAGAATTTTTTTCATCAAATGCAATTCCATCAGAATTTATCCCTTTTCTTTATTACTGGCAAAAAAATGTATCCAATTCAAGTGATCGAACCATTTTTTTTTACAAGAGGTTTAATCATTTGCCATTTATTTCAATTCTTTTTAATTCGATATTTCAAAATGCCCATAAAACGTTGTGAATGGAAACCTAGCTACCATCTATATAAGGATTAAAGCCAATTCTAATCTCAAAAGCAATGCATATAATTCCATAACTCCATTTAATAATGCATAACTATAGCTATACTGATACCACATTGTAGCCACCCATCGATGAATGACATGTGGCCCCCCCCAGCTCTTAAATCTCCTTGCTAAAAGCTAAATTCTGATTTGCAATAAGGGCCTGTTCTTGTTGTCACACAGTAGACCAGAGTCTCATAGGGAATCCTGACAGCAAAACACACCTGAAACCAGGCAACACAGATGACTGTTACACGCCCATGCATAAGTAATGAATTATTCGGTACCGGAGCATTAAGCACATGGCTACAAGCATGGATCTAATTACATACACAACAGAGGGTGTGGCTGAAGGAGCAGAGGAGGGAGTGTGCCGGTTCATGCCAGAAACACAGCTGAGTCCTCACACTGGATCCAGCTACTCATTTAGCTGGAACCTTTTTTTGGTGGGCAGACTACAGCAAGAAAAAGGGGGCACACTACTGCTGCATCATGGCTCAACATTAACATCAGAAGAACACTAATCAGACAAATTTCACTCAATCACACAACCCAATACTTTAGGACTTGGCTAAACAGATACTTTACAAACTTAAAAAACACCTTTGAGAAACTTTCTGCCCTTGCAAAGATGCACTTTGTATATTGGCCCACCACCCCATGTTAAAAGCGATGGTATCTCCCCATATTCCGCAGTCTCCAAAAAACTGCACCCATGCTGTACCTGGGCTTGTTCTGCCACAGTAGGCGCATGCGTTCTCAGTTCATGCTCCACCGTCCACCTGGGCGGTTCTGGGCACAACACAGGACTGGACAATACTGCCATTCTTATATGGATGTGTTTCAACGGAGCGGATTTTGTGCAGCTTAAATTGTGCTATTTTGAGACATTAGATCATTTTTACTTTAAATTTGAGGAGGAACTGAAATGAGTTCGAAGCATCTGATTGACAGCAACAGCATAATACCTGGAAAATCATGAATGCTCTGGTTTGGGGGGAAGGAAGCCTATTCTTGCTAGACTAGTAGCCTACATAATGTTATGAATATATGGCTGCTTTTTCAGTGACTCGTGCCACACCTAAATAAATGTATTTTGTTCATATAAATCTCAACGCAGGTGATTTAAAAATTCTGAGAGGCAGTCAGTCCTTTTTTTGGAAGACAAAATACTACCGGCACAGATTAAACATAGCTAGTAAAACACATTCTGCTGCAGGACTCTGCAATATGCCCCAACAGCCGTCCTCATCAATATGCTGAACGTTAGACCTGCGCCTCTCAAATATGTACATATTACACAGCAAATTACAATATTCACCTCACACAACCCACTGCAGTCGACATGGGGGTACAGCAGTAAAAAAGGATTCAAATTTTGCTTTTTTGTCGAGAAAAACGATGCAACCTGTACAGCTTTGTATCAACCGGTGTGGACAGACAGAGCAGAGCTAACTAGTCTTTACCAAACGGCTGAAAAACGGCTGTAACATTTCACAAATGTTCAGTTAACAAAGCAGCCTGTAAGAGACAAACCTGACACTGAGACATGAACATTTCAGACGTTAACGTGGTAAAAAGATTACAGACACTCCGGTGGTCGAGAGAAAGGAAAATGATGAAGTAGGCATGACCTACAGGGTTTCAACAAAGAGGGTCGAAGGGCTGAGCTTACCTTTCACTGCTAACAGAGAGAAGAGTGCTAGGAGCGTCCACGCCGCCGACGAGAGTGTCCTCATGGCTGAAAATCACGCGCGTTCACACTAACAGGATTGAGGCCAAACCTTAACGCGGACCGTTATTTCTTTAAAACTGTCCTCACTCCGGCCTACAGACACTGTAAATGATACGTAGTGGAAGGCCTGCTGTGGTGAACGCAGACAGTGACTACAAACCGCTGCAACAAAGTCTGCAGTGCGAAGAGAGAGAGAGTGAGAGAGGCGGAGAGAGAGTGGCTTACAGAGGAGGGGGGTGGGGGGGTCACATTCACAGCTTTGGGCGGTTCCTTTTGCTCACCAACTCTGCTTTAAGGCACATTAGGCTGCAACCAAGCAATATTACGATAATATCAATTTAATACAAGCAACAGCATGATGAATTGTTCATGTGTTGTGGATAAACTGTCACTAAGCCTCGTTTCTCAGATGTACCACAGTGCGGTAGAGCGCGTGCCTCTCACATATAGCGGATGTTGTGGTTGACGCGTTTGTCGCTTATTAGAAGATTTGCCAAAATGCTCGCTGTTGAAGAATTCAGTGTCTAAATGCTTCTTTATAGAGGTAAACGCACTCAGAACACGTGTCCCGGGGCTCAGTGTGTCTGCTTGCATTTCTCCTTTCCTCAGAGAATGACCTTTTTTCCAGACATTAAGCAATCCACACAATCCACCACGTTCGTGTAACTTTAAATAATTAAGTGACTTAAGTAACTTGACCTCCAGTCAATACTGACACACACGACACCTTAGTTAAAGATCCTATACCCTGCATTTTTTTATTTACTTATGATATTTGTGTGGGTTTATGTACCAAATCAGAAATAATTCTTTTTTACGTTTACTTGTTATGCACTTTATACAAGTGACTGAGCTCTGTTCTGATAGGCTGCCTGTGTTTGTATTGCGCGCCATTCAAAAAGAAGGCCAGCCCAAAACACTACTTATAACTTCAATATGAATGCACGGGGCTAAAGTGGATATAAGTAAATGCATGACATCACAAAAAGAGTTAATTTAAAACGAGTTGCTTTCATGGCAGCTTAGTTCCTACATGTGGACTGTGTGGAGCAAGAAGTAAATGGCAGTAGGCTATGTAGTATGTAAACACTTTTAACAATGTTTGCATGCTACATCTTTACATGTCTTATTTCATTAAAGTGATGAAAACAGTTTGCCATAAATGAGCTTTTTAAGGTCATGCTAGAGCAGATAACTTTAAAAACAGTGACAGAGAAATCAGTCCAAGCCATCTTCCAGAGGCTGCCATTTATATACGTTGGCTTCTTGGTCAGTGCATCATGAGCGGTTCTTGAGTTCTTAACAGTGCAGAGAGAATCCTCTAACTGGATTTCAGGTTCTTGATTGGCCTCAATTCGTGATTACCAGTGTATCAAGCATCTCTATGGCCAAATGGCAGCATGAAGTGTTCTCTTCTAATTATGTCCAAGCCTACAAATGTAGAAACTGAATGGCAATCTCATAATGTTTGTTTTCGTAATTGTGCTAAAAGATATAGCCAGGGTATCTCTTCCAATTAGTGAATTCAGCTATTCAGCTTTTAAGGTCACTTAACGCTGACCTAAGCGTTCAGTAGTGCACACACCTTGTATAATCTCTACAAAAATATTGCCAATAGAATAGGAATCAATGAAGCAGTCACCATTCTCAATGCCAAGTGTCGCTAGAGGGGTATAAAGCCTCCCAGCACTGAGCTGTGGAGCAATGGAATTGTGTTCTCAGATGTGAGGGAACACCATCCAATACCTTTGGGGTGAGTTGGAGTAGCATTCGTGATCCAGAACTCATCATTCATGTACAAGACTACACTAATGCTTTTGTGTGTCTGAATGCAATCAGATCCTCACAGCAATGTTTCAACATCTAGTGTAATGCCTTCCCAGAACAGTAGATACTGTTACTGCAGTAAAGGGGGACAAACTCCCTGTTAATACCCTTGACTTCAGAAGAACTGTGGTGTGTCTACACATCTATGGGCATGTAGTGCATTTACCCTTCCACAGTGACAACACTGGGGATTCTAAAAGTAAATAATATAAATAAATAATGTCTATTGTAATTACAAACAGAGTGCAAAACACCCATCCATACCTGTTGATAAGGTGCATGGGAAAGAGCTCTGTTGTGTTTACTTATTGTTACTGTCCAAAACGAATACAAGAATCTCCACTTTACTTTTAATGTGAGTATAAAAAAAAATAGAAAAATTTGAGATACTTGTTTTTCTTTTTTCTTTTCTTTTTTTGGACAGTGATATCACTCTTAAAGGCATGGTAACAAAACAGTCTGATGTTAGAAAATGGTCATTTGAAAATAAATTATGAATGTTTTCAGTAGATAAAACCACACAAACATCATACACAGACCGCAAGCCATAGATGAAAATACAACAAAACTGTAGTATTGTCGGACCTTTAATATGTTTCATGAAAAATTCACTTGAATCTCAACTTCACTAAGATTTAGCAGAGTTTAGTTTCACTAAGATTAATAGCTGATCGCATTGATCTATCAGCCTACTCAGGCTTTAGCAGATCTCAGTAACACTGAGATTAATAGCTGATCACATTGATTCATCAGTTTACTCAGGCTTTAGCAGAGCTCAGTAACACTGACATTAATAGCTGATCACATTGATTCATCAGCCTACTCAATCTTTAGCAGAGCTCAGTAACACTAGATTAATAGCTGATCACACTGATTCATCAGTTTACTCAGGCTTTAGCAGAGCTCAGTAACACTATGGTCAATAGCTGATTACACTGATTTATCAGTTTACGCGGGTTTTAGCAGAGCTTAGTAACACTGAGATCAATAACTGATCACATTGATTTATCAGTCTGCTCAGGCTTTAGCAGAGCTCAGTAACACCAATATCAGTAGCTGATCACATTGTTTTATCAGCCTACTTAGGCTTTAGCAGAGCTCAGTAACACAAATTAATAACTGATCACACTGATTTGTCAGTTTACTCAGGCTTTAGCAGAGCTCTGTAACACAGATCAATAACTGATCACATTGATTTATCAGTCTAAGCAGACTTTAACAGAGCTCAGTAACACTGAGATTAATAGCTGATCACATTGATTCATCAGTCTACTCCGGCTTTAGCAGAGTTCAGTAACACTGAGATTAATAGCTGATCACACTGATTCATCAGCCTACTCAGGCTTTAGCAGAGCTCAGTAACACTGAGATTAATAGCTGATCACACTGATTCATCAGTCTACTCAGGCTTTAGCAGAGCTCAGTAACACTGACATCAGTAGCTGATCACATTGATTTATCAACCTACTTAGGCTTTAGCAGAGCTCTGTAACACTGAGATCAATAACTGATCACATTGATTTATCAGCCTACTCAGGCTTTAGCAGAGCTCAGTAACACTGAGATTAATAGCTGATCACACTGATTCATCAGCCTACTCAGGCTTTAGAAGAGCTCAGTAACTCTAGATTAATAGCTGATCACACTGATTTATCAGTCTACTCAGGCTTTAGCAAAGGTCAGTAACAGTAGATTAATAACTGATCACATTGATTTATCAGTCTACTCAGGCTTTAGCAGAGCTCAGTAACACTGAGATTAATAGCTGATCACACTGATTCATCAGTCTACTCAGGCTTTAGCAGAGCTCAGTAACACTAGATTAGTAGCTGACCACACTGATTCATCACGTCTACTCAGGCTTTAGCAGAGCTCAGTAACACTGAGATTAATAGCTGACCACACTGATTCATCCGTCTATTCAGGCTTTAGCAGAGTTCAGTAACACTGAGATTAATAGCTGATCACATTGATTTATCAGTCTACTCAGGCTTTAGCAGAGCTCAGTAACACTGAGATTAATAGCTGACCACACTGATTCATCCGTCTATTCAGGCTTTAGCAGAGTTCAGTAACACTGAGATTAATAGCTGATCAAATTGATTTATCAGTCTACTCAGGCTTTAGCAGAGCTCAGTAACACTGAGATTAATAGCTGACCACACTGATTCATCAGTCTACTCAGGCTTTAGCAGAGCTCAGTAACTCTAGATGAATAGCTGATCACACTGATTTATCAGCCTACTCAGGCTTTAGCAGAGCTCAGTAACACTGAGATAAATAGCTGATCACACTGATTCATCAGTCTACTCAGGCTTTAGCAGAGCTCAGTAACACTAGATTAATAACTGATCACATTGATTTATCAGTCTACTCAGGCTTTAGCAGAGCTCAGTAACACTGAGATTAATAGCTGATCACACTGATTCATCAGCCTACTCAGGCTTTAGCAGAGCTCAGTAACACTGAGATTAGTAGCTGATCACACTGATTTATCAGTCTACTCAGGCTTTAGCAGAGCTCAGTAACACTGAGATTAATAGCTGATCACATTGATTCATCAGTTTACTCAGGCTTTAGCAGAGCTCTGTAACACTGAGATTAATAACTGATCATCACACTGATTCATCAGTCTTCTTAGGCTTTAGCAGAGCTCGGTAACACTGAGATTAATAGCTGATCACATTGATTCATCAGTTTACTCAGGCTTTAGCAGAGCTCAGTAACACTATGGTCAATAGCTGATTACACTGATTTATCAGTTTACGCAGGTTTTAGCAGAGCTTAGTAACACTGAGATCAATAACTGATCACATTGATTTATCAGTCTACTCAGGCATTAGCTGAGCTCAGTAACACTATGGTCAATAGCTGATTACACTGATTTATCAGTTTACGCAGGTTTTAGCAGAGCTTAGTAACACTGAGATCAATAACTGATCACATTGAATTATCAGTTTACTCAGGCTTTAGCAGAGCTTAGTAAAACTGAGATTAATAAATGATCACACTGATTCATTAGTCTATTCAGGCTTTAGCAGAGCTCAGTAACACAAATTAATAACTGATCACACTGATTTGTCAGTTTACTCAGGCTTTAGCAGAGCTCTGTAACACAGATCAATAACTGATCACATTGATTTATCAGTCTACGCAGACTTTAACAGAGCTCAGTAACACTGAGATTAATAGCTGATCACATTGATTCATCAGTCTACTCAGGCTTTAGCAGAGCTCAGTAACAATGAGATTAATAACTCATCATCACACTGATTCATCGGTCTACTCAGGCTTTAGCAGAGCTCAGTAACACTGAGATTAATAGCTGATCACACTGATTCATCAGTCTACTCAGGCTTTAGCAGAGCTCAGTAACACTGAGATTAATAGCTGATCACATTGATTCATCAGTCTACTCAGGCTTTAGCAGAGCTCAGTAACAATGAGATTAATAACTCATCATCACACTGATTCATCGGTCTACTCAGGCTTTAGCAGAGCTCAGTAACACTGAGATTAGTAGCAGATCACACTGATTCATCAGTCTACTCAGGCTTTAGCAGAGCTCAGTAACACTGAGATTAATAGCTGATCACACTGATTCATCAGTTTACTTTACACAGATCAGTAGCTGATCACACTGATTTATCAGTTTACTCAGGCTTTAGCAGAGCTTAGTAAAACTGAGATTAATAACTGATCACATTGATTTATCAGTCTACTCAGGCTTTAGCAGAGCTCAGTAACACTGAGATTAATAGCTGATCACACTGATTTATCAGTTTACTCAGGCTTTAACCGAGCTCAGTTATGTTGAGATTAATAACTGATCTTCTTATTGATTTATCAGTTTACTCAGGCTTTAGCAGAGCTCTGTAACACTGAGATTAGTAACACTGAGATTAATAACTGATCACATTGATTGATTGAGTCATCATGGAGAGTCATCATGGAAAGGATCGGTTGGATTCTAAACCAGCGGCGAACAGGTTTTAATTAAACATGCAGAAAAATGTTTTATTTTGTTTGACGTTATTGTTAATATTCAGTAATTATAGAAAAAAGTTCATTTTCCAGCTACCTCAAGCAGAGGATTCCAAGTATACCATACACTGAGACTAAGACATTACTGAGTCCAAATTTTCTGTTGCGATTAAAAAAAGATGAAGACCGTTCATTTATGATCTGGACCAAAACTGGACTCAAGTACAACAACACTACTAATAAGCGTGTTTGCTACACACTGTGCGCTGATTCTTAAACACCAGAAGACAAACTAAAAGCAAAACCTACAACACAGCAAAATAAACCTAGAAACTGGCAACAGCAACAAATAGGTCACAAAGGCAATGCAAGACAAAAAGACTGAAAAAACACAGGGGTAAAAATACACTGAGAACAAACAAGAAACACCTGGGAATAAAGTGAGGCCGGGGCTATAGGCGACACATGGGTGAGACAGACAACAAAAAAGCAGGACAGGGGAGGAGACATGAACAAAAACAACAACAAAAGCACATGGCTAGACCAGGAGCGAAGGTAAACAAAGGCAAATACAGACTGAAACAGAGCAAGGATGTTACAGGGTGCACCCACCAGTCATGAACTGTCATACCTGATTCCAATTTCTTTACATTTAAATCAGCCAATGGTTGACTGTTTTGTTTTTTAATATATGTAATTAACAGATGAGAGAGACAGTAACGATGCTTATATGATCTGTACCCAGAGTTTGCACTCTGTGAGCTTAATGACCTCACTGATATGAAACGTAGCCCATCACATGCACACAGCATTCAAAATGTAGCATGTGTGTACTTGGTTGGCTCACATTATCAATGTCATAATCTGTACACAACTGTTACAAGTGTTATAATTGTTCTACCCACTCACCTAAATACAATAAACTGGAACTAATCATGGTCCAGTATCGCTCAGTGTGCAAGCGAGCTGGAGAAATTCTATCAGCTGCTTTTGTACCTTTGTTTCTTCATCTTTGCTTTGGTTTTTCTGTCCTAATGTTTTGGATGTCCTTTTCAATAAAAATGCATGTAATGGCTGCAGCCCAAGGCCAAGAATCATCTATTCTCCAGCCGCCTCATGCTGCTCTGCCCAGCAGAGATGGTTATTGGCTTGGACCAATATTGAGCCTCTCTGTGCTGATCTAAACACATAAATACAGTTGCAGCAGTGACCTCAGTGACTCAGCTAGAATTCTGTCAAGACATTTGGAGCAGGAACATGAATCTGGATGTTCAATAACAGAAAAGTGTATTAATTCCTTTACCGAAAGGACCTATTTGATTGGTATAGCCCTTTAATTTTAATTTTAAATTAATAAATGTCCAATTACAAAGAATGCATCACTAGCTTAACAGCTTTCGTTCATGTCTCAGACATGTCCTGAAATGCAACCACATTGATATTTAGAAGTTATCATGCTTAGATGACATGTTAACAAATCACTATCCTCTATCTTACAAGACTTTGAGAAGTAAACTGATAAGTACAAGGGAACATATACTACACATAATGAGGCTATGGAATGGAGAAAATGATCCGAGGTTGGCACCTAGTGGCAGTTTTATTCTTCTAAATTTAGCAAAAATACATAAAACATGGTGTTAGATAAACAACAATCAATTTGTTACAGCAGACTAGACAATCTATATCAGATTGGCCCTGAATCATAATATGCTCTTTAGGACAAGGTTTTGTAGAGTTTTTGGAGATTTTGGTTGGTGACAGAGGGTGCTGCACTCTGGGATTTGTGTCACTACATCATATGGGGAAACGTGTGCTGACTCACACTGATTCACACAGAGATCAGTACAGCAATTCAAAATTGTGCCATATGTGCATGAGCTCAGGAGCTATAGGAACAACTAATTGAAAGAGTAGATAAGAGGCCAAATCTAGAAAGGATTTAAGTTAAGTCTATGAACAAAGGCTAACAGTATTTTATTTCAGCCCTATTAGCAATCATGGTCTCAAGGACCCTGGGCACAAGCATCTTTGAAGGCCCCCCCACAATATGCAATAAAGCAAAAGAAATAATGAAAAAAAACCCTGAAAAATAACTAAACAGATTGTATTTATTTAAATGTGCTTTAAACAGCAATAAAACAAAATGTAAACAAGCACAGTTGTGCAATTGCCTATTTTTCCCACATAGTTATAATTCTGTAAATGTTTGGTTTAATTGTTTCAAATATGGTGGACTGATAAGCTTTTATATAGCTTTTAGCTTTTAGCTTTATTTAGCTTTTAGCTTTTAGACATTACATATTCAAGGCCTAACATTCATCTAATGTTTTGCTTATGCAGTGGATTGTCCCCAGTCTCTGAGCTGCCTCGGGTCTTCTGGTCTGAAGCACCTCAAGGTCCCTGGCAGCCAGAGGCCCCTGGGCACTGGCCCAGTCAGCAATCCATCCCTGCCTACTAACGAGCCTGATTTCACTTTCAATGGATTGCAAAAAGGCACATAGACATCCTATACAAAGAGGCAATATATTGGGGCATTCGACATACGCTCCACATTTCAAGAGGAGCTTAGAGGGCGTGGTGTGCAATTACGCCACCTACTCCATTTGCAGGGGGGTATTTCACAGAGCAAGATTTCTCAGTTTAGCCAGATAACTTAAGTCCAAAATCGAGCTTGTCCAATAGGAAAAGAGCTAAGGAGCATTCGATCTTTGGGCCAGATCTATCTGGCTAACTGAGAAGTCTAGCTTTGTGGAATACCCCCTTGCTGCTGTGTTGTTGTTTATGTTGGTGGTTTGAAATGTGTGTGTGTTGATGGTGCGTTGGGCTGTGGGGTTAATTGTGTAGGTTTGTTTGTCTATACCATAACGTGAAACCATATATGGCTAGAAATGACCTGCCTTCTCTCCCTGGCTGTTTTTATTGTGCCTCTTTTGCTGGTCTAAATAAAAGAGCACTTCTCGTGGCAGAAGTAATGGCCTCTCCTGCATCGTATTCTATGCAGATGCCGCAGTAGTGAAAACATAGGCTACCGTTAAATATTTTATTTAGTGATTGCAATATATTGCCAACATACTGCAGTATACATTAGGCTTTATTACATTATATTTGCAATTACGTTTCCATGAGTTCCACAAAACATGAAAAGTCAAATATAATATCAAATATAAGGATGTATAATATACAAAAAATTCTCACTGAACTTCAGTACAGCAGGCTCATTTCACCAAACAAGCCACAAACAGGTGCGTCCCTAAACGCATGTTTTGCACTTAAACTAGATCTGCAAGCCGGTTTATGTTCAATGGGCACCTGCAAACACCTCCTGCCATACAGATAGTTACTCCAAACGTGTCTTTGTCTGGAGGCTCCAGAAGCATTAGCACTGACCGTAATATCACCTGTCAGCATGATAACAAGCCCAGCCCGCGATCAGCAGAGAAAGCAGGAGCCAAGAGTGAAAGGAAGAGCATGTGTGGTGAATCCACACTGCCAGACTCTCCAACTTTGTGTTTATTTTAGTGAGTTTTCCAGCCAGGCTGCGAAAGGGGCGGGGCCGAGCCCCACGCCAAGACCAATCCGAGCGGAGAATCGCTGGATGTGTGTAACCTGCAGGCCAATCAGCAGCATTGGAGGTTGTTTTGAACGGACGAGGCCACTAACCAATCAGGCCGGTCTCGGATGGAGCTGGCGAGGCTGCGCCTGGTTTATAAGAGCAGAGAGAAGGGAGGACAGAGCACAGACTTCAGGCAACTCAACAACACAGGTACGAGCCAATGCCCACGCTTTATCAGCGTAAACTGACACACCGATTCTGGGTGTACACATTTTCAAACATTGTGTACGTTTTTAACGCTGGAGTTAAATGATTACTGTATATTGTTATCTTTTTAATATTTTGGTGGAATGGTAAGGTAAACAAATACATAAATAAAATATCTTTGCAGTTGCTGTTTAGCACACAAATACAGTTTTCTAGCGATATTTTAATGCAGTGTCTACGTATTCCCAGATTTGTGCGGAGATGTGTATACAATAGATAAATTGTATTTTTACATTGTGCTCGATCGTGTAAAATGGTAAACCGCATTCTGCGACGCTATCTGCCGTCTGATATCTGTTTTTCCCTGCAATAGAGTAATGAAAAGTTATTTCTAAGGTGTTTTTGTCCGGATTCCCCTCACTGAATATGGCTGGCTCTGTCCTGGCTACGAACCACTCTGCCCTTCTTCCAGCGCGAGCCGATTTTGATGACATCTTTTAGTAATGACGTGTTTTCTGAAGAAAATTATTCGTTTTCGATTTCATTCTTTACTCTCTATCTAACCATCTAAAGTAAAAGACAAAGTAACGGATATAAGTATGGGTTTGCCTTTTTTCAGCATCGTACCTAAATGATCACGCTTGCCCTGTATTAAAATGGCTGGCGATTTAAACCACTGACAAGAAGCTATTCCTACGCGCAAGACCGAGTCGCGATTTTGAGACAGAAAATATAATTTAGTCAGCGGGAAATGCGGATCTTTTTCGTTTTCGCCTCGAAACGACTATCTCTACTTCCCCATGTTAAAATTAAAACGATATATTGTGCATTATTAGCTTTTTGAACTTGACAGTTTTGATAGAGAGACTCGCATTGGAAATGGCTGGCGCACAGTCTTTGTTAGAGGCGGCAATGCACCAAGCGACAGCTAGGGCTCCAACTTTACAAAACAGCTAAATAGGCTTAAAACCCGGAATGACAGCGTATAAACGTCTAGGTAACCAAAAATAGAGAATTTGCTTTAGTGAATAAGGTTGTTTTTCTCACACTAAACTCTCGAGGTTTGTAGAAATCGTCCTTGAAACACGAAGGGGGTGTGCGTGGCTTTGTTAGTCAGCCCCAGCCTTCCTGCTCCCCCTACAGAAGCCATTTTAATGAATGGGGAGCAGAAACAGCAAGCCGCGCTGCTCTGCCCGAGCCAGTAGCTGAAGAATACTGCTGTATATCGGCACTGAGAGCGAGAGATTTCACACGGAGTTTTAAACTGGGCAACTAAGGGACGCAGAGAGAAAATACAAAAATGCGTGAAAGGTGGACGAAAATAAATATCATTCTTTCTCATGAGGACGCATTTCACAAAATGGAAGATGAATAATTCGTGTTGATGACCTTTCTGTTGCTGTGTTGGCTGAATCTTGCTAAAAGCATCGCTTGATTTCAGCCACACGCTCCGGTAGAGCACTGAGAGTGAAGCGGCCAAGAATACCAGTTAAAGTTGGGCTGATGAAGGAAAAAAAAACAGCACAAAGAAAATTAGTTTTTTTGGGCGGCGGTGACCAAAGAACATGGCGGGGGTGCAAAATATATCCAAATTTTAACGGAATATTTTTTTTTTATCCCGAAGGCACAAATAGCATTGAGCCTAGGCTCATTACACAAACTTTAAGGCAAACATCCATAATAATAATTAGCAAAGAAAACAGAAAAAAATAAAAATATATTTCAATTCACAGTGAATATGTTTAATTTGTTAGCATACAGATATTAAATCATCAAATAAAAATATAATTTTCCACCAAAAAAAATAGATATATGTAGATATTAATGAAGAATGCGTAATATAGGACACTGAGCCACAATCAGTCTCATTAATAATCAGTTCACATCCCCCACACAGTAAGGGAGGGTCTGCTAGTCCAGCCTTCTGCAAAATGACAAGCATCACCTCAACACAGAATTTTAATGGGCTTTCCTTTCTTGTGTCTGCTCAGTATCTCTTTAGCCTTAAACACATAGAAACAGATGTATTTTTTGACTCTGAGACGATTTTTCCTGCTCATGGATGAATGAAGTCACTATTTATAGTATATTTATGCTATTTGTGTCTCCAGGTAAACACTAATAACCAGAGAAGACTAGCAGACACCAGCACCCCTTTTCTCACCAGAATGGCTAAAGGGGACCCCAGGAAGCCCAAGGGCAAGATGTCCGCTTATGCCTACTTTGTGCAGACATGCCGTGAGGAGCACAAGCTGAAGAGTCCCGAGATTCCAGTCAACTTTGCGGAATTCTCCAAAAAATGCTCAGTGCGATGGAAGGTTAGTTCTTGTTTCATTTCATTAACACTGTTAGTGCAGTTCTGTTAAGGTGGTAGAATGAAAAACTCTCTAAATTTCTGTAATTGTTTTGTCTGTTGCCACCAAGTGTGTTACAGCATACCTCTAACTGGACATTTTCCATTTTCTGTTTTGACTTTTGCCTTTTCTTTCTGTAGGCAATGTCAGGAAAAGAGAAATCCAGGTTTGAGGACATGGCTAAGCAGGATAAAGTGCGGTATGATCAGGAGATGATGCACTACACTGGCAAGAGAGGCAAAAAGAAGGACCCCAATGCACCAAAGAGACCACCGTAAGACTCCACCTTTAGCACAAACCCAATGAGCTGTATTATTTATGTTTCCCTCATTACAGCAGTATGTATGGCATTTTGTAACTTAGTGCAGTTTTTAAAAGCAAGTGCTATACCACTGTATTTTTAAACTCTTAAACTGTCAGGGACCCGGACATTTCAGTTTCTCACTCTCATAACTACATAACGTGCGTATTAGTTTCATAGTAGTAATAATTTATAGTAGTTACTGAATAATAATAAGATTCATAACAGACTAGTAAATGGATTAAATAAGCATCACCACTTTACAAACAGTATTAAGTATGTGTATTGTCTTTTATAATTCCGTAGGTCTGGCTTCTTCATCTTCTGCTCAGAGCATCGTCCCAAAATCAAAGCCCAGTATCCTCATCTGGGTATTGGAGAGGTGGCCAAGAAACTTGGGGAGATGTGGAACAACCTTACAGATGCCCACAAACAGCCTTATGTGATGAAATCCAACAAATTAAAGGACAAGTACCAGCAGGTAATGTCTAATCCCTGTATACTCATACACAGCTGCAATGCAGTTATAGCTATAGCACTGATTAGATATGGAAATTGTGGGCTGGTGCTCATATCATGTATATTTCACATATATATCTGCTGATGCCGATGCCGATACATAAAAAATTGGGCCTGAAACTTCACCTAGATTAGCAATAACACTTATTTCTGTAGCCTTACAAATGCATTAAAATGAATAAAATGCAGATATTTAGCACAGCAGACCACCATCGCCTAACTGTTCTGCTCTTCTGGACTACAATAAATACATAATCAAATATCAATTTAAAATCTTGGCCAAATCTTAAAATTGCAGATATTGAAATGATTCAGATATCATTGTGCATCCCTACTGATAATAGAACTGATCAGTGACTAAAATAATTTGTCTAAATTAAAATGTCATTATTGTTTGACATAGCATGATACTATGGGTCAGTGTCCTGGACAGGGATTAAGCTTTGTTAGTCATTTTCATTTTAATAGAGAATCTCTATTCAGAGTGCTGTGCTGATCAGGACTAGGTTTAATCCATGTCCAACCCCTGTCCTGCACATTTCAATATTATCTCTGCTTGAACGCACCCACTTAAATTCAGAAGTCTGGTTTAACTAGGCAGTTTGTTGGATCAGGGCCTGTATTTACAAAGCACTCCTACTCTATTTACCATTTAGAGGAGGAGTGCTGATCTATCAGATTCATGTGTTATTTACGACAGTCTCACTGATGGGAACAGATCCTAGATCAGTACCTTTTGCCTAAGACATTTTGTGAATATGGGCCCAGGTGTGGTAGAGCAGGGAAAACACCAAAATGTATAAGACAGGGGGGCTGTAGGACCAGGATTGGGATGCACAGGTTTATGGAAGGTCTGTTAAAAGTCAGTACAATTCAATAGGACACAGTATGTACATAATATATAATATGTAGACTTATCATCTGATAAGAGCTACCAACACTGACCTCTTGTATAAAAGTACTAAATAGTTTAGAGTAGCATAAGTTGCATTGTTTTTATATTGAGAGTTTTCAAAGGCATTTTCCAGTATTTTCAGTTTAATGTCCATCTGCCACATCTGTAGCACAGACAATAATTTCACTGTAATTAGAAAAACAGAAAATCCACTGAATCAAAACTAAATACATTTTTAAAATTGACTGTTGTGTGAGCCTCACATTCCAGCTAAACTGAAGGTGAAGAGAAAGTGCAGTTGTTGACAATCTGTACCTAAGATTTTGGAATTGAACAGATTCAATTTTTATTCATGCCGATTCCTCAAACCACTTAAAGCAAAACATTGCACAGAATAACCAACCAACTATAAACAATAATTGTCCTGGTGTGATGTTAACTATTATAACAAAAATATAATTGTGCTGTTTATAATCCTTACACTGGTTGTAGCAGTCACAAAATCTGTTTTGATTGAATAAGGAGCCAACAAAAATACATCCACATTTATATTCATGAAAAGGTTTGAAATAACTACCTGTCAAGGCAAGAAATAAATAAATAAACAAAGGCATTTTCCACCATTTTTCAGTCTAATCTCTATCTGCCGCATCTGTAACATATGATTGATAACCACAGACAACAGTTTCACCAGGAAACCCAGTGATTCAAGTCACACTTAAAAGTAGAGGGTAAAGCAGGTACTGAGGCAAGTGTTTTTGGAGTCTGATATTTTCTAAAAACAGGGTATTGCATCAAAGTGATTGTCTGTAGTCACTGACCATATGCTAGAGATTCAGTAGATAGAGATTGGGTTACAAATTCTTATCAAGAAAACATCAGCTTTAAACAAAACAAATTCTTCTTTTGCAGGACATTGCTGATTACAAGTCAAAGGGCAAGGTTGGTGGCATGGGCATGAGCATGGGAATGAATATGGGCACAGGTATGGGCATGGGCATGATGGGAATGGCCCCTAAACCCATGATGAAGAGCAGCATGGACGACGAAGATGACGAGGAGGATGAGGATGAGGAAGACGATGACGAGGAAGATGATGAGGATGAAGATGACGAATAGACTGTTTTTTTTTTTAGTGTCTAAGCTAGAATTTATTATTATTATTATTATTATTGCTATCATTGTTATTATTGAATTTTCTGTCTGGACAAAGTGCAGTAGGAATACACTGTTGGTCTTTGGTGCATCACTTATTATTTTTCGATGATCATGAAACGATTTGTGATGTTTGTGAGGAAAGGACGGTTACTGTGAGTGAGAACAGAAGCAGCTTCCTACCTCCAGGTTAGCGTGTGTGTGTATCGTCATGACAACCCAGTGTCTTCCTGACTACCATTTGCTTCCATTCATTGCCTATATCAGATCATTTACACAAGTGGCAGCACTGCCACATATAAACGCGTTATGATTTTGTTTGTCTTTCTTTTTTAATGGGTTGTCTAAACTTGTATGTAACTCAGTATATTATTGACTAGAGTTTGATTCTTGCTACTCTGCTCAGTGTTGTGTGTATCAAGGTGACATTGGAGCCTCCACGCTGCACCTGTATTAGGGCAAGTGATGCGGATTTCAGTCCCCGTTAGAAATTTCTCTTGTGTACTGATCTGGGACCTCCAGTCCTAAACTTAATCATAAAAGAGAAACTGTGAAACGGTTCTCAGTTCAGTACAAAAGGACGATTTCTGCCAGCACACTGTTGCTGTGGTGCATGCTGGGAAATATTTGGTATGTAGTCTAAGTAGTTTAACACGCTACACAGAACAGTAACTCATCCCCAAAATCCTCTTGGGCTATGAGCACAGGAGATGGCGACAGCTATGTGGAAGATTTTCTTTAGCATGTTTTAAGCTAAGTGCATTTTTAATATTAACTGTTGTGTGAGCCTCACGTTCCGCCTGAACGGAAGGTGAGGGGAAAGTGCAACTGTTGACGATAAATCTGTACTTATCTGTATCTAAGATTTTCTTTTTTATATGTTTAGGATGCTACATTTGAAATTAAACGGATTAAATTTTTATAATGGTGTAATTTTTTTCATGCCTTTTCCTCAAACCATTTAAACCAAAACACACAGAATAACTAACTGTCCATAAACAACAATTGTCAAGGTGTGATGTTAGATATTGTAATACAAAACAGAATTTTGAAAATTTTAATCCTCACATTGTTTGATAGTCACAAAATATGTTTTGACTGAACAAAGAGCCAACAACAATCCATCCATGTATATATTAGCCAAGAGGTTAGAAATAACAACCTGTCAAATGAAAAGGCAAACATACTGCTACAGATTTTCTCTTGTAATAGAAAAGGTTAGTTCTTGTTCACTTATACCAGCAGGAATCCTTTAACCACTACTATTACACTCAGTAGGGGGGTGGCCAAGCTTTTGTAAGCATCATTGGCACATTTAGCTAATGGTATGTCTACTCCAGTGATGTCAGGGGTTCACGCTCAGGGTGATGTGGAAGCATTTAATCTAATTACACCGCAGAAGCTCATTGTATGGACTGATTAGATTATCTCTATCCTCTTTTAGTCTTTGCTTGTCTTCCTGATGTCTGGCTCCTGTTTGTGTTTGGGTGTTTTCTGAAGATTTAAATGAGGTTTAAATAGTACGGCTTATGGTTTTACAAAGGGAGCCTAAGGAGAGCTGAATATCAGCTGTGTTATTGCTGTAGAGACTTGCCTTTAGAGAGTTTATAAATCACAGGTCTAATTGCTCTTAATGTGAGGAAGGCATCTGGCAAGATCAAGAAGGAGACATAACAGTCAATTTCTTTGGGGTTTCATTCTTACATGCCATAGGAGATGACCGATAGATACACTATATGGGCAAAAGTATGTAGACACCCCTCCTAATTATTGAGTTCAGGTGTTTCAGCCACACTCATTGCTAACAGGTGTATAAAATCAAGCACATAACTATGCAATTTCCATAGAGAAACGGTGACAGTAGAATGGGTCGTACAGAAGAGCTCACACTGAAGAGCTCAGAGGCACTGTCATAGGATGACACTTTCATGACATTTCTCCCCTGCTAGAACTGCCCAGGTCAACTGTAAGTGCTACTATTGTGAAATTGATGCATCTAAGAACAACAGCTCAGCCACAAAGCAGTAGTAAATGAAAACTCACAGAGCGGGGCCGCTGAGGATGAAGCACATAGTGCATAAAATGGGTTTCCATGGCTGAGCAGCTGCACACAAGCCAAAAATCACAATGCATAATGCCAAGCATCAGTTGAAGTGGTGTAAAGCATGCCAGCATTGGACTCTGGAGCGGTAATAGCTTATGGAAGGTGACAGATTAAGGGATATGGCTGCCTTCAGCAATGCTAAATCAATAAAAATGCATTTTCAAGTATTTTTTTTTTACAAGTATTGTAAGCAAATATGAAAATATTTAAATGATTTTAAATCAAAAATACTTGCATGCTATGGTTGTTTAACTCTGCATCTGTTAAAGAATACACCCTTGGTTAAGAAGTTCTCCAAGCAGTACCCTTCAAGAAGCTCTACCTAGCCTCAGGCTTTGCTTGCAGGCATGGATGTCTTACACCCAGATCAGTACCTCTCTAAATGAAATATAAAATCTCTCCTGAGCTCCACAAGCATCATCGTTTTTTAGTTTTTGTTCATACTTCTAATCCAGAAACAACAGCATGAGATTTTTG
This sequence comes from Colossoma macropomum, assembly GCF_904425465.1. Classification (NCBI taxonomy): domain Eukaryota; kingdom Metazoa; phylum Chordata; class Actinopteri; order Characiformes; family Serrasalmidae; genus Colossoma; species Colossoma macropomum. Next base: position 123,314 of record NW_023495247.1, on the reverse strand, counting down.
GAGAGAGAGCACTAGTTACCTGGATGACACATGAGGAAATAATCCATAATCCTGAATGATCTTCTGTGGGACACAGCATTAATATTGCTAATATTGCTCATTTTATCAGCTCCAGTTACTGTACAGGCTCACTTTGTACTTTTTTTTTTTAACAGATTGCAGTCTGTTTCTTTACATAATGTATTAGCCCACCTTTGCTCCATTCATCAATGGTCAAGACCCCCACAGGACCACCAAAAAGCAGGTATTATTTGGATGGTGGATCAGATACAGCACCTCAGTGACACTGACATGACACTGACACGCTGGTGACTGTTTTCCTGAAGTTTTAAAACAGCTCACTATCAGTGCTGAATTGAGAATAGTTCACCAAGCAACAAGTAAAAGGACAACAGTGTCCTGTGGCCTGAAACTGACCACTGATGAAGGATAAGAGGATGACTAACACAAACTGTGCACCAACAAGGTAGGTTTCTGTAACAGAGCGAACAGTGGGTGGATAGATTAGAAACTCCAGCAACAGTGATGGGTCTAATCCACCTATGCCAGTGCAACACACACTTCCATGTCAGTGTCACTGCAGTTCTGAGAATGATCCACCACCCAAATAATACCTGCTCTGTGGGGGTGGGGTCCGGACCATTGATGAACGAGGTAAAGGAGGCTAAGAAAATACTCACAAAAAACAGACGACAATCTGCAACTGTAGAATTACAAAGTGCACCTACTGAAAAACTGTGGGTGCCTCTGGTCAAATCATGTAATTTTCTAAGTGAAGTTCACTTAAAATACATAATAAATAAAATAAATAAATAACACATCCTCTACAGAGAACACTTCTGCACATTTTAAAGCACAGTTACTGCTTACTTGCTGAATTGAACATAATCTGAAAAAATAAAACATAAAATGTGGCCTGTGCAAAAGTTATGGCACAGTCTATATTTTATGTTTTTTCTCCCATATGTTTTTTAAATATATGTAATTGAACAATAAAATTTTGCAGAAAAAGTCATATTTAAGTTTTTTCCGGTAGAAGATGTGCTAACTTTTCACATGTTAACTATTGTTTTTTTGACTTAGAAAATCAACAAAAAGTGTATGTAATATAACATTTAACTGAAAAAAACATGCTTCTTTTATGATTTGTAGGTCACAGGGTCTACTTAAGATCTACTCAAACTCACACTTCATACAAATATCTAGCTTGTATAAGATGACTGAAGAAAACTAGTGGTAATAGCAAGATATTTGCTAGTTTAAACCCAGGCACACTGTTAGAATAAAGGTACTGTGCAGGTACATTTTTTATTCATCAAGGTAGTGTTAATATACCCTCAAAGGTACAACAGCGGTTTTAACCACTAAAATGACCAGGGCCTGCCAGCGAGCCTGAAGTTTCATTACACACTTCTGTAATCTACGAATAGCTCAGTCAGTATGCACTGAAGTCCTTGTAGTTACTGAATATTAAGCCTTTGTAAGTAATACTCCTGGGATTTTAAGGGGTTTAGATCCAATTGTGTACCTTAAATAGGTTTTTCCCAGTGGAAATGTATGTATTTGTATCTTTTCAAAACCTAATGTTTAAAACAGAACAATAAATTAAAAAGCCTGGAGACGAGACAGGGTGTGTGGAGTCAATACAAGTAAGAAAATATCATTTCAATGGATTATGATACAGTTATGTTCCCTGACCAAAGATACTGAGATATACCACCCCAATGACAAGAGGGGTACTGTCCCAGTGACAGTTATGTACCTTTTTTCTGAGAGTCCCTGTGATATACTGTGTACTCCGATACAGAATCATGTCAGGAAATAATATTTTGTTCTGGAGTAAAGCTCTTGATCAACTTTGTACCATACGGGCAGAATTAGAGTAGGTCCAGTAATAAAAATATGAATGCGTTATCTATATCAAGTCGCTAGATGGCAGAAGACAGTGTCTTCAACTGTCTGCAGTCACAAGACAAGTTAATAGGCCTATTACATAATTATATCAAAGGAATTAGATGGGATCTGTGTAATAACGAATCAGGAGGGAAGATTAACTTTCTTATATTGGAATGATTGCTTTCTTTAAAACGTTAAAGCCATTTAAAGTATTTCAGGCCACGGCTGTGTCTCTGGTAAAATGTTATCCGTGTACTTAAAGCAATAGTTTATTTGTAGCGATTAACATCTGCTTTTCATTAACGTCCACTAGTGTCGATTATACACAGGACAAAAAAGGAAACTGTATCCCCAAAAGTAAAAACATTCCCATGCTTCAGGCAACCCGTCTGAGTATACGATGGTGGGAACAGCTACAGAAATGCGTACTTAACTGTGTACTTATGAATTTCCAAACGTCACTCCCTACTAGGAATACAAGCCGTCTAAAAATGTGAAAATGAGACTTCGACTCCATGCACAGTAAACGTAAATAGAGGCTGAAGTGCCAGGACTGTGAGTCAGTTACTTAGCCCTTTTTCTACGAGGCTTCAGCTGAACTGCACGCTACACCCTACTCCTTTAAGAGACTTCTAATTGGTAATCCCAGCGGCGGGGAGGGCGAACTGCGTGACGACACAATGAAGCAAATACCTCTCGCTTCGCTGATTGGCCAGGGCCGCCGTCAGTCAGCCAGCGGGGGGGCGGGGCCTACACGCTTGTCAGCAGAGACAGACTGACAGAGGTTTCCGTCTCAGGGCTGCGGGAAACTACCCTCTGAAAGAGAGAGAGAGAGAGAGAGAGAGAGAGAAAGAGAGAGAGGGAGACAGAGAGAGCGCAAATCATTCCGGACGGCAAAGCCTCGAAAGACTGACGAGGGGCTCAGGACGCTTTACTCGAAGTGCCAGCCAGTTTGTTGATTTACAGAGACCCGTTTTTGCATTTTAGCATCGAAAAAAAAGGCCTCCGGAGATGGGCGACAAGGCGGGGACCAGGTAAGACCGTTTTTACCTCAGGTTTGCCCGAGCTAGCGAACAAGTTCCGTCTCGTTTTAAAGTCACGAAGCGGTGAATTTCCTCCCCTCACACGCGCCCGGGCGAGCAGGTAAACCCACCACAACACGGAGCGAAAGTAGCCAGAGGAGCGTTATAGTGAGCACAGCGGTGCCGCCGTTGGGTTCAGCACACCGTCGGTGTGTAAGGTGTCTGTAGTTCTGTCACGACATATCAACACATTATCTGAAGTAGCTGTCTGTGTCTCCGTTTGCCTGGGTGGGGTTACTGACCAGCACAACTGCGCGCCAGTCTGTTAGAACCTCTCACAGGCTGCTGCTACGGTTTTCAAACCAGCATACTGCCATACAAAGCAGTGTGCCGAAACAGTACACCACCATTAGTAGTGCACTACTAATGTAGCCAGTACTGTAGTGCGGTGCAGCAGTATGTTGCTGTGGACGCAGCCAAAGTGTGTGCAGCTTCATTAATAAGCGACCATCAACGACCGCTTGTCCGAGTGCACAGTTGAAGTTAGCTTGTTATTCGCCAGCTTCCTTTTTGAATTTCCCGTTCCACCTTAAATGGTGCAGCAGTTACGTTCAGCATATACCCAGGCGAGGGAATGTAACTGCTGCGCCATTTAAGGTGGAACGGGAAATTCGAAAAGGAAGCGAACTTTAGCCTCGTCCCTTCACTCCCACGTCTGTCTTTCACACCGCATCCCGAAGTGGCCTTCTCGACTGTTTACGACCAGCAGCCTTCAAATATGTCGAGCTTTAGTTAACATGGGCGGTCACGTCGAGCAGCCTCACACTCTGCACTAGGCACGTCCAGGCTGTAGTGTGTGACCACACAGCTGCTCTCCTACACGTCCGATCTCGAAGAACGGAAAACTACAAAACACATCACACTGGGTGCAGTGGTAGAGATTCCGCACTAGCACCACCACCACCAACCCCATCAACCCCCAAGCCCTGAACACTTCCTCAAGTTTTTAGTAAAAGGCCTCAGCGTTTCCTGTGTTACACAGCACGGTTAGAGCCTCGCAGCGCTGGCCGTGTAGGGGTGCCTTTAAAGGCCCTCGGTGCGCTGCAGTCGCCCCGTAGTGCCGCGGGAGTCGTGGGCGAACGTGTACGTGTACAGTTTGATGAGTAAGTTGGAGAGGTCCCTGCGCACGGCATTAGTTAATCTCTGCCTACATCTCACTTCTTTACCCGAGGCTAGCTGGTCTAAGTGCTCATTAGGTCTGTTTTTTTCTGTGTGGATACTGCAGTAGGTAACAAGGTAAACCCTGTTTTTTGCATGCAGTGACGTTGCTTTGACGTATGACCTGCAGCACACGCAAAGCGCACACGTGGACCCGTGATGTGCGTTTTTAAAAACGGTCAGGCTGCACTTGAACACATAGTATCTTCCATTTTACTGCTTTAATGTGAATCATGTGGATCCTAGCCTGAGAGCACATATAAACATTGCTCAGTGGGCTGTGGCAGCACCGTTATTGTAAAGTAATCTGATTAGAAAAGCCTGTGGCCTTTTTGTATATGTGTGTGTGTGTCTGTGTAGAGAGAGAGAGAGAGAGAGAGCAGCTGTTCCCTGCCCCTGACGAAACAAGCAATGCAGAACAAACTTGCTTGGACCGTATTGATTGACACACATTCAGAGCACCGCAAGGCCGTGAAAGAGGCGAGATTGCGGAGGTGTTGAAGGCTTGTCTGTGCATTCAAATTAGCTTTGGAGGGGGCAAATTAAATCTACATATATGTCTCTCGCTGTCGCCCCTTTACTATTTTTGATCTTTAAAAAGCATTTCTAAACCACTTATCTACATGTGTCTCTCAGATATGTGTCCCCGTATCATAGTGCACTCAATTTGCTTGTAATATTTTTTAGGGCTTCTCTCTCTTTCTCTGTATCCCTCTAGAGAGAGAGAGAAAGAGAACAGGAGAGAGAGAGAGAGAGAGAGAGAGAGAGGGAGAGGTGGGTGCGCTGGAGTGTGGGTGTAGTGTTCTGTGCATCTGGCTCTCTTACCAGTGTCGAATCACTGTAGGCTACAGGAGATTTAGTCGGCTCACTACTCAAACATTCTAATCTGCTCACTTAACTCCTTTTCACCACAACAAAATCCTCATCTCAACTCTTCATTTCAGCTGTCTTCCCCCATCGCCTTTTGTCCCTGACCAATCACATCTTCATTCTTCCTCCTATATGCAAGCGTTTCTTTATAAAACAGGCATACTCTGCATAAATACACTGAAGAATCTGCATAGAAGTGTAGAGGAGCAACCACAGCTATTCATCTCAAATGAAATTTGGAGTTGCACTGGAATTCCATACATATTCAGTGTAGTCTTGATGGTAGCATGTTAAGAGAAGCCGGTGTTGTTTTTGTTGATGTGCTGTATGAAATCAGAGGCAAAATGTTGCATGTTTTGTGGAGGGAAGGGAGCAGAACTGATCGGCCCCTGGCTTTAACCCTTGCAAGTCACAGTCATCGCTGGAAGTAATGAAGGCCTGGTATAGTTTGATTATTTCTCACTTGTAGCTCATTGTAACAAGCAGAAGAATTCTTTTGACAGTGCGGATTTCAAACTTTCAGTTGATATCACTTTTGGGTTTGGAAGTACTTATTGTTGTGTGTACAGCCCCTGTACATACCTCACATTTTCACCGTGCTTTTTGTCGTTTCTTAACATCAAAACAAACAGAAAAAAAGACAGAAGCGCTAACTTGAACACGTTGATAGGCTAAGTAACTTAACTGTGTAATTGCGTAATAACATTGAGACTCTCAACTTCAAATTGTTAAACAGCTTTCTGCTTACTTGCCATGGAGTCAAAGAGGACAAGAGAGACGGAGAGTCTGAGACTCATTTGCTAATATAATTATGTCATTACAAGCCTTACTACTGATCAGGCAGTTTGGAATTCATGAAACTTTGCTTCTTCAGTGTGACAGGAAGGATGTGTAGGGAACGTGGAGTGCAACAGACCACTGAGCTATGCTCCAAGGATTTTGGTTTGCCATGTCATTATATCTTATGTGATTTATATTTGTATTTGGTTGTTTCAGTATCCAAAGTTCACTTTAGCATGACTGTTGGGACAGAGAAGTGGGTAGTATTCGCTGAAGATTGCAAAACAAAGGAAATTTCCACACATTGTTTGAATGATTTGTTGAAGAAAAGCTGCATTTTCATTTTAGCATCGTAATTGCATAATAGCAACTGAGTTTCAGAGAATTAGGCCTAACAGTTACTTGGGGCGAACCACTAGCCTAAATAAAGTCCTTTTTTTCCCTTAACTTGTCCTAAAAACAGACTCCCTGGTATCTCACTCTCCAGAACTTATTTCTTTAAATAATATAAGGTTAAGTGGGTAAATTATGGCTTTGTTGATTTATTGATCTATGTGTTTTGGTCATGCCAATCACATTGTATGTTAGATGGAGTGGGCACATGTTCCCCAGGACATTGTAGGACTGAATTTGTCTTCTTCTTTGTATAGAGATGTTTTGCTCTGCTTTTGTCTTTGCTCTCTTCTCTCTCCAGCTTAATCAAGCCTCTCTGTGTCTCTCTGTAAGTAGATGACCCTTATGACCTCTGATTGAGGATTCACTGCTTGTAACCATAGTAACTGGCTTGTCCACCACAAACACTTTCTCATTTTCAAAGCAGCGCTCCTCTCTCAATTTCCACCAATGAAAGACTTCGGTGGTAACCACATGTTGTGCCGTGACAAAGTATTCGCTCCTGTCTGTTTTTCTGCATTTTTATGGGTTGAAGTGGTAATTTGGAAAGCCTAAAGGGAAGTGTTGTGGCCCTGAAATTTATGCATTTATTTAGACAAGCTACTTAAGCATGTGAAGACACTTCTGAACATATCTTTTCCCCACTGATTAGGCCAAAACATTTGATTGGGCTCCTTCATGGCAGTGACAATGTTCACATACTAGTCTATAATTTTATAGTCACTCACTGCTGGTGGAAGTATAATTTCCTGGGACTCCTACATTTTAAGATATGTTTTCATTACTTCTTAGGAATCATGAAAACCAAACATTCAATTGATACGATTCCAGGAAGTCTAATTATGTGATTTAAAAGAGTATAAAGTTCTTTGTAGCAAAGTCTTAGACGCTGGCTCTGCGTAAAGTTGTTAGACTGTGTTTGAGGGTTTTAAAAAGATGTCACTTGTCCGTTGTGTAGTTTTGCATGAACATTTACATTAGGCTATGGTCTCAGAGCAAATTTGTTTTGTTCTCATATTTTTAACATCGACTACAACTGAACATGCTGCAAACAACCACCAAATAGCTTGTGTGGATATCTTTAACTCTTTAACAATCCAGGTTTATTTCATACAAAAGCTTATTATTCTGTAACTACAGGAGCTTTAATGCAAATTAATGGAGCTATTCTTAGGTTATAGAAGTGTGTAATAAAACTTTGGGCCTGCCGGCAGATGCATGGCTTGTTAAGAAAATTCATTTGCTGCAGCATTTTACCAATCAGGTCTCTCTCTTTTCTCACAGCCCACTGCCTCATTCGCAGTCTTATTGTGTAAGCAGCTCAACCAGTCCAGGCACTGTTTTTACCACTGTAGAGTCAGTGTCTGTTGCTGGGGCAAAGCCACTGCCATCAGTGACTGAAGTATAGTTGGCTGTGCTTTCATTGGGTGGCATAGTTCCTCAGTCAATGTGTAGTGATTCTAGCTAATTAAGGGCATCTGTTAGGTCATGGAGACAGATCTGAGCAGCTAACTTTCTCCTCCATGTTTGCCAAGCTTTTTTGGTGCTGTGTGGGCAGCAAATGCAAAAAAATGCAGTGCAAGTGCTGTGGATGAAGCATGTGCTAGCTCGCAACTTCCCAGGGATTTCTGGGACAGTAATGAATTTCCCCAGACTATCCTCCTAAAATGTCTCTATTAGGAAGTTGTACATCATCCGTGGGTGTTGGGAAAAAAACTGATTTTCATAGCTTCACCACAGGGCTGAGCAATATGATGGTATTGTTATGCATAGGGTATATGAGTCATTTCTAGAACTTTTTCGTTTTTTAATCATATAATCATGAACATGCCAGCTGCACATATGATAAATAACACTGTTAATGTTAATGTGGAAACTTTTGCTTTGTAAGTAGCTTTTTGTGCTTTTTGAAGCTTGTAAGAGATGTTCGGGTGACTCTTTTATGTTTTGTTGAAGCTTTACCTCCAGCTTTACCTACCCTAACTCTGGATTAACCTGTTAGCAGTCTTTTGACTAAACTTGTTTGACTAAATGCACTGATGGTTGTTAAAGATCACTTTACCATGTGTGTGTTCGAGTGCTCGAACACTAAATGCACACACAGGACAAAAGTGCAGTAAGTTGCAGAGTACAAGGTAGAAACCACCGTGGGCTGGGAAGAACCTGTTGATGGAGGTGAAGGGTATGCTGCTGTCCTGCATCTGGACCTGGCTGACTGGCCAGCTTCAATGAAAATCTGAATTTTATTTTGTATCAGTTTTACTGATGGCACTTACATAATTTATCCAGTAAATAAATAGCTTCTGCTGCTGGGTCATGCTGTTAAGTTCATATCGGAACAATTCAAGATCAAATCACGTACAAATCAAGTTAGGACTCAGGCCCCATTAAAATGAGCCATTAGGATCACCCACAGTCTAAAGAGAAATTTGAAACCATTAAGTATTTAGATGGAGTCTGTTGTTATGATCCTGTATTAAGGTTTAAAAAACCTCTGTTCAGATATCAAAATCATCATAGTGTGCTTTTGGGTCTGTTGTCTTGCAGGTGTCACAGCCTTTGGTTGAAAATGTATGCATGTCCTTGTGATCATGCTACAGTGTGAAGAATAGGCTAGTATTAGGCAGTAACATGGATCTTTAGATAATGATAGTCGCAACTGTATTTCATGGATGTTTGGTGAAATACACTAATAGCTTAGAGTGGTAACTGTTCTGCTTGCAGGATTGATAGACTGATCTATAACTACAGGAAGCATTTGGTTGCAGTCATTGCTGCTTAAGGTGGCCGGGAAAGTGGTGTTGTATCACTTTTTTTGATTAAACAATGCAAACGTATTGCTTTAGGATGATGATAATGAAGATAATGTGCTGAAGTTACAGAGCAAAATTCTTTTACATAGCAATATATCCAGGGGTAGTCAAAAACAAAAATTTGAACTGGTCCCCAAGCCACTGAATCCTGTGGCCAAAGTGAAGGATTTGTGGCAAGAATTATCGAGGGTCCAAAATGTGAAATGGCGTGGTCAGGGGCACCAGGCAGTCAGCAACATCTACAAAATCTCATATCTACAAAATGGAAACATTGTGGGAAAGAAAGCAACACTTTTGATATTCATGTGCATAAATGTGACAAGATTTTATTTAAATTAATTGTGGACCTTTTCTGTTTCTGTTCAGCATTAAGTGTACACACAGTGTTAAGGGCAGGTAGAGTTTGAAAAAGGCATTTAAAAGGAGCGAAAGAAATGGAGTTACACGTTTTTGACATAACAATGACATCATACGATCTTGCTGGCAAAGGCCCTGGCGTACGAAGTCTGTGAAAATATGTGTGTGTCTTTAGAGTACACAAAAAAACAAAAAATATGGTTTTTCTAGAGTTCTTTAGTAAAGAAAATGGTTCTGTATAAGAACCCTTTGCATGCTTAAATAATGAAATGTTTCTTCAGATTGATAGAGAATGTGCTGTAAATGGTTCTATATAGCACCAGAAAGGGTTCTTTTATTGTTACAAGGTTGATATCGCAACAATAGTAGAAGCCTTTTTGGTGCTACATAGAACCCTTTTCAGAAAGGTTCTATATAGAACCATCTACAGCACATTCTCCATCAATCTGAAGAATCCCCTCACAATGCAAAGAACGCTTCAATCATGTAAAGGGTTCTTTGAGTGTTTGTGGTTCTATATATAACCATTTTCTTTACAAAAGAACCCTTGAAGAACCATCTGTTTTAAGAGTGTAGGGTGTGCTCTCGTACACACACTCTTTATGAACCTGCACCCTAGTTTCATCAGCTTAATGGTCCAGTTATCTCAGAATGGCCCAGTCTATAAATTCACCTGAGGCTCTTCAGGACCTATTTGGACACGCCTGTCTGCCTGGATTAGTGCACTTCGTTTAATGAACCATATTCCGCTGCATTACCTACATATATTGCACTCAGATCATGTGGCTCTCTGGCTGCGTCTCAAATTACTTAATATTTACTCTTTAGTGTCAAGAGTTCTGTTGGCAGCATAGTGAGCTGAAAGTAGGGAGTTGTGTCTTGACGTCTGAAGGTTAATTCTCATATTATGGAAAGCAGAAGCACAGAAGAATTATTCTAGTAGAAATATTTGCCCACAATGGGAAGCAGCCCTGGAAAAAGCCATTTATCAGCATAGCACATTACTGACGTAGAAGATTTGTTGCTAAGGAGAAAAGGTTTCTAATCTGCAACAAGTTAAACTTGAATCACGGCTGACACTTCGGTTGAAGGTATGGCTTCTGTTGGAGGAGAAAGTTGACTCCCAGGTTTTTCAGGCAATCACTTATCAGTTTGTTTTTGATGGACTGGCTTAACTAGATTTTATGATGGTCTTCCACAGTTTGCTATTTTTGTATCCAGCCGCATGAGAGGCCACTTTCAGACTTTTGGCAGACGTTTGGATCAGTTTTGAACAGAATGGGTTTGGATGATGTGTTACGGTGGGATGTAAGATCTTGACAGATAACCACACGCTGGAGTTGTTTGCACATTAGGTTACAGTATATAACACTACAGAAGTCAGGGGTCACACAGGTTTGTGTATGTGCGTAAGGTTGACAAGTGATCATAACCAGAGATCCTCAGCATTTCCCTTGGCTTTTTCCTAACAGAAGGCTTCTCAGAAGAAGATCTCTCTCTTTCTTTCTCGCTCTGTCTCTCTCTCTCCTTGCTCTGACACTCTCTGTTCATCGTCTCCATTCATCAGTATCCCTAGTTTTTTCTCTGTTGTCCACTTACAAATTTGTCCTTGACAGATTTGAATTTACTTCTCTTTTCCCCACTTCCTTGCAGCTCGTCATTTGTTTTTCCCTTCTGCACTGGAGATATTTGCACGCTCTCTGACTTTATTATTCCTTATTATAGCCCTCTTTATGGTCTTGTTTGACTGTATGCACAAAAACAGAAATCAGACTGCTATTGTTCTGGGAATATGTTCGCCTGTTTGTGTTTAAGTTTAGCTGTGTGTAGTTTTTCAATTTCTAAACAAATTTTCAGTTGAATTCAATTCAGTTGTTTTTTTTATAGTTATATGAAACAATAAGCTTCATCAAAATGTAATTATTACTAAAATGATGTGAACGCTGGTAGAACATGAAAATAAGTGAGCACAGTTTCCAGTTTTCATCATCGACATCCAGTGAGAGCAATAGCATCTGTATGTTCCTTACACCTCTGTGACTCTTGTCGTCTTGCTCTTAAACCGCTCCATTGTGTCTTGTTTTGAGGGAAACTGTTTCTTTCCACTTTGTTGTTGTTTTTGTTACTTTGCTGCTCATTGATTGATCCATAGGTCTCTGGCAGCACTGTCCAGCATGGCCTGCTGAAGGCATCCTCTGGTGCTAACATTACTGATTTTACTGGTATTGTGGGCATCAGAGGTGTATTCTACTTGTAAATGATACTTAAGACTGGACATACTCCGGTGATAAACAAATTCACGGCGAATATGTTTTTTATAAGGCATCAATGGAAGTTAAAAGCTTTTCAAAGCTGTATTTGAACGAAAAGGTTACAGTCAAAGAGTCACAGCAACAGCGCACAAGCAGCTGGGCTTCAGGCTGATGTACAGACGGTTTAAAGGGTCAAACTTGAAAAATGCGTTAACGCTGTTAAGAAAATGAATGGCATTAATAATTTATCATGTCTTAATATATAAGTGGGTTTAGATTTGGCTCAGCCAAGAGAAGAGCTAGCCATTTTATATCACAAAAACATACATTGCAATGCCCGGCCTGGGCTTGAGAACCACTGCTTTAGTCCCTGAATGCTCAGTGTGTGTGTGTGTGTGTGTGTAAAATGATGTGTGGCTGTGATATACATTCATAGTCTGAGGCCCATATCTCAGCTGAATGACTGGAAAATACCTTTGCACCCCTGACTGTGTGGGAAATTGTGTCTGTGCAAGTTTGTATGTGCGTTTGTGCACATTCATATGTGTCTACTTTTGGAAAACAGCACATATCGCCCCTTCCCTCATCTCCTCTCGTCACACAAACACAAATACATGCACACACTCGCTCATCAGGAGGCGGGAACACACACTGCTTTGCTGACGCAGGCTGCATATTCAGAAAGGCAACAAATACGTGACCTCCCCCTCTCCACGGTCACGCTGTGAGTGCTCTCATATTTCTGGAGAAGGTAGAAACATTCTTAGCTTTAATTTATGCTAATGCAGTGACATTTTATTCCATGTAATGTTGGACCATTTCTGTTGGTTCATTTATCATGAAATGTTCACATAGTGTAAAGAGCAGCTGGTGTTTTAAAGTGGTGCAAAAAATGAAAATTGGAAAAAATGGAGTTACAATGGTGATATGTATGAGAGTGTGTGCTTACCTCTGAAATTATGAGTTTGAATTCTCAGCCGTTGGTTGTGCTGTTTGTCTGATCTAACATACATTCCGTTTTCTTTGTGAGTGATGATTATATCAACAGTCTGTTTATCATACGTCTGTCTTTCTGCCAGCCCTCTCTGGCCGTCACCCTTATTTATAAACTCGTGAGAGTTATGTGTGTGTATGTGTGTGTGAGATATGACTCTTTCTTTTGAGGCAGATGTGGTACCCAAAGGTGCTGCTGGGATTACAGTGCGTGTGCCTGTGTAGTTTGATGGTAATGAAATGAGTTTATAAAGTGCAAGGCTTAATTGTGTCCCCACAACACTCCCAGTGTAATTAATGCTCTCCTGTGATTAATCCTGTGCACCATTAATCTAGTGATGCAAGTGCTGGAGGTGACAAGCTGTGTGTGCGCATGCCTGTGTATGCCTGCATGTATTGGCCCTTGTAGCCTTATTAACACTTCAGGTAAAAGCACATGGAGTTAAGTGTTTTCACACTCTGAAGGTGATAATCAGAATGTCTTCGATATGGATTTACATTTGTAGGTTTATATCTAGAAGCAGCAAATACACCAATACATGTTACGATGCAATATATGTTGCATTGTTGCACCCCTGCTGAATATGTAAAAAGTAAACTTGGCATGACTTGACTTGACTGACTCTGCCAGTTTGCTTCTAGTATGTTCTATGTGGAATTTAGGAATACTAGAACATTAAGTATGCTTCAGCAACAGTACACAAGAGGTACTGTGTCACTGCAAATAGCATCATGGTTGTGATTTGGTTGTGGGCTGAAGCCAGAAGTGAGCACTGCAGATCATCGCAGCTATGATGTTGTTTGATAACAGTTTTGCCAAACAAAGAAAAATGGAAAGCAAAGAAGTCCCAAACATTGATTTAAATATTCATTTTTATTATTGACATTTTCCTGTGTAAAAAAAAAAGTAGTTTCACCACAAGTGGTTTATTGTGAACATTGGTGTTACTTAGCAACCAGTGGTCAGAGGAAAACATGCCGTGTACATAGGTAGACTCTTTTCGGACAATCCGATTGTGTGGTTGGAACTAACTGTTGTGTAAAAAGTAAGACAGTTCAAGAAAGGAAATCACAAAAATCTGTTTTGATTGCCTTCTGTGACAAAAATTGTTTTGGTGCCACAGTGTTTAGTGTTAAAGGTGAATCAGATCTCTCCTCAGGGTAGAAGCTAACTTTTCAAGCAGATTTAGGACATAAATCTTACTGTTCAGCATTGTAAGTTGTGCCATGTCCTTTGAATCAGGGCCCTTTAATAAGCCACGGGCAAATTTAGTCAAGCTTGGGAGAAGCTGCATCACTACACCCTCGTCTCGCCAGTGGCTAAGTCAGTTTTTCTCAGCAGGAACACAATGTGTAATACATAGAAAGGGATTTTCCTAGTAATTTGAAGGGCATTTTTGATAATAAGCTTTATAAGGCTTATATATTATAAGACAGGAGTGTCCAGTCTTGGTCCTGGAGATCTAGCACCCTGGAGAGTTTGGATCCAGCACACGTGGTTCTAATACTCAGATTCCGCATGAAGGCCTTCATTACCTGGATCAGGTGTGTTGGATTAGGGTTGGAGATAAACTCTACAGGGTGGTAGATCTCTAGGACCAGGATTGGGCACCCTGATTATAAAGCTTCCTGTCATGTGCCTGTAGCATTTGTAGAAATAAGGAACATGGTTGTGCTATTTTTGTGTGTGTTTATATATTGAGAAACATGGGACTTTGAGGAGCATGCTGTTAAAATAAAAGGGGTTGCAGTTGGTTAATGATTCTAAGTGGTTTAAAAACAAATTTTATTAAAGCTCACATAGTATTTATAGGTATTTTTTCAAGAGGTGTGTACAGTGGTGGTGCTTTTCTTTGGTATGTCGGTCACACTCAGATGCTGCCAAGCCTCTAACACCTTCCAGAAATCTCGCACACATGAGGTAGCCATGTGTGATAGGGATGAAAATCTTCACAATTATTTGATTAGGATTCTTTAGGAAATCATCAGCTGCACCATGAAATCTTAAATTTCACCATGATTTGATTCAGTTAGATTATTTTGATATGATTCAGAGGAGAGGTGAAATTTTGGGGAATTCATTTGATGGATAACTAGCCGTCATTAGTCAATGATCAATCTTTAACCGATAAGCCTAAAATCAAAAATGTAACCCATGTAAATATAAAATTTCCAGATCTGAAATCTCATTTACTGAGTCACATTTAAAGCCATATTAAAATGCTTCATATACAGACACTTATGAGCGCACAGATCAACTGAGTTCTGGATTAATGCACTGAGGTATTAAAAAGGGTTTCTTAAAAGGCTCATGGAACACAGTGATGGGAGAGGCCAGACATAAGCATGTATATGAAGTTAACATGTTCTATATAAGTAAAGTTATACATTCTAATTTTAATTCTATTCTAATTCTAAAAGTCATATCACATATGAGTAATTGCTTTTGATTTATATTGATGTTGTCCTCTTGAAAAACGGGCCCAAGCACCACTATTTTTGGCTGCGCACTTCAGTTTGTAGTAGGCCGATCAAGTGGAACCAATTGCCTGTTGCATACTCATGCATACAATTAAAAAAACATTCTTCAGCTTGAATGATAATCCCACCTATTCATATAGGAACTGTTGTTTAATGGAAGTTAAGTCAGAGCAAGTCAATGAAATCAATGATTTTTAAACTACTGACACACTACTAGATTCCTGACGAACTTACAGATGAACACCCCATAATTTTTTTTTTTTTCGGTGGGGGGTGGGAATGGATTTTACGTTTGAAAATAGCCTGTGAATTTTATGCTGTCCCATAAATAAATACATCCTTTATTGAATATCATTATAATCGATTACAGTTGATCCTAGTATTCCAAAAGAGATACAGCTGAACTGCCACCATCAGACATGTAATTCTTATGTGTGTTCAGTGTCTTACAGAAGCATTTCTTGTGTGTTTTAGTGCTGGATTTCTTGTGCTGTAGTGCGAGCTGTCTGTGCTGAATAGGCTTAGTGGTCATTTTAGGTGCATGTTTGTGGGTGCTCATGTTTGCGGCATATACTCTTCTTTTAGCTCACTGGTTCCTCACACCTATACAATAAGCACAGGAAACGAGTGGGCACAAAAGAGGAAGTGTGACCAGCGCGTGATTAGGCAAGTGCTTTGACTCTGTTCCACTCCTCCTTCCTCTCTTTCTTTCACTCACTCTGCCTTTTCTCATTCTCTTCCATCCCATCCTTCTTTTCTGTGACCCTAGGTTTTGCCTCGTCTTTTCCTATTTTTGTTTTCCTTCCCCGTTGCATCTATCTGCAGTTTTGCGCTCACATTTCTTGTGCGTCTGTCTTATAAACAGTTGTCACTTTTCATAATGTTTTTATACTCCATTTCCTTTCCTCATTCTTTACTTCATTACATTTAACTCAGTTAAATGAGCCTTAATTTATTTTGTTAAAGTACACTGTTATTGAAACCCCTTAGTGAATTGGTGGGGCTGTTTACTTTTCATCTATTTGATGCTGTGTGGGTCAAATTGAGGATTGCACTTCAGGCTTCTTTGTTCCTGAAATTATATTGTGAACCTCCCTCAGCTCAGCTTCCTGCCCTGAGACGTTATAATTGTAGGTTTTTTTTAATGATATGTTTTTAATTATAGTAGTGAGTACTTGTTTGTCTATTAATGTCTTTAAGAGGCATGATAGACTGCACAGAATCAATGTGCAGTTATGAGAGAGTGAGAGGGAGACAGAGAAAGAGAGAGAGACAGAAATGTGGAGAGAGGGCTGGGTTTCCTTGGGTGAGCAAGAGAGGAAGCAGGGGGGTGTGAATATTTTTGATTATCTTGCAGAAGTGCAGGAAATCTCCCATCCAAGAGGAACGTGGCAAAGCACATTACTATTGTTGTCACCTTTCATGCCTTTATAGAGTTTACAGATCCCCTGAATCATATCTTTTCCTAGAATTAGGCCGGCCAGATAATTGTAAGAGTTTTCCCATGACATACCGTCAGGGCTTTCCTGGCCTCTCTAAGGCAAGCAATAATTGAATGTAGTTAATTGAAATAAAACACTATTAGGTCATTTTTACTATATATCATTACAGCCTCCACTCGGTGTCTAATCGGAGTGTAAGAAATTAGGAATCCGCGCTGGTATCTGGAATAATATCTATATTTGCATATACATGTTTAAAAAAATAGCAGCATTGGACAGAAATGTGGATCTGGCCAATATATCAAACCAATTTTTCATTATATATATATATATATATATATATATATATATATATATATATATATATATATATATTTTTTTTTTTACTCTGGAAGATCGGAATGCTTATGCAATGCTACTGTGATGTCTGCATTGTATTAATTTAACTGCATTTGTTACCCGTTACAAATGAATATGTTCCTCTGTAAGGCTAATACAGGTGATTCTAGCCCCAATTTCTACAGTTTAGACATTTTATTGGCATCAACAGAGATGTATGTGAAAAATAATAGGTATTGGCATCAACCTGCAATTACTGCATCGGTCCATCCCATCACCACATCAGTAGACAATCATCTTGATGCAAAAATGTGCAGCTGCATTTTGTTAATTATGCCATCTAATGCAACTGCATTGTTTGAACACCAAAGGTCATACACCAGAGGATACAGTCATCATTGTTCTTTGTTAATTTTGTTCATAAAAATGTATGAACATCAGTATGGAATGTGTGCAACATCATAAAAAGGCCCAGTCATTTAACCATATGTGCATAACATAAGGCCCTTCCCTCCCACTTTACTCTGATAGGATACTCCCAGATCCCTGGTTTTGATCATTGACAGTGGTTTCCACAAAAGATAAATGAGTGACCCCCTGGAACAGACCAAGGGTGTTGATTGTTTCAGACTTACTGTTTATGATTTTTTTTCAGCAAAAAACTGAAGTTCCTTTACCATTAATGTGTGACAGGAAAGTATAGGGGAAGAGTAATAATGGGGTAACAGGGTTCACACAGAGCAGTGGGGTGATGATTTTACGGAAGTCTGCTCCAAGGCCTGACGAAGTCCTGACTTCAGCGCTTTAAGTGCACTGCTAGGCATCCTACATACTTTTTAAATAAATAATTGTACATCAACTTGATTGAGTGTCAAACACAGGAGAAGTATGTTGACAGTGAATCCTGAGGTCCTAGCGTGCGCAGTGTGCCCAGTGTTACTACAGTGATTTTCATGCGAATAGCTGTTGCTTGATGTTGGTTGAATAACCCTGAACAACAGGAAATGTTCATTGCCTTTTTTCTATATTTAATGACCTTGAAATAAGACCTACATTCAATTTGTAATATAAATAAATGTTTTTCAGTTTTTTCACTCAACCTAAATTAGTTTCTGCTGAATTACCATAACCATTAGTGACCTGGAAACCTCAGCCTGCACTAACTCGCAAAAAACTCATCATACTCTACTATCTGCCGCACATCTTGCTCCAGTGAAAATTCCATTTTCTAGTCATCCATTTTTCATTTTTTTCCCTTTCTTTTTCACCATTTTGGCTCATATTACATACCTTCTGTTTCAGCCAGTACATTTGAACCTCATCTTGAGATTTGCAAAGTAATTTATCAAAGCAAAATGAAGATTTGAGTCTAGGCCAAGTCATTTAATCTATGCCGTGCTGTTAGCCTGTTGTGCAGCGCAAACGCGGGCCAAGCTGTTTTTAAAGAATGCAGCGTTGTTATCTGTCACTTTCAGTGTCAGTATAGGTTAGTCAGTGAGATGCAGGCCAGCGCTATTTCTAGCACTGTATCATGCACAGCTCAATGTGAAGATCAAGCCACCAGGTTCCTTCCCTCTCTCTTTCTCTCTCTCTTCTCTGTCTCTCTTCCTTTTTTTCACTTACTTTTTTTTGCTTGCCTTCTTTTTTGAATTCATTAGCATCTTTTGACCGCATGCTAAATGACACTCAGTTCACATTACCAACATCCAGGAGCTGACATTGCTAAATAAACCACCAGACTAGTTGAAGTTTCACACACCCACAGTTAATAACAAAACATCTTCCCACAAAAGACAGCTGTGAAAGCTAATGTGATGACAAGTGACAGCTTCTGTCAGGCATGTTGTCAGTTTCACCAAACGTTTGTTAAAAGTTCTTTAAATGGAGTAACTTGTAAAGGGAGATACAGCTTTCGACGTGAGTCCTGGTATAGCACGATGACCTTCAGTGATCCCAATAGCAAACCTACAGTGTCAGTTGATTGTAAGGAACCCCATAATCATGCAAAGGGTTCTTTGAGTGTTCATTGTTCTATGTAGAGCCTGTTTCTTTACTAAAGAACCCTTCAAGAATCATCTTTTTAAGAGTGTATGTGTTGCCTAGCTGCTGTTATATTCCTCCAGAACAAGGGTTAGTAATCACTGGGCTAAATGAACACATAAAACTAGCCAGGATTTCCTGTTAGCAGAAGTTGCAGCATAAGTATAGTATTATAAATAGTAAACAGTAAACTAGTCAACGCAAAGGCTTAGTAAAACAGTAAACACACAGGCATTTTATACCCTTAAATAAAAATTCAGTGGCCTTTTTTTCTGATTTTTTCCAGTTTTCTCCCCAATTAAGTCGTATTCAGTTCCACCTCCTAGTTATGATTCCCCCCAATCACACGGTACTACCAACACTGGGAGCCTTTTAGAGACACATTAATCCAGATTTTATCTGGCTTAAATCAGATTTTCTGTGTATGCTCTGTCAAGAAAAGATAATCAGTCAAGCTCAAGCATTCATGCGGCCTTCATACAGACAGTCCAAGTGAGACTCCAAGGCATTGTCCAAAGCTACGCTAAATTCACCACAAGCACAATTTTTTAGGGAGCTTGCTTATTTTTTTACTTTCCAAAAGCATAGTGGAGAACATTTAGTGCATCAGTATGCACAAACCATAAACCCTAGGTGACATGAAATACCCATAATGCATTGTGTCTGCTGTCACACAGTGATGAGCAAACCTATGTAATTAATTTAATTGATTCTGTTAATTAGTGTAAACAGTGGTTTACTTGAATCTCAAACGATGTTCTCTATAATAATATACTAAAGCTTCTGAGTGTCCACTGCAGGGGATAGTGGTATGACCAATATATCATCTGTCCATGTCGCTGAGCTATAAGATTTTATATTTTTAATTTGTGTTTGAGTTAAAAATAAGGCCCCTCATGCATATCTATGTGTCTTTTTTATGTGCAATGAGCTAAGTGGCACGTAGTCTTTTTATTATGTTGATGTGTGGTAAGTTAAAAGACTATTTAAAACCTTTCAAAGCAGAAGTTTTGGGGAGTTATACCACACTCAAGTGTTTTTCAAAGAGAATTTAGCTGTAAACCGTATATATATCTACACAAATGTTGTGGCATTTAAGTTTCTCGGAAGCTTTTAATTGAAGAACTTGTGGGTTGGGGGCAGTACCTTACAATTCCCAAGAATCATGTTTGTACATGTGAACTATGCTAATCAGTTATTAGCTGTAGTTATAATTATACTGTCAGGAGAGGGAAAAGGATTAGAGACTCATTGACATTATTGGCTCTTTAAAATTTTAAGTGTATCTCTTAGCATTTATAATTTGATAGCATCAGGCTAAGCTAATGTTCTTTATTACTAGATTAATTACAGTTTTGTAGCCAAGTTAAAGAAGACATTGTACTACAAACATGTTTACTGAACGGTGCTTTTATTATGTTTTCTTTCTTCAGAGGAAAAAAATAAGAGTCCTCTTCCCAGCATCAGCCTCAGTGATACACATATTTACAGGTTCTATAAAATGTTAAATTCTTAGGTTAATGTTTAACAGATTTTGTGCTAAAAATGTCTTACTTCCAGCCAGAACCAAAAATCGCTTGTAGAATTTATAAGCAAGGAAAAAAGACCAGTCATTTTTGTTTAGGTGTATGTAGAGTGCGATTTTCCTCCCCTCCCCACTTTGCTCTGATAGAATGACCCCAGATGCCAAGTTTTGATCATTAACAGTGGTTTATATGCCATTGAATGAGAGATTGAGGGTAGTATTGATGATGCAGTTGTAAGTTTTGATACCCAGTTTTGAATATCTATTTTTTTTTGTTTTTGATACTGTATTAAAATTGTTACACCTTTATTCAGTACTGGCTCATTTTGCTGCTACAGAGGCCTTAGTGAATACTGCATTCCTTCAAACTGTGTTTAATCACACATTATATTGTGAGTTTGGTCATAATGTTGTCAGTCGCTGCATTAGTTTTACTGTGAAGATGGAATCTCTTTCACTTATGAAGTTTCTTTTGTCCACATGCTTCCATGACGCTTGAGGTCATATCCCTTCATCAAAATTCATTGTAAGCTTTAGTGCTTCATTGCTGCATGGGGATGGAAAAAGCACTAGCTATTAATAAAGTAGAATATGCAATGGCTTGTAGCCAGATTTTGGCCTGCTAGCTTTAGCGCTGCATGTGTATGACTCTGACGAAGGTATTATCAGCCATTAACTAATGTATTTATAGCATATTACTGGCAGTTTGCTTTTAAATAATTTATGGATGGCCTTGTGCTCATCAAACAAGAAACTCATTTAAATCCATAGCTGGCTTCAAAATGAAGGCCGAGACTCTTTTTGCATTGGCGCCACCCATACTTGTTCTTTCGATTGCAGTTAAATTCAAATTATTATTGCTTTATTTTTAATGTTGGAAAACATTCTAACTAGCGCTCAGTTTCAGATGTACTAAAATTCAAATTAGTATAAGCATATTATACAGTGTTTCGTGTTTACTGTCTTGGGCAGTGAAAGGTAGAGTGACTCTCACTACAGACAATTACAGACACTGGACAAGCCTTGCTGATCTACACTGTAGCACTTTGAGAGAATATGTAGCATAAACACATTTAACTAATACATTTAAATGAGACATTGTGAAATGGGTGAGAAACAAACAAAACCTTCAGTGTATGTGCAAAATTTGTGTGTTTAACTAATAGATACATTAAGCTGGATATGATTATACATCAGATTTGGCCTTAACATAAACTTCGTTACATGTACTCAAGTAAAAATTTTGATGGATTTGTACTGTCCTGAGTGTTGTCAAATAATAGTACTTTTACTTCTAGTCAGGTGTATTTGTGAGAAAAGGTCAATTTTAGTCATTATTTACTAATTCCTTTCTTGTGTTTAATTCTAATACGTTGGTAACATCGCCTATACTGCTTTTTGAGATTTTGCATTTCATTTGAGACCAGTTGAAAATCAAAAAGAGAAGAACAGAGCTAACAAACTCTTTATGCTGATAGTTACTGGATGTTCCACTGCAGTTCTACAAGATTCCTGGTTTTTGGAAGTAGCTTATGTTTTACTTGAGTAATTATTTCAAAGTAACTTTACTTTTACTTTACTGTGGGTTTAAGCTACTCTACACACCTCTGTAATATTTCTTAGCGCATTGTATTGTGCATTGTACAACAAGCTGTTAATATTAATGCAAATGCATATATAGATAGATACATGCATACATACATATATACATATAAGCATAGACTATATGGCAAGAAGTATGTGGACACCCCTCCTAATTATTCATTTCAGGTGTTTTAGCCACACTCATTGCTAGCAAGTGTATAAAATCAAGCACATAGCCATGCATTTTCCGTAGACAGTTGCTGGCAGTAGAATGGGTCGTACAGAAGAACTTAGTGACTTTAAACGTGGCACAGTCACAGGATGCTACCTTTGCTGCCTTTGTCAGTTTGTGAAAGTTCTGCTGTGCTAGATCTGCCCCCAACAAACTCACAGAGTAGAACCGCAGAGTGCTAAAGCATGTAGCACGTAAAAATTGCTTATCCTCTGTTGCATCAGTCACTATAGAGTTTCAGACTGCCTTTGGAAGCAACATCAGTGCAAGGAGCTGGGTATAGGAGCTTCACGAAATGGGTTTCCATGGCTGAGCAGCTGCACACAAGCCTAATATCAAAATGCACAATGCCAAACATCAGGGGGGAGTGGTGTAAAACGCCGCCACTGGACTCTGGTGCAGAGGAAAACGTGTTCTCTAGAGTGATGAATCTCACTTCACTGTCTGGCTTTCTATTCCAATATGACTCTGCTCCTGGGCACAAAGTGAGGTCCATAAAGACAGCGAGGTCCATAATTGACAAGCTTGGTGTGAATGAACTCCGGCGGCCTGCACAGTGCCCTCACCTCAACCACATCGAACACCTTTGTGATGAACTGGAACGTTGATTGTGATCCAGGTCTCTCATTCAACATCAGTGCCTGACCTCACAAATGCACTTTTGACGAAATGGGCACAGATTCCCACAGACACACTCCAATATCTTGTGGAAAGCCTTCCAAGAAGAGTGGAGGTTGTTATAGCCACAAAGTGGGGCTAACTCTATGCTTACATCTGTGATTTTGGAATGGAATGTCCAACAATTTCGTATAGGTGTTATGGTCAAGTGTCCACATACTTTTGGCCACATAGTGTACATACATACATACATACATACATACATACATACATGCAGTGACCTCAGAAAGTATTTAAACAATGGTTATTATGTTTGAAAATGATATTTGTTTTAAAGAAATACACCTTTAGAAGTCAGGAGTCACTCAAACTGATGGTAGACTCTTGGAGTGAAGAATTCCTG
Source organism: Colossoma macropomum (assembly GCF_904425465.1). Taxonomy (NCBI): domain Eukaryota; kingdom Metazoa; phylum Chordata; class Actinopteri; order Characiformes; family Serrasalmidae; genus Colossoma; species Colossoma macropomum. Next base: position 100,056 of record NW_023495247.1, on the reverse strand, counting down.
GAGAATTCCAACCAGACTGTACTAGGAGTACTGTAGTTTACAGAGGTGGAAACGTCGAAGTCTAGGGCTGTTTCTCTTACAGTGGTGTCAGTAAGTTTGTGTACTTTGATGGGATCATAAACTTAGAAGTGTACAAAGACATTTTGGATGCAAACCTGCAGAAGTCTATAAAGAAATTGCTGCCATTTGAAAGAATTCTTTGCCAAAATGAAAATTACAGTCTTGGAATGGTGTGTTCAAAATAAATGCCACTTGACATTTTGCTTCGTAACACAGTGAACACAAGGAGTCACATAAAGCCAGCATGTACAAATTAAAAACTGTCATGTGAAGGTTCCAGATACTTTCACCTTAAGTCTCTTTAAATGAAGGATCATGTTTATGTAGTTAAAGATGAAAAGCAAGCGCGTGTGTTGAAGAGCCTGTACATGCACACTGTTTCACCATCACTTGCACACGCATGTACACACACACGTAGTTTCTGACGCATGGACTGTTCATAGCCCTGAAAGCTGAAGTAGATGTTCCAGAGTCAGCAGTTATTAACAGACTGAGCAGTCAGCTTCCCTTAAACACTCACTTGACGTGTGTGTGTGTATGCAAGTGCATGCATCTGCGTAGCAGAGTTTTTGATTGTGTGATGGCTATAGAGAAGTGTCGCTCATTCTCTGATCAGATGTGGTAAGAAGAGAGCTTTAGCACAGTTTTACCCATGAGAATGTGTGGTTGTGACTGTGGCTTTGTGAGAGCTTTTTATTGTGTCAGAAACTTAAGTGTTGAGGCATAATTACGTTGTTTGCTCATGTTTGGTATTAAAATGCCAGTCAGCAGCAATCCAAATCTCCTTAATACTTAATGTGAACTAATTGTGTGTGTGTGTGTGTGTGTGTGTGTGTGTGTGTATGTGTGTGTTGGCTGCAGTTGATCAGAGAGCTCAGAATCCACACTACTGACACAGTACATAATCTACTAAAAGAATGGTCAGAATTCAGTGGGTGATTTTATTGTTAAGTCTTTGCTTCAGCCAATACGAAGATATGAAGAGAACAGAACTGAAACACGTGTACAGACACGCACATGCACATATACACAGTTCATATGTCAGTCCAGCATCTCTCAGCATTGTGTTAATTGCCTCCCTTGAAACTTGGACAAGATGAACTTGATGTTGTGTTCTAGCCTTTTACTTTCTGTTTTTTTCTAACATTATAGTTATTGTTGCTTTTTTCTTTTTTATACTTCTTATTTTTATATTACTTTTACTATGTTCTTATATATTACTCACATATTTTACATTTTTTTATATACATATATTTGAGCTGCATAATACGTATGAAAGGTACTATACAAATAGTTAAAATATTATTATTATGATGATTATTATTATTTGTAGTAGTAGTAGTCATAGTAGTAGTAACAGTATTATACATGTCCTATTACAAAATTTGTTTTAAGTTTTAAATATTTGATATAATTCCCAAAATTAAAGTTTGAACAATATATACAAACAATCCCCCTTTATCACAGTATTCAAGTGTTTGAATTTTAAATATTTGAATATTCAGAGTAGGATAAAGAAAAATGAAAAACAAATTTCTAATTGTAGCTCTATTGTAGTGTAGTTTAAATTTTGTTGGTTGTCTTGTAGATCAGATCCTTGTAAATGATTCTTTTTATCAGACTGTAAATTTAATTTTGTTAAATATTTGTTTTTATTATTCTAATTAGATCTTTCTAGGAATTGATGAAGTCTGAAAATATAGTGATTAATGGAGTGGGTTCAACATGTTTCAACTTGTTTCATAAGTTGGTACCAATTAGTCAGATACAGATATATGATAGCGCTTAAGAGTAGTTAAGAAATGACTACTGCTGCTTTCTGGCGTATTGCTGATGTCACATGATTTTAGGGGAAAAACCTTTTCTGTTTCAATATGGTGCTTTAATGTGTTTTGGTTTCATAAAGCCCCTCTTGACTGTAGTTTACAGCAGAAACTTTGTGTTTGCTGTGGCCATAAAACAGCAACTCCAGCTTGTGTTAGCTTTAAGGGGTAATGGAGCACGGAGAGCGTTCTGAATGTGTATTTGACTGTTTGTGTACTTCTGACAGACCACTGGATATTCACCTTCACCATGACAGTATCGTACTCAGTGGATTCTAGTGCTGTACAAAATAATATTGTATCATTCTGATATTGCAGGCTGCTATCTGCATCAAGGCCCCAATCAGTCACTATCTAAACGATTAAAATATGCTGTGAGCATCCTGACCAGTCACGGTTCCAGTTGAGTGCTTCTGTAGATGTTTTGAGGAAACAAAGTGCTCGTGTATGAAGTGAGTAAAAATAAATGAAACATTTGGCAAACAATGCAGGCCAGTTTTTTACCGTGTCACATTATTCATTCATCAGTAATAAATTGCATGGTATATCACATGTCTGTCTTTTCTTACTCTGTCAGTCTTGATAAAGCTGTGCTATTGTAGCCCCTCTTTACCTGCACAGGCCAATTTGGAAAGCCAATGCCTTGATTTTCTAATATGCACACATGGGCTATTAACAAAGATGTCTGAAATTGTATAATGCTGGTGTATCTTCTGTTTGCATGTGTGTGTGTGCGCAAACATGGGTGTATCATTAAAGCTGTTTGCCTTCATCGTTTTACAGGGACATCCTAGATGATGTCATCAAAGTGGAAAGCGAAATAAAGGAACAAAACAGACAGTTAAGACAGTAGTATTAGGTGAAACCTTAACTTTGTGTATTCATGTATTTATTAAACTGTATGCTAGGGATGCACCTATATGGGAATTATGGGCAATATTTTTATGTACCTATCTACTGATACTGATGCGTAAATATTTATAAAGTGTAGAAATTGAGACTAGATCATCCTGGATTAGCATCACAGAGAAGTGTAACACTTGTAATGTAACCTGTTGAGGCTTACAAACCCAGTAAAATGAATAAAATGCAGATATTTTAGCACTGCAGCCAGTGTTGCCTAAACATTCTGCTTGTCCAGTGCAGTAAATACATCATCAATTATGGTTTAAAATATTAGCCAAATCTCAACATCTGTCTGATGCTGATCATTTTTTTAAGCAAATATCTGCCGATACCGATATAAATCCAGTATCATCATGCATCCCTACTTTTCACCTTCAGTCTTATCTGTAGTACTTTTATTTTTCCTCAAATCTGGAAGCTGCTATTATTAATCCAGATTTATAATGGAAAACAATTCCATAAATTTACTCCTCAGGGCCAATAGCAGCCAGCACTTTAATGTTTTTTGATTTCACACCCTCATAATTTATATAAAGCTTGGCATGTGTGCGAGGTTGAGTCAGTGGTGTTGAATGAAGAGGCTCTGGCAGCTTTCTGCGTATTATCTCACATCTTCTGATTAAGTTGCCACAGCAGAGGCACCCTAAGTTCAGCAGTGTGTGTGTGACTGAGGAAGTGTGTGTGTGTGTTTGGTCTCACTAATATTTGCATTCCTGCTTGGCAGAGATGCACAGTTCTGTATATGCATGTGTATATTACCACTGTGTGTTTGTAAATCGGCACCAGACACTTCACAGATCACAAAACGAAGCATCTGACCCAGTTACGCTAATGAGAAACACTCAGCATGCAGAAATCTGAGCCTGAGTGAATTAATCTGCAAAAAAGAGAAAGTGTGTAATTTGACTGATAAACAGTTTTAGGAAAAGCTTCAGATAATAGGCCTACTGTTACTCTCTTCCCCACATTTATCCATGCTTACAGTACTGTGCAAAAGTCATAGACCACCCTTTATTTATTTAAAATCCAGTCAAAGGGCCTTTAATTAATTCACTAGATATTTTTGAGACATAAGATGAAAAAATAGAAGACAATCCAGTTGCGTGAGGAAGAGGAAAGTCAATGGAAAATAAGTGAAAAAAACAGGACTTCCCAAAACTGGAGTTCAAAAAAACTCTTAAAAGATAGGACACCTAACAACTGATCAAGACCTGGTGGCCCACCAAAACTTTCACTGTCAGATAAACAGTACTTAAAGCTGTCTTCTTTGAGAGTGAGGAGAAAATCAAACTCCACTCTTACTTCAGATCTGAAAAAATCCACAGGTGTTTCTGTCCATCCTACCACTGTGAGAAGACAACTCAACACGGTGAGTCTGAAAGGATGTGTAGCTGTCAAGAAGCCCTTACTGAGAAAAGGAAGCAGGCCATAGACAAAAAATTTGCAATTCAAACAAGCGGCTGACGTTCTCAGAAAATTGCACTGATACTCTGGAGTCCAGACTTCAATATGACCAAATGTTTTTGCGATTATCTGGATTGTGAGAGGCAGAAAAAGCAACCAACTTCTAACACTGAACTTTGGAGGTTTTTCATCTGATACAGTAAGCAATGATTTGATGTTTAATTTAAAAAGTTAACCTGGCCACCTTAATATGTTTTATTTTATTGAGCTCCAAATAATATACTGACAGAACATAACTCTGATTACTGTGCTATTCACTCAAAAAAGTAGGGTTACAGATGGGTTTGTGTGTTTTACTAAACACACCTGTCTTGAGTCTGTGGAAGTTCAATGAACTTAAAATTTTAAGGCAACCACGTTACTTACATTTTTCAGTCAAAACATATTTTTTACAACATGATACATTTGGAAAATATTCCAATAATAAATTTAATTAAAACCGACCAGAAAACAACAGGAGTGCTTTTCAGTTTGCCTGCCCTGGCAGATTGTCATTATGTAAATGTTTTGTCAGCTGTACAGGTGATCGGATAAGCAGGAGAGGCCGCTGTCACTTTGATCCACGATTATAGTTTTTCATCTCCATTATAACATCCCTGACTCAAATCACTAACTGCGCACTCATCTGTTGCTGTCCACTTAAATCAGCCCCTTCTTACATCAAAGCCTTAGTTGAGTGCACACACACGCACACACGCACACACGCACACTGTGTTGAGTAAGAGTATTTCGCCGTATGGAGCATGTCTCTGAGTTGTAGGAGTGCTCGTGTTCTGTAAAGAAAGCTCCGAGGTCAAAGCCCCAGATGCTGGAGTCACGTTCTGATCCGTGCTTACTCACTCACAGCTCCATGTTGGAACGCTGTTTATTATATCTTGGTCGTTTTTTTTTCGCCCTGTGCTGTTGTCATAGGAACGCAAGAAAGCTCATCTGGCTGCCATGGTAACCAAATAAAAAGTATGTTTAGGTGAGTATGCAGCTTATCACGGATAAGTGGATAAAACAGAGTGATAGTAGTCTCTATCACACACACACACACACTCTCTCTCTCTCTGCGTTCACATTTGTATGTAGCAACATTATTGGGCCAAAATTTTTGTGAAGAAAAGTGTGAAACTAATCATCTTTAGGTTAAGTGAATATGTCTGCATTTTTCAATCTAATCACTATCTTATGTTTTGGTGATGTATAATTGTTTGTATTTAGTAAAAAAACTGAAAAACCATTGACTCAAATCTTAGCTTATATAGGCTTGAGCCAACTGATAGTAGTATCAGGAGTCACTGATAGATTGCGATGGCCAAAATTTAAATATCAGAAAACGCGCAATACGCATAGAGCTGAAAGATTCAGTGTTTCTGTAAGAGCTACAGTTTTAACTATAGCCTAGATTATCAACTCTTTTTTTAAGTGGGGAAATGTAAGGGGCTTGTGAACTGCTGGTAGATGAGTTAGATCAATCAGAAGCAACCAAACACCAAACATGCTGTGCACATGAAACCCAACCGCAACTTACTGGCATTCTGGCACACAGCGTACAAGCAAGAGATAGTGGATATGCTCTTCAGCTCTATGCCCTACGTTAATAGCTGTAAAATGCACAAAATGAAAGCATACTTTTAATGTGCAGGCCGCTTTCAGAACATTCTATAGCAGCACGATGCAGCATTTTTTTTTGTGGTCATACTTGCAAAACAGATAAAGCAGTGCTGCATTCGCACAATCTCTCCTCGCAATACGTGAACGATGGCTTAACTGACTGACATTGTGGTTTCTTCAAAGTTGTATATTGTTGTAGTTTTGTAAAAAAATTTCATATAGATCAACCTAATAACAATAGTAGGCTGCTGTAACAGTAGCCTGAAGGCTAACGTAACACAGTGACCATTTCATCATTTTTACAAGACATTTATAGGCTATAAAAGTGTGATTTTACCAAACCATACCAAACAAAGTTAGCAAGTTTCTAACAAGATTGGACGTGCTTATTTTCTCCAGTTTGGCCAGTCTTCTCTGTGGAGTTACTGCATTACTTGCTGTCCTGTGATGGATTATTGAAAAAAGGCGCCATGAGTCTCGCAATTGGACGCTGGAATATTGCACACGATTTTACAAGCCTAACTTATAATAGAAACTAAATAAGCAGATGCTGAGGCAACTGCTAGCTAGGAACATGTTGAAATTTTTGTCTGTGGTAATCAACCATGCGCTACAGATGCAGCAGCTAGAGTTTTCTTTTTTAACGTTTGAATTTTCGTACTTTTTCCTCTTGGGTAAGGCTAAAAGATTAATGGTTTTTATATTGAAATCGCAATTTCGCAAGGGTGCAGTTTTTTAAACCGCAAGAGCTGCAATTTTCATTATGGCCTACATTATGAACAACGTTGTCTTAGCATTTTTTTAAGTGGGGAGATTTAACCCAATAACTCAGAGCTTGTGAATTGCCTGTAGGTGTATTAGACCAGTTAGAAGCTGTGCTGTGTACATGACAACACAGCTCTAGTTCTGGGGCACTACATTCAGTGTTCAAGCATCAGGTCATGAAAAAGTGGACATTCTGGTCTTCTTGGCCAAAAAAACAGGCCTGGACTTTAATTTATAGAAAATAATCACAATTTAAATCACAATCACAATATTGGTCCAAAAATCTCAATTAGATATTCTCACCAAATCATTAAATCATTGGATGAGCGTATGTGTGTGTGTGTGTGTGTGCTGGCCCTGGCTGCTACCCTGGGCCTGTTGTAACTAATGCATATATTAATAAGATGTATTCATTAGAGGGCTCTGGCAGAGCCACAGACTTTAATGGTGCTTTAAAGTTTCATCAGCTGTGAGGGAGACGCAGAGAGAGAGAGAGAGAGAGAGAGAGAGACGCACAAGGAGAGTGACAGAGAGCCCAAATTAATTACTGTGGAAAAGGCAATAAGTGAGGGATCTGATGAAATGAATAGAAGTGAACGGAGGAAGATAAAAACGGCCTGAAGAGTCAACGAGACGAGAATGAGATAATAGAGGAGAGTGGGAGAGGGTGATGAGTTGAGACAGAAAAAGAGAGGAGAGGGGGTGGAGAGAGAGAGTTGAATGACGAGTGAAGAATCTGTTGAGCTTTTTGAAAGCTAATAGTTCCTTCCACAGGTGTAGTTAGTAGAGACAGTGGAAAATAGAGTAGAACGTTCAGAACAAAATATTTTTTGGGAGAAAAGAACACCACTGTGTGTTCAGCAGCTGAGTCAGTCTTGTAACAACTCTAACCTGAAACATCACATTCATATTGTGGGATGTGAGGTGTGTTTCTTCTTGTGGGGTACTAGAGTGTTTGAGTAGTTTGAGCATAATAGCTCATTTTTAGATGATCAACTTAGGTGAAGTGCATCAAATAAAATTGATTAATTTAACAGCTTAGTAGTTTTTCACCCCTTAAATAGCCAGGGCCCACCGGCAGGCCCAAAGTTTCATTACATGCTTCTATAACCTAAGAATAGCTCAACTAGTCCCTATGGTTACTGAATAATAAGCCTTAGTATGTAATAAGCCCAGGAATTTAGGGGGTTAAAGTGAACAATATTGAGGTTTCAGTACTGATTATGGTGTCAGAAAAGAAACAGTGTCTCTAGCATTGGATGAGCTTTATAGAACAAAGTGACAAAGCAAAAAAACCCTTTTGACCTAATGAGAAATTGTAGTGATCTTAGTTTAGAGGTGCTACATTGTAGTTTAAACTCTGTGCTACTGAGCTGGACTTTGGAGATTTTTGCAAACATTCTATAAAGCTTGTCCAACCTATCAACAGTTGCTGCATAAGAACGCATTAATAGGCAGAGTGCGGATAGGCCCAGTTCCTTTACAAAATACAAAATATTTCCAAATCGGAAAAACCTTTAAAAAAACTAGAGGCATTATTGCTTTATTTCACGTTTGTGTCTCAATCCAGGTTTCTGAGCCTCCATTTAAGAGTGTGTTGCTAGTTGTTTAAATTGGAATTTGTTATTCAGTGCAATTTGATTCAAGAACCCTGTTGATTCTGCAGACCATAGTAGAGTTGTAAGGGTCACCTCAGCACTGCCATAGCTTGGCTTTTTTCCATGAGAGCACAATTACGTGAAGCGTGTTTATAGATCAGAAGTGGTAACCGCAGCGCTTCTGCGTTACCCTGGCCGCTCTCAGCAAGCCCTCCGTATTGAGTGTCATGCGAACAACGTCAGAAGGGACACACTCACTTCAAGTTTGTCGTGAGCTGCTTGTAACAAAAGCATGCATAGAAAACTGTCACAGCATTTATCACCTTTCATATAAATTTTGGCTTTTGGTATAAAACTCGTTTTAGCCTCGTTGATATTTTGTTGATATTTTATGTTTAGTGATACGGAGCATGCTGTGGAATAACCAGTTATTCAAAGATATAGGCATACTTATTATTAATGTTAGTGAATTATTAAACAAATATTACACACACACACAGACAGATGTGTGCATCCTTATGTATGGTTCTCTATAGGTAGCTGAGGTCAAACAGTTGGTTTTACAAATAGAAGTTTATTGATTTATTTATTTATTTGGTAAATATACATATTGTTCTTTACAAATGTAGTATGTAAAAAATGTGATCCCAGTTTTAAACAAAAAAGTTTGAGTCCTCTTTTACCAAGAATGGTGCAGCCCTAGCGCTAGTGTGATTCAAGCTAAAGAGCACTTTGTTCCATCGGCAGTGAGCTGAAGAGAATCAGGAAATCAACACAGCAGTGTGTGTGTGTGCGTGTATTTCACTTTGACAAATGTGTGTGGTGAGAGTGAGGACACCACACACAAATAGTTCTGTCATTTCAAGACTGTGTGTGTGTGTGTGTGTGTGTGTGTGTGTGTGTACAAGTTTGGTAGCACTTGAATGCTGAAAGCTTATTTTTGCCATTGAGTGTGACTTAAAGAAGGAAGAGTTGTTCATGAATAAAGAGGATAGGTTCTGCACACACACACACACACACACACACACACACACACCCACACACACACACAGCATTAGCAGAAGTGGGGAGGTGGAATGAGGGATTGATGACATTTATTGTTTCACTGGCTGCTGCTTTTCTTAGCTGCCTTTTAAACTTTCTGTCAGTTGTCTGATTGTGTGCTGTGCGTTTAAAAGATGAACCAACTAGTTTGTGTCTTTATTTGACTGTGAGAAACTATGTGTGGTGTGTGTATGTGCGTGTGGTGTGTGTATGTGTGTGTGTTTGTGGTTATGATGTAAATAAGCTGATATCCTGTGTGGGTGTAGGTAGCATGATGGTAGCAACCGCACACACCATACACTGTGTCTTTTTAGACAGAGTGTGTGTGTGTGTTATATGCAGATAGTAAGAGTGTAACAATGCATCATGATATTGTGGAACGTAAAACTGTTATAATGTGCATCATGCAGGTGTGACAGTGCATTGTGGAGAATGGGCATTCTGTTAATTAATTACTGCAACTGCTTAATTGTTTTGAGCACCAGAGTTTAGCGCCAGTCAGCAGCTCACTGCAGCTCTACACCTGCCTCCCAGCTTTAGATCATCGTGTTTATAATCATTATTTTTCTCATCTTGAATTGTGTTCAAAATGTGATGAATCTTGAATCTGATATTGTTCATTGTTATTAATGGAACTAGTACTGTGAATTAAATCGAATTGTGGCCTGAATGTATCATTACACCCCTTGTAGATTACTTTCCTGTCAGGTCACTCTGCTCTTATATGATGGAAAGGAGTAGAAAGAGATAGTTTAGTTAGCTTTCTGTCTGAAATGAAGGAGAAGTGGAGATGGAGAGAAGCTGAACATGTGATGAAAGATGTTGAAAAGGTAGTAAAAGAGTGGTGGAGTTCAGGGGAGTTTCTGGGTGTCATCACACTTGATTAACCCTTAAATAGCCAGGGCCTGCTAGCGGGACCACACATCTATAACCTAAGAATAACTCAGCTAGTTTGTATTGAACTCCCTGTGGTTACTGAATAATGAGCCTTAGTATGTAATAAGACTGGGATTTTAAGGGGTTAACCAGTAGAGAGTGATGTGAAGTTTCTTGCCTCAACCTTTCTCTCACAAACACACACACACACAGACAAAGAAGAAAGAAAAAAAAGCAAAGAAGAAACAAGTTTCACTAGTAGACTTCATTGCTAAAACAAACAAATGCGAACACTCAGGCACACACATACACAAACATTATTTGTCTTTTTTTTAGCTGTGGTCTCTTTCTTTGTCTGAACTGTGATGATGGATGTTATGACTGCACGATATAGACAAAAATGTGACGTTCTGACTGGTTGTGACGCAAGTACAGACTTTTTTTGGATGTGTAAACAGAAATCTTACTGCCCTCTCCTTTATGCAAATAGCAAAAAGACAAAATTACAAAAGCTCCTTTCACTTTGTGCAACATGAAAAGAAATGAAGTACTCACAGCTAGTTACATCAGAATGACAAGCACATTTTATGTGCTCTGAAAGGCATTGCTATATATGCTATTGCTCTTTACATTGTGTGTAAATTTCATGATGAATGGACCAAAAGAAATGACACAAATTTACTTGGAAAAAAGTCTGGGTCCATTGACTTACATTAAAAGTAAAGTATGTTTTTTCCTTCTACTGTAAAATTCTCATTTTGTATATACAAGGTTTTGTTCCGACAACAGCGATATGTGTGTGTGTGTGTGTATGTATATATATATATATATATATATATATATGCAAAGTACTGTATATAATGGTTATTTTATCATATGCCTCCTCCACCTGTGTATGTAGATATTCTTTCTTATTCTTTATTCTGTTTATTTTATTTTATTTGTCCCTCAGTAAAATACTTGGTGAAATAAATTGATTCTGATTCTGAAAAGCATATTGTAATGTAGTTTATCACAATAATGATAAAATATTGTCATATTATGCATCCTTATATCAGATTGTGTTGAATGCAGTCATATTACGAGAGTATAACAGTATATTTTTTTTCTTTCTATGCAGAGTCTTCAAAAAGTCCAGCCCCAACTGCAAGGTAACACTTAGACTAAAACAGTGACTGTGTGTGTGTGTGTGTGTGTGTGTGTGTGTGCACATGAGAGTCTCTTCCTTTCTCTCAGTGGACCATCTCCTTTCCTATTGTGCTCTCTCTCTCTCTCTCTCTCTCTCTCTCTCTCTCTCTCTTCTGTCTCTATCCTTCTCTGGGTTCCCTCCCATTTCCCTCCCTCCCTCTGTTTCTTTCCTCCATCATTTCCTCAGGGTCACTCCTTTCTCTTGCCTCCTCTCCTCTCTTGTTCTTTCTGTCATCTGCATATTTATATCTTGCTGTGTCACCTGTGGTAAATCATTGTTTTTTTTTTCTTCTCTGCTTCTGTTTGATTTTGCATTTTATGCTTTTTGTACATTTTGTTTTGTCTCCTTTCTTCCTCTTTTACCAGTCTGCCACTGCCTGTTTTTCTTTTGAATCGTTTGATTTACTTTTAATCTTTGTTGCAATACATACACACATACTGCCTTTTTGTATTCTGTCTGTGTCTGTTTGTCTGCTTTTTTGTCTGCCTGCCTGCTGTCTGCTCTCCCTCTCCACCCTGTCTGATGGAGAGTTGTGTATGTGTAGAGGATGTCTTTTGTGATATCACTCGGTCTGGCAGAGTCGTCTACAGGAAGGGTGTGGAGCGACTTGGGGTCAGTTTGGTGTGATTCAGACTGTTTGGTGAAGTCTGTATGTGTGTGTGTGTTTATGTGGCGAACAGTCCTCCAGAGGAGCATTATGCGCTTTTATTTGCTCTCTAAGGCCAATTCATTAGCAAGTCTAGGCTTGTGACATTATGATCAAAAATCATTTTATATGTTTTTTTTTCTCCTAGCTCACGGTATATCTGGGGAAGCGGGACTTTGTGGATCATCTAGATCACGTGGACCCAGTTGGTGAGTCTAAACCGTTCCCAAAGAAAACATCTCAGGATTTTTACTGTTTCTGAAAATTGTTATCAATGTAGTCAGCTATAGCAACAACAGTCGACTTGCAAAGGAGATGAACTGTGGTCTCTCAGCTGTCTCCTGAGTATTTATCATGGCAACCCCTATTAACTGAAGTCTTAACCACAGCAGCATCCGTTAGCTTGATGTTTGTCTTTGCTGCACCAATCATTGATCAGCTCCTTTACCGCTACAAAGAGACCAAGCCTTTACTAAGAACTTTGTTCTGATAAATGCAAATTAGAATAAAACATCAAACAGTCATAACTCTTGTTAACAAAGAAGTTGGCCTGAAATCGACCTCTTTTGTTATATTTGAATCCCTTTGTTGGGTGAAGTTAAGGTTACAATAGAGCGTGTTTAAGCCACAGTGGATCTTGTTGTTGTCCCTCATGAGTCACAGGTTTGGTGTAGGTTTGCAGATTTTTGTCACTTGAAGTGCTTTTGTCATTAAGACAGTATGGCAAGTGTTCATTGTCTTATGTTGATGTCATTTTATTTTCTCCAAAACCTCTTCCTGTCTCTTGCGTTCTCTGTTTCCTTGACAGCAAGTCTCAGGGGGAACCTCTTTACTTCAGTTAGGGAGACACAGAAATTCCACTAATGACAGAGATTAAAGTGTGTGTGTGTGTATGTAATGAAGAGTTAGTCTCGAGTATTCTAATTGTAACCTTCTTAAAGGTGCTTACTGTAATTGTTACCTCCCTCACTAAAAGGCTATTCTGTGTGGGAGTGTGTGCAAAGTACTATTACGATGAGATTAGTTTTACATGGGAAGGTGGTGTAATGTAATTATTACTGGTCATTTTAGTCTCACCCAAAACTGCCCTGTCCTTTTTCTGGACTGTGTGCTCCCGCGTCAGTAAAGATTCTGGTGGCTAATACCAACTATAAAATTAAAGTAATAATCTCAGGTTATATTAATCCCATGCGAATTGCAATGTCAGTAAACATTCCACCATATCCTGTGGAAAAGTTTCTGCTGTGGTTTTTGCTGCAGTTTTTTTTCCATGAGGCCCAAATCAAGCTGATAAGTATTTTTGTACTTTAATTGTTAAATAAAATGACAGAAAAAAGTTTGATTTTATTTTTTATGTTGGTATTGACTGTTGGCTGTAAATTTCCAAGTGAATGAGAATGCTAATGACACTTTGCATTTAATTAGGACAGGTAGGTAATTGGTTAGGGTAAATGAAATAATGATTAAATGAGATGTTCGGACATGTTTTCTACTTGAAAAAAATTGAAAGTATAGAACTTTTTGGTGTGACAGCAATGCGTAAATCAAGTATGATCTATCTCTGCCATTCCCAAATCCGTCATTTATACCAAATCTGCTTATCCCATCTGAATCAGTTATAAACATTACAGAAACATTGCTGTGGTAAAATTACACCACCGCCCCAATGTAAAGTAAAACCTGCTTGACCACTACTTTAGTAGTGCTGGGAACTGATAGTGTTCTACCTGAACTAGAAATAAGTGTGTAAACCTGAAAGTTGTGAATGTCTCCACATCCAGTTCAACCTGTACAATGTGACTAAATAAGGTAATACTAAAAATCTGTTGACACCTGCTCATCCAGCTCCCCCCACCTCCCCTTACTGCCCAAACAGCCTCTGCTCTTCTGGGAAGGCTTTACACTAGATATTGGGACATTGCTGTGATTTGAACATTTCCATGAGATTTTAATTGCATTCAGTCACAATAGTTATAATAGTTAATGAGGTCATGTACTGACAGTGAATGATTTGTTCTGGAACACAAATGCCACTCCAACTTATCCCAGAGGTATTAGATGGTGTTTCATCACTCTAGAGAATAGAGTCACTGCTTTTCAGTCCAGTGCTGGAGGGCTTTATACCCCTTGGCATTGGGCATGCTGACATTAGGGTCATGAGCAACTGCTCCATAGTATCATACTGGCAGTGCTTTTCTGTGAAGATAATACAAACCATGTGTGAGCAGTTCAACATCTGTGTCAGTAATGGGTGCAAATTAAAGTAGAATTCAATAATTAGAAGACAAATAAGGCTTTCAAATGATTAACATGATTAATTCACCACTGGAACCACAACAACACTCTTGTAAGTGATAAATAAGTGGTAGACTCGAACCATAGCTTGTACCATTAAACATGTAACAATTTTGATACAGTTTTAAAAAGCTGTTTTTGGCAAAGGTAAGGCCTTGTTGTATCATCCCTTGTATTCCCTGAGCTTTGCTAAGAGTCAGTGACTATAAATGTAACATTGTGATATTAGCCTCAGATCAAATGTCACACAACTAGGAAAGCTCACCTTTCCTCCTTTTCTGGTCTGTAACATTGGAAACATTAGTAGCTGTGATATTTTACATCAGGTTTAAATAGTTCAATTAACAGGGCCTTCATAGCTAAACATACTTGTGCTTATGTTTTTCCTGTCAGTAATGCTGTGTTGAAACTGTAGTGCACAGCCTCTTGTACAGTGTTCCTCAAACACTCAAAGTTTATAGGATAGTCTCAGTATTGTACAACGTGAGGAGGAAAAAGCACCTTCCGAAATGCTGAGCTATCACTTTCACAGTGTAACTTTCTCATGCACTTCACTGCATCATCAGTTTTGAGGGCTTAGAAAACAATAGTATGAGCAGAATTAAGGGTATGATTTTGCTAGTGTGTGTGTGTCTGTGTTTACTGTGGTGCTAACTACTGTATATCTGTTGTCTGACCTTAGATGGAGTACTTTTGATTGACCCAGAATACCTTAAAGACAGAAAAGGTGAGTGAATACATTGGCCAACTTTTACAAAGAGACACTTTAAATTGAGATTAGTTTTTATGTTAAAAAAGTATATTAAAATATATTACAAATCTCAAAGGAGTCTGGCATTGATCTTTGTGGTGTTTAATGGCCATATTTGAACTTACTTTCTCTCTTTTTTTATTCACTTCTTCCTTCAGTGTTTGTGACCCTGACATGTGCCTTCCGTTATGGCCGTGAGGACCTGGATGTGCTTGGCCTGTCTTTCAGAAAGGATCTGTACATCTCAACTTTCCAGGCTTTCCCTCCACTGCCTGAGGAGCGCAAACCACTGAGCCGCCTCCAAGAGCGACTGCTCAAAAAGCTCGGGCAGCACGCACACCCCTTCAACTTCACTGTAATTACAGTTCCATTATACGAGTAGTCATTCATTCAGCATGTTCATTGTATACAGCTGCTTATAAAACAGATAGGTCTGGTTCTAAAAACCGTGATTGGCTGAGTCACATTTGAAGCTGCTGTGAAATATTCGATATGCACTCACATGGCACCACACATTGATTGAAATCTATAATAATGCAGTTATTAAAAACCATTATACTGTTCAAGGAACAATCTTTTACTGTTATGTTGCTTAGCAACCATGTATTACTGAACCACATTACCTGAAAAATTGTTAATTGCAGCTGTTATTAGTAATACTTTTTTGGTTTAATATATGTTGCCACTGTTTTTTAAAAGCAATAAGCCACTGAGGGCCATGTGTTACAGTGATATTACTCTGCTTTTGTAAAATCACTGCACTGGTCAGCCTCCAGTGCTTTAACATACAACTATATTGTACTAGCTATATTATAGCTACATTATACTGCGTTTAATTGTAATTATAATGTTATTATCGGTAATTATAATGTTATTGCACTTCTGTTGCATTCAGTGCTTCATCACCATTAATGCTATGCTTATTATACTGCTTTACAACTTATTCAAAGTTACCCAATACAGAGAGCGTGTAAATAATGAAAAAAAGAAGTGAGATGAAAATGCCTAAGATGAACATAGGTAAACCTAATTTTTTTTCAAAATCATCAATAAAAGGCCTATATTATGGACAGCTGAAATTTCTCACTTTTTTGGAAAAAAAGAGTTTGATGTAATATGTAAAAAATGTAAAAGTTTCAAAATATGGGTCCTTTTGGTACATGTAACTAATATGAGGCCTTATTGCCAGCTAGCCTTTGTGTGCTCAGTTGTAATTGAGATTATGCTTAATTCATGTGTTGTTTCATTTTAGATTCCTCAGAATCTCCCCTGCTCAGTCACTTTACAGCCAGGACCAGAGGACACGGGCAAGGTAAAAAAAATAACATATGCACATACCCTGGCCTTACGTTTTTATTGCTATTAACATATATTAACACATGTACAACTTTGGTCCCTCAGGCTTGTGGCGTAGACTTTGAGATCAGAGCTTTCTGTGCCAAATCTGTGGAGGAGAAGATTCACAAAAGGTGCAGAGGCTTGGCTTTATGTTCATCCTCTCTCTGAACACAGTTTGTAGCAGTTTTTGTGCTTCAGTGTACATGGAGGTGCTTGGGGATGTATGTGTGTTTGTATCAGTTTAAATAAGAGTTTATTTGTTGTCTGTGTGTACTGAGAGCCAGCGTGTGTGGCTAGGTGTTTATATTTCTGTGTGTGTTGTTGAGAAGACTGTTAAGCCTTTTGTGTTTGTTTATTTGTATAGGAACTCAGTGAGGCTGGTAATCCGCAAAGTTCAGTATGCTCCGGAGAAGCCAGGGCCGCAGCCCATGGTGGAGACCACACGCAGCTTCCTCATGTCTGACCGCTCCCTACACTTGGAGGCCTCGCTTGACAAAGAGGTGTTAAAACATATGCACACAAGCTTAAACACGTACAGTTTGCTGTGGCTAACAGTTACCCTTGACAGTGCATTTTTCTTGTTGAATAAACTTTCATTTGTATGTATAATATGAGAATATAAGCTTTCTTAACATCTCTATCATTTCTCTGTTCCAGCTCTATTACCATGGAGAACCCATCAGTGTCAACGTCCATGTCACCAACAACTCCACCAAAACTGTCAAACGAGTTAAAATATCAGGTAATAAGGCAACCAGAACTGCAGCTGAATGGTTGATGATGTGATGATGTATTTGGCCAAATTAATGTGAAGATTTCTTTAACTCTGTTGTGTCTGTTATCATTTTTCACAGTCCCTATTTTTGCTCTTTCCATTTGTATTTCATCTTACTCATCCTTGTCAATTTACCTCATGTTTATTTTAACGACAGTAGTTTTGCTGTGCATCTGTTAAGTGTAGATTGTAAGTTAGTAATGATTGTGTTTCCACAGGAACATCTGTGCATCAGTATATTATTATGCCTGGTACTGAGATAACAGAGTGCTTAAATAGACGTTTGGTTCAGTTGTTGATGGTATCATTTCACTATTTAAGATAATTTTGTTTGCCTGCTTCAGTGTTACTGGACATCTGCATGCATTTAGATGGAATTAGCAGAAAGATATTGATAACTTTTGCTATGCAGGTGTAGCATTACCATGCCATTTATGCATTAAATGGATTATATTATTTGTTCATGCACTTTCCTGTCTTTTTTCCTTCCTTTCAGTGGGTTGGTGTGAGTTTGTGTGTATGTGTGCTTGTGCATTTTGTGCACATTTGTCTAAGTCTACAGCACTGTGCAAAATCAGAGACTGAAATAATTAGATATAAAATAATCCACTTGCATAAGGAAGGAGAAAGTCAAAGAAATATATGTGAAGAAACAGGAGTTGCCATAGTTGGAGTTAAAAAATATTTTTAAAAATATAGAAAAAACAATACTCCTAACAATCATGCAAAGCCTGGTGGCCCACCAAAACTGTCTCCATTAGATTAAAAGTACTTACAGATTTCATCTTTAAGAGAGAGGAGAAAATGAAGCTCCACTCTTGCTTGAGTCCAGATCTCAACTTTACTGAATGTATTTAGGATGACTTGGCCAATGAGAAGCAGAAAACACAACCAACTTCTAAGACTGAACTTTGTAGTGTTTTAAAGTATCCCTGTAGATTTCTTTGAAAAACTGAAAGCAAGTCTTACGTGTGTGTGTGTTTGTGTGTGTGTGTGTGAATGTACATGTACATGTGCATGTGTGTAACTGTGCTGTTCTCCAGCCCTGCTAACCCTGCTGTGTGTCCCTGCTCTCTCCCCACAGTGCGACAGTATGCTGATATCTGTCTGTTCAGTACTGCGCAGTACAAATGCCCTGTGGCTCAGGTAGAGGCCGAGTGAGTACCCCTCCACCTCTCTCCATCCCTCTTTTCCCTCCTCGTCCCTCTCTTCTACTCTCTTCTCTCCATTTCACCTTTTTTCCAGACCTCTTACTGCCCTCTCGTTCTGAATGAATGAGAACTCTCAGTTTTACCTCTTTTTCTGCCTCTGTCATCTCTTTTTTTTTCCTTAGCCTGGGTCTCTCTGTTGTTCTGTGGTTATAAGTCGGGTGGATGTGGCATTCTTATACACCACACAGTATTGTTTGCCTGCAGTGCTAGAGGTTAGCATGTAGCGGTTTAGATAGGGGCTCGTGGAGTTCATCACATAGGTTTGTTTTATCCCTTTGTTTTCTTCCCAGACCATTTGTCAGCATTTGCTGTAATTCCTTTCATGCGATTTTGCTGTTTGTCCCAAAATACTGTGACAGTCTGTGCTGTAACCAAAGCAGCAAAGTTATTGCTTTAGCAGCCAGTCTTCCTGCACTTACGAGTCCGTAGCTGTAGCTCCTTCTTCCACAGCAACCACCCCTATTGCTCAGTCATTGTAATTAAGCCTACTGCCCTTTTCACCTCATTGTGACATCACGATAGATGCCTTGTCTACCAGCCAGTTGCCCCTGGTTAGCCACTCCCTCCTCCCACTGATTGGCTGTCTGTAGCGATGTCATAAAGGGCTGTTCTCTCCCAGTGCTGCAGGTGACATATGTGGTTCTGCACTCCAGCGATACCTACAGCAAATCTGTGGGTCGGTTGGCCTCCCGGTGAGTATGGCCAAGGGGATGCCCAGGACCCCCTTTTTTGACCCTGAGCAACCCTACTGGCTCCTTTGACCATCTATCCCAAGTCATTATGCTTCTTGGACTTTTTTCCTCTCCTCCAGTGTCGGGAGCTGACAAAATGTTCTGTATTTGATCAAAAGTGAATAATAGATGCAGTGAAATTCTTCATTCCTGTTTTATTGCACTTGTTTTTTTGTGTTTTTATACTTTGTGATTATTTTCAGTCCACCAGTTTTTGCTAGAGTGGCACTCGAGCTGCTGGGCTAAAAGCTAAATTCCCACCCGCTTACTATTGATCTTGATGTGCCAAAATGAATTATTTGTTGCAGTGCTATCGGTATTTGTCACTGGCTGCAATTGATACGAGGCCCCCACAAGCATTTGCTGTCTTTTCACTTTTGTGTGTTCCCAGTAGAAATACCAGGCCTCGATTAGTTTTTCTCAGCTCACCTACAGTGTTGTGCTTACACTACTTCCCCTGCAGTACACTCTCCGTTAAATGCCTGCCTCTGAGGAAGATCCTCTTTCTCACTTCTCGTCCTGCACCTTCTTTTTTCTGTTCGTCTTTCCCCTCATTTGCTCTCTGGGGTGTTTCTCTAAACTAGTCCAGAAAACAGCTCTCATAAGGCACTCCTGTTTGTAGCTTAGCATTCTCACACACACCCTGACATTCATTTGTATGCACAAAGTATTTGAAATTCAAGCAAATCTGCCTTTGTTTACTGACAGGAAAAAGTCAGTCCAACCATTTGCCTACATACATTAGATCAATAAGCAGCTATATTTTAATCCCAATGAAGCAGACTTGTGTAGTTATGGCCTGAGATATCAGTGGTGTGGAAGTATGACCTCTCTCTAACCTCTCTCTCTCTTGCTTGTCTTCTTCAGTGATCAAGTGTCACCCAGCTCCACATTCTGTAAGGTGTATACACTCACCCCCACACTGAACAACAACAGAGAGAAGAGAGGTCTGGCCCTGGATGGCAAACTCAAGCACGAGGATACTAACCTGGCCTCCAGCACCATGTGAGCACATACCACCCAGCACACTGCCCCACACAACATCCCAATACTGCTTTCTAGATTCAGATTGCTACCTTGCATTTTAAGACTTGCCCATTTTAAATGCAGTGTTGTTATTCCGTTGATTTTTAGACTTATTATTTAGTAATGACCATGAAATCTAAGCCATATTCAAGCTGGATTAGTTTTACCTGTGGAGGTGCAGTAATTTGAGTGATTACCTACAAAATCTGTGATGTTAATTCTGTATAAATCTGCAGAGTCTGTTAACCAGTGTCTATAATTTATGAAACCTGGAGCTGATTTGGTAAGTGTAGTCCTATTCAAATTGACCTAATGGTAATGTAATAACAAAACCTGGTAATAGACATTGACACCTCATTTTTTTTGCCAACTGGGCGACAAGGCTAACCACTAAACTGTTTGACTTGGCAGAGTTCCTTTATCCTTAAGTTCCACGCAAGACCATTGTAACCTATAACATTTTCATTGAAGGAGAGGGAGAAGGAAAATGAAATATCTTGAAAGTACCTCTAACAGAGCAGTGCCATTTCTGTTTTGTTGGGGCTACTTTACTAGTCTGATAAGCCCAGTTTATTAGCATAATGTTATTGGATCTGACATGAAATGATTAACTGAGAGTTTTTGTTGTTGGTTTGGGGGCCATGTCGATTTAATGTTAACTCTGACACAAATGTCCGGGCTGTGACGTTTTGATCGGGGCTCTGTGGGGTTATTTGGGAAAATTACACAGAAACTTTATCCTGTGTGATTTGGCCAGTACAATCCCTTACAAATTACGTTACTGGACCTCCTCTGGTAAAACTAATACACCATGAAAAGGACTTAATATGCAAGTTATATAGTTAAGAGCATGAGAAGTTGAAGTTTAAAGGGTTAACAAATTGATACAACACAATTGGAAAGGAAATTAATATAGCACTGGTTCAAGAACGTATTGCTGTTTATGTTTATTGTTTTTTTCTGTTTTTTGTTGTTTTTACTTTTTTTATAGTGTGAAGGATGTGTCCAATAAAGAGGTTCTGGGCATCCTGGTGTCTTATAGAGTCAAAGTGAAGCTTGTGGTGTCTCGTGGAGGGTGAGCACAACGGCCACAAACACACACCAGCAACCACATATAACCAATGCTAATTTCCACATCTGGCCATCTTTTTCCATGTGTTGCAATCTTTGCAATTCATTACTGTAATTCAATTTCCACCACTCTTCCCTACCCAGGGATGTGTCTGTGGAGCTACCCTTTGTCCTGATGCACCCCAAGCCCTCTGAACAGCCCAGCTCAAGACCACAGTCAGGTATATATGCTGCCTAAGCAGAGGCACTCACCTCATTAATGTAATAATGTATTAACAACAGATAGTTCCAATCCTAAAGTCTGATTACAAACACATCAGTTGAATTCTGTATGAATGAGTTATTATGTAAGTATAATAATAATACGTTCAATTTATAAAGCACCTTTTACATATCCAAGGTAGCTGTGTGACCCAAAATACACACTACAGCAGGATTGAGATAAAAAGATAGAACATCAACTGGAGTGGGAGGGTATCAGAAGAGGACAGTGAAGAGCAGAGACAGAACGGTTGAGGTAGAGAGGTCCATACTTTGGGGCCTGTAACACTAAAGGATCTGCCACCAACAGTGACCGGTCTACTGCCAGATGACCTGAGAGTGTGAGCAGGGTGTAGGGTGTAGGGTTAAAGAGCTCAGCAAAATAAGGTGGAGATATATAATACCATATAAGGCTTTAAACAGTAACAGGAGTTAAAACTTAATGTGCTGTGAGACATAAAGCCAGTGTAACTGATAAAAGATATGAGTGATATGGTCAGATTTTTTATTGTGGAGAAGGAGAATTTGAACTGCTAAGTTTTTATCATATTGTAGGGGCGTAAGGTTTTGTCGGGAATGCCAATAAAGAGAGAGTTACGATAGTCAAGATAGATAGAACAAATGGACAAAGATTTCTTTTCTGCATCATATGAAGCAGAGTTCAAAGCATGCAATGTTACAAAGAGGAGAAAAAAGTTCTTTCGACCAGGACTATAATGTGAGATTCAAAAGAAAAAGAGGGTAGTGTTGTAGCCAAGAACATCTCAAGTCCAACTCAAGACCAAGACGTGGACACATTGAGTTCAGACCAGTTTAAGATTTTTTCAGAATATAAAAATAAAAAGAAGAGAAAATTAAAATGTGTTTGTAGTTCATTCTGCATTCACAATCAATCATTATATATGCTATGTATTAATAAATATTATATTTTATAATACATTTTGTAAAATATAATTAAATAATATATAGTCTAAAAGCTTTTTGAAGCAAATGTTTGTGAGGTTATTCTCTGTCCCTTCATCTCTAAAATTTATCACAAGTCACCACCTAAAGTAAACTAAATATTAATCAAACAACATACATTCATTTTTATTATTAAATGAAAACAGTGATAAGAACATTTCGGTGTGCTTTCACTGGATGTTTCAATTTTGGAATCTGTGAACATCAACAAACAAATAATACCCAGCATAAAAGCCAGCCTGGAAAAGCCAGGAGCAACAAACAGATTTTATGTAAACATGTAGAGAACACTGTTTAATTCCATTTTAAGGTTTTGTTGATAATCAGTAATGATGGAAACAAAGTTCAGTTCAGTTTCCTCTTACCTCAGACAGAGGCATCACACTCGGTTGATCTCAGGAACAATTTCTGAGTCCGTCTTACCTCGAGACTGAGACAAGACCAAGTCTAAATGATGATGAGACCGAGCCAAGACTGAGACTGTTAATTTATGGCTTGAAGTACTATAATGCAGAGAGAAAGATCACAGATTACACACATTATCAAAACCATTGTGTGTTATGTTGCTTGGCAACCTTGTTTATTGAAAATTATTTATTGAAAATGTATGTACTTTAACATATCCCTTTACTCCACTTTGTGTCATGCCTAACAAACCTTAACTGTGGTACAATCACAGTAACACACAGCCACTTGTGTTTTTTTCCTTTAGTCTAGGACAAAGTCCAGGCAGTTATTTAGGGAAAATCAATTTTAAATAGTATTTTGGGAAGTATTTCTCCTCTGTGTCCAGAACTCACTTTAGTGGCTACTTAATGAGAGAGACTACAGTTGTTTATTGCCTTTCCTCCACAGTTGTGCCAGAGACGGACGCCCCTGTGGACACCAACCTGATAGAGTTTGAGACAAAGTAAGTTTGTTGTCTTTTGTGCATTTGTGCTTGTTGCTGTGTGGCTAAAACTGTCCTCAGTGTTATTGACCTTGATATCTCTCTCTCTCTCTCTCTCTCTCTCTCTCTCTCTCTCTCTCTCTCTCTATCCCTCTCTCTCTCTCAGTAATTTTTCTCAGGACGATGACTTTGTGTTTGAGGACTTTGCGCGGCTGAGGCTGAAGGGGATGAAGGACGATAAGGACGAGGATGACCACTTCTGCTAACCCTTCTCTGCCCCCCCACACAGCTGGTCATGGGAGTGTGGGGCTGGAGTTTGACTGGAGGGGCTCCACATGTCAGTACTACTACACCGCTGTCCCACTGGGCCAACCTGACAGAGTGGGACACTCACTGAGTTTTCACACCCTCTCTTCTTTTCTCTCTCCTCTCTTTTTTTGTCTTTCTCTTGCCCTTCCCCTTCTCCTCCATCTCCTTCGCATCTGTGATGCTGCTGTCTATGGACTTTTTCTTTTTTGTGAGCTACTTTGTTCTAGTGCATGTATGTTAGACAAGACAGAAAATGAAACAGAGTGAGAAATGAAGAGAAAGAGGTGAATTGGAATGAAAGTTGTCTGACCATCATGGTCTAGGAAATGTCCTTGGACAGAGGGTCCATTAATTCAGGGGTGATTTTTTTTCTTTTTTTTCTTTCTATTTCCTCATTTGTTTCCCACTGTAAACTGAGTGGGCATTAATAGCTTTGTAATAATGTTAACATAATGTGTAATATGTAACTTCAGTGTAGAATGATGACATGTACCACAGATACATATAGGGAACTCAAGCTGCAGATAATTTTATTCTTTTGTCAAATCCAGTGTAAGTCTTATAGACCACCAAAAGACTTCTTTGCTCCATAGTTTTATTTTACAGTTGTGTACACATGTATACATATCGCAAGATAATATGGACGGGTATGACTATTCAGTGCCCTTTATAGATTTAATAGAGCACTCAACAGTCAGGTTAAGTAAAGTGTGGCACTGGTGAATAATAATTGTTGTCAAAGTGCATTGGACCACGAAACACCTGATGTATTATTGTCATGTAGTTGCTCCATTCGTTTGAGATGTATGTAGAATGTGTGTCCTTAGTGTGGATTGAGTTGTTCGAGTGACCAGGGGTCTGTCTGCAGATGCCTGTTGCTACTGTATATGCTGCACATCTAACTCACCATTTGGAGCGGCTGTGGTGAAGCTTTCTTAATTTAAATTAATTTGCCAAAAACTAACGACTTACTTGCTTAGTTGAATTCACTGAAAAATTTTAGCGGAAGTTTGAATTCCAGAAAGATACATTTTTAACTGAAAGTAAAAGTTTTAACTGAAAGTAATTTTCAGGTGTTGTTTGTCATAATTTCCAAGAAATTGGCTCACTCGCCCCGGATCAGGCTTTTCAGTTTAAGCTGCTTTCCGTTTTTCCATATTTATTAGTGCCAATCTTCCTAATCTCTACACAGTACAAAATTCCAGGTTTAATCTATACAGTCCAGCAAACCTGTCCAAGGAATATTTAACCTACTGATTTGCATCTGGGCTATAAGCACTTTTATTTACGTTGGGAGTCTGCTGTCAGCTCATGTCAGTGCGCATCATATTGACACAAAATATTGACTCTACTCTGCCCCCTGGTGTCAATATGAAATGCTTTACTGCAGGCTGCCATATTTTTCATGCTTTAATGCGATATAAATGGTTCTGTCCTCATTCTAGCAGAGACTATTAATTGGTAATTGATTGATTTGCCTTTTATAATCACTTGTCTTTTAATGTATTTTAAATAGAGCTTGCTGAAATATTGTCCACATTACACATTTTCTGTTGCTAAAAAAATATACGTTTTGAAATGACCACTGTAGGCAAACCAGGTTAACTTCACACAACTATAGACTAGTATCTAGTGCTGTGCTGCTTTGCCATAGCTGGCTGTACTTTTGTATGTCACTTTCACATTTTCAAGTTCCCCTAAACAAAAAGGATTGTCAGGGGTGGGATGGGTTAAGGGCACTTCTGAGGAAATACTTCTGAACTTACCACTTATAGTCATTCTATTATTGTAATCACATGACGAAAATTAACAAATATTGCTGTTATCTTTGTTTATTTCTATGTTTTATTTTCATCAAAGGTTATGAATGAAATGTTTGAATGAACTAACCAGAAATTCTATGCTGTATTCTGATACGCTGTATATTATTACCTTTATTTTTAAATATTATTCAACGGCTGTTGTTAAAAGTCTGATGGTGTACATGCATTAAGGTCAGCAGACAAACCCGGGTCCTTATGGACCACATGAAGTAGTGGTTTTACCTTCAGACTGGTTCTGCTGTCTGATGCATTTCAGTCACTTGCTAGCACAGCCATCAACACCGTTTATAGTAAAGTATTCCAGATGTTTATGTACATAGATGCACACAAATCTAACCTGCTATTGGAATATTATCACAGATGTTTGACACCCTTTAGTTTATGTGAACAACCTACACAACATGTGAACAATCTCATTAATAAAAGAACAGCTTTGAAGGACTCGTGTTTTACAGATTGGAAGCTGGTGGACTATACAATAGGAGTGGGAAAAGTGAGCTCTTGGCAAGTTTACCTAATCGGAGCTCTAAAGTCCTGCTGAAGTTCTTTTTTTAGATCTCAAGAACATTCATGAATATAAAGAAGTAATGGTCAAAAATCAGCTCTAGACTAGGAAAAGATCACATTGCATTATGTCACACAATGCCGTCGAATAAATGATCAGCTGAATTTATGTAAGGGTGTCTGCATTTGTGAAAAGCTGTTGACTGTCTATTGTCATGTTTAGAACGCTTTTTTTTCCTTTTCTTGTTTGTTATGAAATGGCAGGGAGACTATTTTCATCAGATGGTCTAAAATCATCTTATCTTTGTCCTGTTGTGAGTGCTTGACCAGAAAGCCAAGCATGCAAAGGTGACTGTAGGCTTTGAGAATGTTGTATTATTGTAATGAAGCACTCTCTCAGACCATCTTAATGTATAACTTTGCTTTTTCAATCCAAATGGAGCCTCATATGTCTGTGAACCAGTCAAGTGTATAAAAGAAATATTATATTGTATAACTTCCCTCAGATTCAGTAGGGCCTGTCTAAGGAAACCGCACGCTAATGTTGGTTTATAGATTATATTGTACCATGTCAGACTTTTTGTATTTTAAGGATGATTTTAAGCTACTTCTACTTCTCACTACTACTAAAATTGATATTAAGAACATAAACATACATGCTACCTGGTAATTTAATTCACAATAAAGTAAGATGAAATATATTGATATTATGGATTCCAAGATACTGTATAAGCAATATGTTATTTTAGTCAATAAAATGGAATGAAAATTCACCAAAAAAAGGTAAAAGTTTTTTAAAAATACATGAAAACATTGGAAAATATATGTTGCTTCTTTATTTTGTACTGCGTTTTAGAAAATGTAAAACAGTTTGGTGTCAGTCTTTATTTTGTGTCTGTGTATGAGATAAATGATGAAAGAAAAGACAAAGGATCGGTAGACCTACGTGATTAAAAAAGCAAGAAAAAAAGAAAAAGTAGGCCACATCAAATGATTCCATTCCCTTCAGTGCTTCCTCGTTCCAATTCTCCATAGAGAACTCCAGCAGAAGTAGGTTAATTTCATCATTAACTTCACTTTAGACCATTGATGAGAGGGTAGTTTTCCTGACAATGTGATGTCCTACTCATATCCTTCACAAAGGGCTTATTCTACTTTTTTTATTGTTTAATTTTTTTGCTTTTTATTTTTTTCCTTGTTTTTTCTTTCACATATTACATTTCTGTGAATTACGGCTGTACCAAAAACAGTTAAGTTCTTATATTTGGATGGTAAGGACTGAGTAGTGCATGTCATGACTCACATAGTAAGCACATCAGTGCTCACATAGTAAATTCAGTTTTCCATGATATGGGCCCTTTAAAGGTGGTCAGTTCAGAGGTCATTTGTGTAGGTAATTAAGTAGTTGAGTAAATAGGCCTAGTGGGTTTGTAAGAGATATTAAAAATGACACAAACAAGATATGTTAGTATACCATTAGCTAACACTTTTAAAAGTGATTGAGTGTTAAACTTACTGTTTTCCAACATTGCTTCTCAACACATTTTTTGTGTTTTACCTTTCCCAACACACCTGATCCAACTAATCAGTTCATCAAGCCCTTACTGAGTTAAGGTAGGTGTGCTAAAGCAGGGAGAGCACTAAAATGTTCATTGAGAAACACTGATCTAACTGAATGTAAACAATGGTAGGGATACGGCCTATTCTCTTTCCCCACTCTCCTTTAATATCACAGATTTCCCTACATGCACATTAAACCAGGAGTGCCCAGTCCTGAAGGTCTAACACCCTGCAGTTTCTCTCTAAACCTAATCTATCACACCTGAATCAGGTAATGAAGGCCTGCAGAGGCATCTGAATACCAGAGCCAGGTATGTTAGAACTAATCAACGTACATGGAACATTTTTGTGCTCTGTCTCATCATTCCTAATTATCTTCATTGGACAGAGCAATTTTAGAAATATGAAGAAACATACAGTACAACATTTTGACATGAATAGTTATTAATTAAAATTTAATTGCTACATGTGAAATTGTATTTCCTAAAAGTAAAAGTAACCATAACATCTAAAAATGTAATTACTCCTTTTTTTAAGTAGTAAGGAATTAATTGAAACATAGTAATTACAATACAGTCTTTAGGCCTTCTGGGCTAGAAAAGAGGAAAAATACTATATATACAAATATATAAATACTATATAAGAAGAAAACAAATACTGAGAGATTTTATATTAAAATATTCTTTTCTTTGATGTAGTGTTTTTCAGACCTGTCAGTGTTCGTATATAATGATCTATTTCTATTTAAAATTGTACAAAATTAGGTTTAGTTTTTAACCATTTGCATTTATGAATATAACATTTTCTGTAAATACATTAACGCAGTTTATTTGATATATTATTCTCAAATAGAGCAATAAAATATCCTTTTCCTTAAAGTCCACCTATGTGTCTGTGGTTGTTTTTACAAATGTTCAACATTACACCAAAACAATCTTGAAGAAACACAAAAAAGCCCAGTGGTTCGCTCTTTCAGTCTCCGTGTTACAGTAAACACGCTGAACCTCCTCAGCTCCGCAACAGGCGGCGCCAAGTAACAGCGTCAGAGCCTCGCTAGGGCCGCGTCGACTGACACTGACGTAGTTTAGAAGCAGCAAGATGGCTACGGCTGCTTGGCTGCATGGCCCCAACAATACGCGGCTTACCGAGGGTCTGCTGTCCGCCCTCAAGGAAGAGAGGCCCGAATACCTGCCCGCACTTCTGACCAACTACCGAGAACATGGCGTGGTTGGAGCGCAGGTACGCAGGTCACCATCACTGCTCCACGACTTAGCTAACAGGCTAACATTAGCAGCGCAGCGTCTTTGTGTTTACTGTGGCGGAGATGCCGGTTAAATTACAGCTACAGTTTATTTGTGCAGCGAAAGATCTACACAGATTTTACCAACTTACTTTCATCATGCCGACTCACATAGCAAGTGGGCTGGTCTTCATACAAAATGGCCCGTTTCCCAGACCCAGATTTAGCCTAAGCCTAGACTACACAGTATTGGTGATTGGTGAACCATTAGCACTGTAGTTTAGTCTAAGACTAGGCTTAATCACTGGCCCTAAATGTCCAAGCTGCTCATTCAGTGTGTCTTCTGAAATCAAGGCTGTTAATAGGGAGTTTGTCCTCTCTTTGCTGCCTCTGCTCTTCTGCCAAGATGTAAGCTAACTTAGATCTTAGAATAGTGCTGGTGGGCTTTATACCTCTCTAGCTGACGCTTGGTATTGGGCATGGTGACCTTAGGCTTATGGGTAGCTGCTCCTGAGCATTTAATTCCATTAGTAATGTTGTGGAGGTAGAAGCTGTGTGTGGAACACCTGTGTCAGCAGTGGGTGCAGCTCATTCAGAGTAGCTGAATTCACTAATTTAAAGGGATGTCTGGATACTTTTGGACATATTGGACCTGTTTCCAAGCTCCACATTAAACCTAAGTCTGGTGTTTTAATGAAACACCACTGACATTGCAGTTTAGTCCAAACTAGGCTTAATCCATCTCCATGAATCTGGCCCATAGTGTATGTTTGGAGCTGTTGCACAAGCCTCAGTCAAAGCACATTTCCCTCATGGGTTATATTTACTCTCAGCTAATTACTTGCAGCAGCATAGTTAGTTGGAAAAATTCTCATCTATGCCAGTAAAGTTTTCAAAATGCTGTTTTCTCTCTGCATGTAGAACTCTGGGGCAGTTGGCGGCCTGGTGGGAATCAGCAACTCACGACTCGGATCCAGTAAAACCAGGTAGGTATCAGCATGACCATACACACGGTCACACAAAGTATCTGACACAGTCCTTTTCTTACCCTCTTCCCTAAAGCTGTGTACTTATTGTGTCAGTGTACTGAGCCTTAATGTCATATATTGATTGCCAAAATAATATTTTTATTAAAGGCAAAAATAATACATTAAAAGTAGTTAAATTTGTTCCAAACATTTGTTGTGTGTTTTAGGTTTGAGGGTTTATGTCTGCTGTCTATGCTGGTCAAGGACAGCTCAAGTGAGGTGTTCCAGCAGCACTGTCTGTCATGGTTGCGCTCTTTACAGCAGATCATACAGGTGAGGCACTTTCCTACATTTTGGCCTGTGTTGCATTTTCCCCAGTAAGAGATACTGCAGTGTGCAGGTTCTGTAGTTGGTGTGGAGAAGGTCTTTCTATCTGCTGTTTAGAATGAGGAACTCAGTTTGTTACCTCTGTAATAGTTGTGGGTCTAGATTCACTGTAGTCACTGGAGTCTGCAAGTTAAAATTTATGTTGAGTTATAGTCCATCAGAATAATGTACCAGAAACCACTTAAACATGAGTATATACAAAACAACTCTTCTTTGAGTAGCATAAAGAGTATTTTAAGTATCTACTATGCTATAACCATAGTCATACCTGAACATGCTTTGACAATATGTACTACTATGCCAAGTAATATGAATACTTTTTTCTGCACTGCTGTATAATGAGAGCACATTTTACCAGTACTTTGCTGACCTTTGTTGGTGATTTTTTTTTTTTTCTTTTTTTTCTTCAAATAAACTCAAATCTTCCTCTTTTCTGTCTCTGACACTGTCTTTCTCTCTCACTCTGAACACACAGTCCCAGGCTCCTCTGCCCTCTGTACAGCTAGCTGTCAGTGTGTTGCAGGACCTCCTGCAGTACTCATCACAGCTGCCGGAGCTGGCCAGAGAGGTGGGCCTTAACTCCATCCTGGGCATACTTACTTCCCTGTTGGGCCTCAAGTCTGAGGTAAGAATGCTATGCAGTAGTGCTGAAATTATGTTAATTTTAACAATTACCTATACGCCACAGTTATACACAATAATGATGCTACAGCTAGTAAGAGTCAGGGCTTTGTTTTGCCTTCAAAGCCACTTTAGTCTTTCTTGCTGTTATACACAATAATCACATTGAACCAAACAGTTAGTAGCTAGCAAAGTTGGTCAACAGGTGTCTTTGACTTTCTCAGAAAAAGCCCCCCATACAGTAGAACAGAGTACAACAAATGTAGTTGATTTATCAGATTATATTAGATTATTAGGTAAAAGCAACCTTTCTTATCTCATAAGAAATTGCAAAATAACAGTAGCATAAAGTATTTTTGCACAGTTATGAACAACCTTACCCTGAATGTGCTTTGCAGCCTCTGTATTAAAGTTGTCTTCATCATAGTGCCACCTAGCTGCCATGGAGGGGATGATGGCATGTATGACCTATTATCCGCGGGCATGTGGATCACTCAAGGTGAGTTCTGTGATGTTCCCATTTTTGAAACCATTAATCTTAATGCTGTACCTGTGTGCTCATTTTGTATTAACAGTGATCATGTGCTCCTGCAGGAAAAGCTGGGGGTTTATTTCCTATCTAAAATGGACTCTGACAACCCGAAAGTTCAAGAAGTAAGTGCAAATCTTGTTATATGATTGATATTTTAGTCCAGGATGTTCGTTGGGATAAAATCTGTTGTTGGTTGGTTTTGCTTTACATCACAGAATAAAACGGAGTGTTTCAGTTCTCACAGAATGTTGTATTACTCTGTTTGTAGGTGGCCTGCGAGTGTTATGGGCGGCTGCCGTGCCTGGGAGGTGTGCTTGAGCGTGGAGGAGGTGGGCGTCGGGCTGAGGGATGGACCAACCAGGTGCACTGTCTTCTGGCTTCAGCCAACAGCATTCTTGGACAACTGTACCAGGGCATAGAAACAGGTAGGCGAAACTAGGGATGGGTGGTACCACTGATGTTCTGAACCAGGGCTAGTATCCCAAAACCAGAACCTGGTATGAAAAGTCTTCATATGCACATAAAAAAATTCTGAATTCTTTACAGTGGTGGTGATGGGAACCAGGAGTCACCAGGGGTCATTGTCTACAATACAGATTTAGCCACTATATTTACTATCTAAAATTACCAGTGAACCAACATGTGAATTTTTATATGCAGTGTTGACAACTGTAAGACACAATTTTTTTTTCAGCGCCTTGCATGTACCTCTTCACCACAAATGGAATTTAAAAAATATGTTTTAGGCCAAAATGTTATCACAGAGCTTATATTATGTGTTCAGTCATCATGGCAACTTCAGTTAGGTCTGAATTAAGGACAATAGCTATTACAAAATAACAGTACCTATGTTCATAAACTTATCCTAACTCCAGATAAGAAAGGAGTATTACAGGAGCATCTTAACTAGACAAAATTTCCTAAATACTGTCCTGACTTTGGGACAATACCAAATGGTGTCCTAACTTCCATTGTAACTGTCTGTTTCTATTGTTTTTAAGGCAACTGTGACAGGCAGCATAGTTCATTGTTTACTGTAACTAGCGTAATGACATTACCTTACCTTTCTTTTTTGCCGCCCCCTCTTATTACCTTCATGAATACTTTTTAATAAAAACTCATAAAATATACCTTGCAGCAATGGGGATGAATAATGAGGGGACAGCTGAACATGTGGTAGTTTATTAGGAAGAATAACAGTATAGTTCGCATGCCAGCTACAGCTTTAGGAAATGAAACTAAAACTGGGGAGGGGCAATGCTCTGATAAACAGCACAGGGTGCTCTCACAAAATTCCTAACTTCCAGTGTACTGCACTTTAGTTTGGACGTTTTTGATGTGGGTAATGACAGCTGTCTAGCTAACTAACTTACATTTTTAACATTATTTTGATTGTGTTTGTTGTATCGGTTGCTTGATAACAGACCTAACAATTGATTATCAACCTTAATCAAATAGTTTTGGATGTAAGATATAATTTCTAAATTAAGATAAGATTTGCTTTTATACTATGAATTTGCAAGAAATCTTATCTTGACCTTGTCAAATCTTAGAGCTAAATTTAGGGCTAAAGATAGGAAGTTTCTGTTAAAGCAGCTTCTGGTTCTTATAACCACCACTGTGAACAGTTTCTCTAAAATGGCACATTTATCATCAGGTCTTTCTAAATTCCTTTTTAATTGCATCTTATTCATTTTATCATGCATAATTGTGAAAAGAAAATGTGGAAACTCAACAGGGTGCTTTGTTTTCTTCTATGCATTTGTGTGTATGAGGAGCGAACGGAGAGAGGAAGGAAAATAGTTCTAGTCCTACATGATGAAATGCTGCCATTGTTTTTTCTACCTTTGCAGCATCAAAGCACATTTAATTGACAACTATCATAATGAATGTAAAAGAAAACCCTGAATATCAATTTTTTTTACATGAGAATTGATTCTCAAAAGGAAACACCAGGACCGTGTATATCGTTAGATCAGTGTCCATTTCACCTGTTCCTCAGTAGAGCCAGTGTCCAATTTGTGTGTTTTGCCCCTTATTACTTCTACGTTTTTCTTTTTTTTCTTGTTTGTTTAGAAGAGACCATACAGTATGATGGACCAGGAGTAGAACTTCCCTTTCCTCCTCTGGATGACATTGATCCACTGTTGATTCTTCAGCTTCGCCAGCGCTACAGAGCAGTGTGTTTGGCCCTTAAACATACACTCAGGTAGCTATGCGTGTCTGTGCATTGCTTCTTCTCCAACCAGGAATTCCCCAGTCTCTCGTAACTCAGATAGCCAAGACATGTCTTTGTTAGTTTTAAAATTGAATTTTATATATGCAGCCTGAGGTCGAGTCCCAGTGGTGCCAGCTTGGTGCATGAAAATGCACTGTATATAAAATAGTTGTAAATTTGTGTCTGAAAGTTGATCCTGACAAACATTTTTTGTTTTTCTTTTTTGCATGTAGTGTTGATCCGGTAACCCCAGTGCGTCTTTCCATTCAGCATGTACTCAACCTGGTGTGTCGCGCTTTGGCCGTTACCAGTAAGAGCATTGTAAGTGCCCTGGTTCCTTTTTCCCACATTTGAAGAGTTTCCACCAGCTTTTTTGTTACTTTCACGATAAAACAATGCTCATCCTTCCTTGTGTGTGTCTTTCTGCAGAATGTCACAGGTGAAGGTTGTTTGAAGCTGTTGGTGTTACCCTCAATACACAGTGACTCTCTGGAGCTTCTCTCTGTTCTAATCAAAGTGTGGGTAAAAAGTGACCAATTATTAAACAAGTCTGCTTAAAAAAATGTATTGAAGTACTATACAACCAGCTGTATACTGAATGATTTAAATAATTTATTAATGGATGGATTTGATTATTGTTAGGGGGTGTTCAAGCTTTTAGGGGGCAAGTAAAGTCATTTGATTGACGAGTGTGTGAACACGTAAGGGTGAGACGAACGATAAACATTTTGAAACTTGACTATAAGAAATTTAATTGAAAACTTCTTTCTTTACAAAAAAAACACCCAAAAAGCTTTTCTTTCATTGGCGACTCGAGAGGCACCATCCTTGATATTGATGTTCATGATGTTGACTGGTCAGCTGAGATGACACGGCTTAAAAGGCTTTTCATGTGCTTGAGAGAGTTTAAAAACTTTGTGCCCCTTTTAGTCTTTCGTGTTGAGTGGGCTTTTGATTGAATGGTATTGTCTGTTTCAGTGTGGGTGGTGGACTGGTGCAGTATTGTAGTGTGCTCACCAGGCTCTTCTCCCAGTCACTGTCTGCATGGACGCCCCTACCTGAGGCCAGCCTGGGTCAACAAAGAGCGTACAGGTAAAAACAAAAAAAAAACAAGCAATTATGGAAGAATTTCAGTTCTGCTGGTTGATCATTTTGATGTGACAAATACCTGTAGTATAACATATTTCACTGCAAACTGTATGAGTAATGTAGGTTATTGTCTCTTTCGTCCTACCTACAGTACTGTGCGAGTGGCCATATACCACACACTAGAACTGTGGGTGCGTGTGGGCGGAGCCTCTTCCTCAGTCCTGCAGGGAAGCACCTCCCACTCCGAGATGCTCTTTGCTCATCTCATGGGTGACATTACACCAGGAACTGAGGCTGTCAAAGTATGTCCTTTTCTAATATATTGTAATATACTCACTCAAGTAATGTGTTTACAGTACCTTTCAAAAGTCTTGGGAAAATTCTAAGTAAAGCTAATTATCTGGCAGTAAGCATTGAAAAAATTTGGCCCACTGTTCTTACCTTTAATGTATGTTAATGTAACAAGATCTCATGTCTAGGTCTGTGTAACTTTGATCCATTCTGTCGGCTCATTTGTCATGAAATGTTCACTATGTAAAGGAGAGCAACCACATACAAATGCCATTGACATATGTGGTTTACTTTACTTGTACCATTAATTTTATCTTCTCACTCTCTTAGTTTCTCCTTGGTTTTTCCTTCTAGCTTCGTGGAGGACAGACAGCCCTGTCAGATTTTGTGGGTGCAGCTGGGAAGGCGGGGCCGCGGCGGACGAAAGGCTTGGGGATTGGTGACCAAGCAGGAGTTTCACTGCAAAGAAAGGGCGATGCGTTAGCCAATCAGGACACATGCTTTGCTGCCCTTCGAGGTGAGGGGCTCGATAAATTGGAAATCAGTTACTTGGATGTCTTAATTTGGAAGCATTAATGGATATTATTGTTTTTTTAATTGCAGCCCTCAGACAGATAATGTTGACTAGTGGCACTATCCTGAAAGAGGATCTACATAAGGTTAGTTACTGTTTCTGTGGTTGTCCTCTGGGCACAGTACATTTCCATAAGGCATTGCATATGTTACAGTGCAGTTTGAATATTAAAATCATCTTCTTTGATCTCTCTCTCTCTCTCTCTCTCTCTCTCTCTCTCTCTCTCTCTCTCTCTCACCCGCCCCCCTCAGAGGCTGCAGGACCTGGTGGTGCCGTTGTGTGTGCGATTGCAGCAACAGGCTCAGTGCGGGTCAGAGGTTGGCAGTGTTAGTGGTCAGTATGGTAGTGCACCCCCTCGTCGGGAGCTCTACCGGCTCCTGCTGGCACTGATTTTGGTTCCCTCACCACGATGGCCTCCTCCACTCTCCTGTGCTGTGTCTGTATTCAGCCAGGGCCGCCGGGACCGCAGCGTCATGGTGAGTGAGTGGAGATGAACAGCGTCCTCAATCGGTGGCTCCTAGTCTTGATTCTGGAGTAGAGCTTTTATCAGGCCTGAAATTTTGGTCCGAACCTGAATACAACCCGAGAACACTATGCCTAAGGCTGGCGTTACATATCAAATTTTAAATGTAAATATATGTGTTATTATTTACTGGAGGAATCGATGTTCAGTAGGGTTGGATAAAACCAACTCTGGATGCTCTGTGAGCACTGTTTATGATGGACATGTATAGTCCTGCGTAGGGTTGCTAATCTGGGATCAGGTTTTTTTTTAAATGCTGTCCGACTAGATAAGGAGAGAAACCTGATACTGGA
Source organism: Colossoma macropomum (assembly GCF_904425465.1). NCBI lineage: Eukaryota > Metazoa > Chordata > Actinopteri > Characiformes > Serrasalmidae > Colossoma > Colossoma macropomum. The sequence goes on along the minus strand of NW_023495247.1, from coordinate 63,843 downwards.
CAAAACAGCACATTTGTTTTGTCATGCTTTATGAATGTTGGCACACCGCTTACTTTAAGTGAGTCCCACTTTTGGCATATAGTTTTTTTTTTTTCACCTTTTTACCTCACAAAAGCAATTCTTTGCACCTCAGCATTCTTTCTTTCTTTACATTATATGCCTATTTAACAGGTTAATCATGCTGTTAGAGGTTTGATTAAAAAAAGTTATTTATGAATTTCTTGGTTTAGACACATCCTTCAAGAAAGCCATGTAAATTTGAATGATGGGAAGTAATTGATTAAACAGGTCATCAGTGGGGTAAACTGAAAACAATGAACATGCACACTCAATGTAACGTGATGGAGTGGAAGTTAAGATGTAGCTGTCTTTTTGTTTAACCCACACTTCTGTCATGTATCAGGTTGCTGAATGATTCTTATATATGGGCTTAGCACAGGAGTGTCCAATCTTCATCGGTGTGGCTGCAGGTTTGCATTCTGAACAAGCTGGAGCACACCTGATTCTACTTGTTTAATCAGCTGATCTCTGTCATCAACAACTGATCTTGTGTGCTCCTGTTTCGCTGGAATGAAAACCTGCAGCCACACTGGCCCTTTGCGGATACGACTGGACACCGCTGACTGAGAAGATTCAATCATGAAGGCATTTGAATATTTGATTTTAAAACTAGATAAATACAGAGATGAGTAATTGTAGATATGATGTAAAAGATGTTTGAAAATTTCGGTTTTATTTACTGCAGGGCAAGTTAGGATTGTCTTAAAGCGGCTTTTGAGGACTATGTGTCATCATTGCTCCCTCTTGGTCTCTCCAGGTTTCCTCATTCTGTGCCGAAGCCCTGACTATATGCAATACTTTGCTTCACCCACGTTCCCCCTCCATCTCCCTCCCTCTACCGCCTCTCACCCTCAAGCCCCCCCCAGCTGCGCCTGTGCTTGGCCCCACTCAGAACCCCTCACTCTCCCTTCCTACCCTGCTGGGGGGGCCTGCACCAGGGCCTTCCTTTCCCGCCAGACATCCTCTGGGCTTAGGTCCTGTTGCCTTACTAGGCACCCTGGAGAACCATCTCCCACTGGCTCCTCCTGTGCTCCCCACCCCGCCGGGTGCCACTGGAGCTCAAAGTGACTTGCTGCTCTCTCCAGCACAGCCAGCTGAACTTGCAGGTTTGGGGGCCCCTGAGGGCCAACGGCAGGTGTTTGTCCGCTACGACAAAGAGGAGCCTGAAGATGTGGAGATCTCTCTAGAGAGTGACTCTGATGATAGTGTGGTCATCATGCCTCAAGGAATGATGCTGGAGATGCAGGAAGGGGCCAGTAATGCACAGACCCTGCCTGCACCGTCAGGGGGCGCCATTCCCACTCCTGCTGAAGTGGGCTCAGTTGAAACTTCCCTCCCTAATGAACTTCCCACATCCATTTCACATCAGATCCTGCCAACGGATGCCAACAATATCAATTCCTTCCCTGGGCCTGGCCAGGCAGACCAGTTGGTTTCCTTGGTGCCTCCCCTGAACTCCACTGCTGTGTCGCTAGCAGCATCCCCTGGTGGCCTGGGCAACTCGCTGCCTGCCGGTCCCCAGCTTCAGCAGATGCTGATGCAGCCTTCCTCAGGTGGGCAGTCAGCTCAGCTGGGTCTCTCTTTACACATGCAGCTCCAGAGCCAGCTGGCCCAAACGAGCCGCCAGCAACAGCAGCAGCAGCCTTCCGCCCCTGAGGAAGACCAGAATGTTATCAACATCAACAGCTCGGACGATGAAGAGGAGGAGGACGAAGAGATGGAGGATGAAGATGAGCTGGGAGAAGAGGAGGAAGAGGAGGAAGGGCTGGAAGAGGATGAGGAGGAAGAAGAAGGAAGCGATTTCCCTGATGATGAGTTCTATCCAGGGGAGGAGTTTGAGGACTTTGAAGAAGAGGAGGGAGAGGAGATAGAAGAAGAAGACGAAGAAGAGGAGGAAGAGGAAGAAGAGGAGGTCCAGCCTTTGGAAGGGGAGAACCAAAGAGCCGTGATGGGAGAAGAGGAGGGTGAAGTGATGATAGAAGAGCAAGAGGAAAGAAGGATGGATGCATTTCACGTGGAGAGGGAAGGACAGGTGGAAGCAGGGATAGAAGAAATGGAGGGCGTCCAAAGCATCTATGGAGAGGAGGGTATGAAGGACAAAGTGGCTGTGGAAGAGATCGAGAACATTGGGGCTGTAGAAAGGAATGAAAGTGAGGCCAGTGAGCCACAAATAGAGGCTCGTGTGACTGGTGATGAGGCAGAGGAGGTCCGGGAAGGAACCTCAGCAGCAGCAGCAGCAGCACCTGAGCAGGAAGAAAGGCCTTGGGAACAGGAAGGAACCGGACAAGAGCCAGTGCCAGCAGCCCCTGAGGATTCCGCAATACCTAAGGAGAGTCAGGAGGTGGCTGCAGAAGCTGGAGTCAGTAAGCAGAGTGCAGAAGCAGAACAAGAGGAGACAGCCAATCAGAGTACAGCATCTACATCAGAAGAAGTCCCATCAAAGCAAGCAGAGGAGGCTGCAGGGAAGGAGAAAGATGAAGGGCAGCAGGAAGAGGAGGAGGAAGCCCGAGGAACAAAGAGGAAAATTGAAGATTGTGAAGAAGGAGAGAGGTCTGAGCAGGGCAGTGAGAAAAAAAAGGTACGTTTTTGTGAATGTGCTCAGATTTCATATTTCTCTAACACATGCTCTAGTCTGCTCCATTTGAAAGTGCTGTTACTGCTAGTGCCGGTTTTAAACCAGAAGTGGCTTTTCCGCCGGTAAAACAGAACATACCAGATAAAAGTGCGGCACATAGAGCACACACACACACATTTTCTAAGCCGCTTAGCCTTCTGGGTCGTGGGGGAGCTGGAGTTCCATCAGTCATTGGGTGGAAGGCAGGAAACACCCTGGACAGGTCGCAAGTCCATTGCAGGGCACAGACACATACATTTACACACATTCACACCCAGGGGCAATTTAGCTTGTTTAGTTGGCCTGACTGCATGTCTTTGGACTGTGGGAGGAAACTGGAGCACTCAGAGGAAACCCGCACAACACTTTAGCCTCAAAATTCTCATCAGTGACCCTGGCTCTGTTTGGGGTGAGAATCAGGCCTGAATAATCTCTCCACTGCTGCAAAGCTGTTGCGGCTACACAGCAGAACTAGATTTCTAGGTAATAACATTTGCTGTAAAATCGTTATAACACACAGTTCTAACACAGTTTTCACAATAAATGTATAATTAAGAATTCACCAACCTTTAACGCTGAAGACTGACATGCGGACTGACGTGCAGACTGCTGGTCACACAGCAACGCAGATAACGAAACGGCAAAGAGAAAGATTTAAGACGAACATCGATAATTTGGAGATGAACGGACTTATTTGCATTTATAAGCAGCTGCTTTCCTCTGAGGTTTAATATGCAACAAGTTGCGAAGCTGAAGTCAGCTTCTCATTCTCCTGCTTCTCGTTCGAATTTTCGGGGTTCCACCTTAAATGGCGCAGCAGTACAATCTGGCGCCTCAGGCACCATTTAAGGTGGAACAGGACAATTCAAACGAGAAGCAGGAGAAAGAGTCTCATAAAAAGCCTCGTAAAAAGTTGAACATTGAGAGACATTTTACAAGAAACTTGCAGAAAATTTTCCCCAGATGGAAGAGAAGTGGCTATAGCTGACCTAAAGCCTAAAGCAGAGCAAAGTAAGTCTGCGTTCTCGTTTATATTATATTTTTAGCCTGTACTGGCACATCAGCACATACTGAGACATATTTACTGCCAAGATGGTAAAATGGACATAAAATGCTGTGTTTCCCAAGGTGGTTTCATTTTTGTTGAAAGGACAGAATGCCTCTTCTTACCATTTCAGTTGCGACCCCTGGGCTAAGCCTACTTGTAAGGGGTGATCAGCGCATGCCCGTTTGCTCAAACTGTCCTCGGCTCATTCAGAATTGCACAATCCCCACCAGCCCAGTTGATGCATGCGTTCTGTGGTTCAAATTTTTCGCCGGTTGCCTGAAGCCTGTAGCGAAAATTATCGCTATAGCTACACACAAATTTTGGTAGCTAATAGCTGTAGCTGCTACAGTTTTATGAAATGTAGCTAATAGCTGTAGCGCGCTACTTAGCTACTCCCCCATCCCTGGGTGCAGCTATATGCTAATATAGCTAACACGTAATGAGCAATTAGCATTGTGCAGAGTGCATGTCTAAATAATCACACGCACTGTGTTGCACTGTTTAGTATGACACTGTATTGCATACTGTTATCTATAAAAATGAACATTAGGAGGAACAGTAAGTCTTCAAGATGGCTGCTCCTGCTGTTTTAACAAGTGTCATTTTTTTTTTTAGATAACTGTGTTAGAAACCAGATGAATTACTTAACGACTCAACATGGTTTGAGGAAAGTGTTTGACGATGTAGGCATGCAATTTATTTTATATTATTTGTGTTGTACACAGTAAACTACATTCGTCTCAGAGCTCCAGTGCAAAACTAAACAGCAAGCTTTGAACACCAAACATGTCATGGGTGGTCAATACATTTGAAGATCATTTCAAGGAGAACTGTCTAAGATTTTTTTGCCAAGTTATTTCTTTAACAGAGTTTAACAAATTAAAGTGTGGTTCTCTGAGAGTACTACAAGTGGAGTCAACATGTCTGTCCATAAATTTAGTGGCCTCTGATGTTTATACTCCATTCACAGTATGTAAACACTAGCTGCAGCAACACAGCAGCAATCTGGGGGATGCAGTGCTGATCATCTTGCTGATAATTTGTTTGGTCTTTTCTTCTCTCCCTTCTTTTCCTCTTTTTTTTTTATATTTCTTTATCTTATCTGTTCTGTATTTCATATGTATTGTCTCTTTTATATTTCTCTTTCCTCCCCAGCTGGATGATGAGGCAATGGCTTCCATGCTGGCTGACTTTGTGGACTGCCCTCCAGATGACGAAGATCACGGTGCCTCACAGTCGCATTCCTAGAGCAAAAACACCTCCAGGACCCATAACCCATTTGCTATTCATATGGAAGTCTTTCCCAGAGAGCGTCAGATTCCTGAGGATCTTGCATCAATATTTACATACAGCTCTAATTGGTTAAAACTGTACTTGAACCTCTTTCATTATCACCTATAATTATTTAATAATTCCATAAACTGTTAGTATCTGTGATGCAGTTATGGTTTTGCTTGTGATGTCATTCAAGAGTTACTCTTTTATGGTGTCATAAAGCGTTCTTCTAATTTAGAACCGATTATGATCCACACAGTTGATTCATTCTTATGGCCCAATAAGTTTAGCCCTGTTACAATGTTTACTTCTCGCAGATGCTTCCCAACATTACCAGGAATTTTGGCCTGTGAGAGGGAAGATGTACGGACTTCGTTTGCAGAGCTCTAAACGTTTCTGCTCGTGGGTTGCATGCCTTCAGCTTGCTTGCATAACCTTCTGTTTGAATTCCTTTCCTGACCTCTGAGCTTACACTAAAGAACTTGGTAACATCAAGAGGACGAAATGATTAATGTAATGTTCTTGGGCTCTTTCATATTTCATTTTTTGTACTATGATTTGTTTGTTATATATGTGCTATTTTTTGTTAACTTGTTGCAGACTATTAAAAACAGAAAAACACTGACATTGTAGGTTATTTATTGAGAATGCATGTAGCTACACTGAACCAGTAGTCGGACGTGAGTAAATGTGGTTGTCAATTAGCTGACATTTTTATTGTGCGCTTGGAATATATATATATATATATATATATAAATAAAACCTTAGGCAACAAATATATACCTAAATATACCTTAGCAAGAAATATGTGATAAAGAATTAGAATATGGAAAAACCATTTAAAAAATGAACACATTTACTGCTTTTATGAAGCTGCACACTTTTGTGGGGACATGTTAAAAGCCAAATGCCAGCTTGTCACTATTAGCTCACAGTTGCCATCTCTCCACACTGCATTCTTTCACAATCACAATTTGCCAGTTTGAAAGATGCTGTGAGACAATAGATGCTGTGAGGTGGCACTGGGTGTAACGGACATAGCTGACACGTCAAGCTTAAACTCGTATGCACAGAAGTTTACACATGAGCTTTGTTATACTGTGTAAACTTGCATAAAAAGTTCACGCTCGCCTGCAGCGCAGTACGGCCAGACATGTTTTATTTAGTTATGGCGCAGAAGAACATCTTTGGAAATAATTTGGCCAGTTGACGTGGACCTAAAAAAGACCACTCAGTTTATGTTTTTAACTCCTTGGAACCACCGGTGGTTCCAAAACGCACTTTGTCATATTCTTTACTTCATAACTTTCATATTTTATAAGCTTCATTTAAAAGGTGGGTGTCATATGAGAGCTGTAACTGTCTTCTTTCCGGTCAAATAGATGGGTAATGTAATTTCTAAACTTTATAATAAAAGAAGCTAAACTTAATACAAAATACAAAAAATACAAAGAGCATCTAAGACTTTTGGCTTTCAGCAGTAAATTGTAAGCATATAGCAATATGTGTATGATCATAAAACATTTTCTATTTGAGGGAACCTTTTACAGAAAAAAAAGACACTTATTTCATGCAGTTACTGAATAATTTGCCTAACGATTTGGGCATGTAAATTCAGATGGAAAAAACGAAATATACCCACGAGCAGAAGAGGTTAACTTTTCTGGTACTGTTTACATCCCTTCAGTGGAACTTCAAGGTTTTTAAATACTTCCACTTCTTAATAATATGGGTATTAATCAAGGGTATTAATACTGAGTTTGTCCACCTTTGCTGCAGTAACAACCTCTGCTCTTCTGGGAAGGCTTTACCCTAGATGTTGGAACATTACTGTGAGGATTTGATTGCATTCAGCCACAAGAACATTAGTGAGGTCAGGTACCGATGTTGGATGATTAGTTCTGGATCACGAACGCCACTCCAACTCCTCCCAAAGGTATGGGATGGTGCTCTATCACTCTAGAGAACAGTTCCACTACTCCTCAGCTTTATATCCCTTTAGGCAAAGCTTGTCATTGGGCATGGAGACCATAGACCTCATGTGTAGCTGCTCCACAGTGTCCCGTTCTACTGGCAATGCTTTTCTGGGAAGATTATACAAGCTCTTTGTACGCAATTGAATCCCTGTGTCAGCAATGAATTCATTAATTAGATCGAGTGTTTGGATATTTTGGGGACATATGTGTGCTACAGCAGATAGAACACCAAAAAATGTGCAGCACTGTGGTACTCAAGGACCAGAACTGGAAAACACTGCAAGGAACCAACTAATGTATGTGAACTTCCCATGAACAGGCAACAGAGAAACAGCCTTGCTGGTGTTTAGCCATAAGTAACAGCAGCAGTACAGTGCAGAGTCATATGAGAATTAGCTGAAATAGGAAAGAGAAGTTTGGAGAATGTGAAAAGAAGAAGTTCAGAAAACGTGAGAAAAAGCAGGTTTGAATAAGAGCTTGTTGCCTCAAACCATAGGATGCATAATGTGTGTGTGTGTGTGTGTGTATATATATATATATATATATATATATATATATATGCGCTATATGTGTAATATATCGATGCTGTTGGAAGAAAACTTCGTATCTCCATTATTGTCATTTTTCAGTTTTTGACATAATTTGAAAATGTCTGTTGCTTTCCCTTTTGTGTAAATTTCATGATGAATTGAAGAACCAAATTAATTAGCATACAATAAAGACAGTATAAGTAAAAATATACATGTAGAAGTATAGATGAGTTATAACTGTTGAAAATGTTTAGATTCCAGTGTATGTGTGTGGATCATTTTACTGAATTGGTTCAAAGTCAGAGTTAAAAACACCTTCCAGACTTTTAACTGGCTTGACTTTAGACTAAAATAATTTTGCTTTAAGTGACCCTATACCTTATTAATTATTTATTAAAACAAACAACTCAGCATTCTATTTTGACACTAACAAAACAATCATAAAACTGCTGAAACTTTACCATGTGTTTCAGTAGTGACTGTTTTGGTAGTGACGATTTTAGCTAAATTTTGACCAGAACTCAAAGACGCCAGCTAATACATGACTAGCAAACACAGCTTTGAACAGCTGTATGCACAAAATCTAAATCAGATTTTTCGTTAAATCCCAAACAAGTTTACTTACATTTGTTTCAAAACAACGGGATCAACTGCTCACCATGTGGCCATGAGGGACGATGTAGTCTCACGTCCTGCTCTACAATGGTGTGGCTAAAATATATACCACCTTTAGAAAAATGTGTTTCCCATTATCCATCTGTTATTCTTTTTAAAAACTTGTTATATCTATTGTTTTCAGTAAGGGAAATAAATTAAATGAATTTGGAATGAAACTCCTCAACAGTTTCTGTAGCTGGAAATTACAGCTATTTTTCTTCGCCAGTAGGTGGCAGTAATTGCGATAATTGCTATATGTTGAGCGGCCATAGAGTCTTGAGTGAATATCTCTGTGAAACCGTTGAAGAGAAGCGAATGAAAATCATTGAAACAATAAAGTGTCCAACATGACGCATTTTTCATACGAATACTGAATTATATATGCAATTTACATCGCAGATATAATATTTACACACTGATTTTAGGCTGCTTGGTTCATTTGTTAATCCTCCTTTGACAGGGACTCTTATTCTGAAGGGCTGTGTGCACGCGGTGGCAGTGCGTCACAGGGCCTAGTAGTAAACAGACTGAGCCGAGACAGCGAGAGGGCGCTCTAACTGCGCTTAGCCGAGCGCTAACCCAGCGCGATATCCTCCTCTTGCTTTCGTTCGCCGTTCTTCAGTTTTTCAGTTAACCCAGTCATGGACTTCAACTTCAACTTGTGTGAGTTCTTTGGAAACACCGCACGCTACAATAGGAATATCTTCTTGACGTTAATGTGCAGTTCTGTCTGTTTTTTATATGTTTGTGGAACAACAGAACCAGTATGTATAGCTGGGTTCCTCATCATTTCCCGCGTACTGCACTGCCCTGTACACTCACGTGCCCTCGTTCCGTGTATTGTGTAAAAGTCATAAGATGATAAAAAAAAATATTATTTAATTCCTTTGAATTTTGTTAATGTCCTGTTTTTATGAGCCATATTGTACTTAGCATTCATCAACGTTCCTGTGACAGCAAAAGAATGACTGTTATTTTGGTAAGTAATGATTAACCCCTGCTATTTTATTAGCTTTTAATCTAATAAAGTATGACTGGTTCATCACTTTACTTTAGGGGGCACAGACATTATTAATTCATCATGAAGATTCAGTATTTAATCAGTAATACAGTGTGAATAGTTGATCACTTTACTTTAGGGGACACAAACATTATTCATCATTGTTGTATTTTTCTCACTCTGACACAACCAGCACAACCGGAGCTTGTAAATTAGCAGTTGAGTTCAATCAGGTATACTAGATGAGGGAAAGCACAAAAATGTGCATGGAGTTAAGGATTCTTAGGACCATAGGAGAAAGGCACTACACTTTCCCTATCAATTATTAACTAATTTCTGAGTTCAGTGGTAACTGTAGGATAAACCATACCCTCACGAGGCGCTGTGTATTAACATAAAAGTTAAAACATGTTATATTATTAACATGAAAGATGAATTAAAACTATGGCAGCTGTCACAAATGAGGACCAGTTGCAAAAAGATGTAAGTGTAAGCTTTTAATTTTATTAAATAAATAGTCACTAGGTGGGTAGAAACAGACGAGGTAACATAAGAAATCAAAAACAATAAACTGAAGACCTGACAGACACTAAAACAAATACAAGGGCTGCTTCCACAGCAAGATGAAGCAGAAGGACAGTTGACTTTGATAGACACAATATTCCAGAGCACTGTGTGTCAGGAGGATCTTGTGACAAAAAACATTAATTAACACATGAATTCCTGATGAATTCAGACACTGAAAAAGCCTTTATTACCTTCATCTTCATTCATTAGTACATGCATTAGTAATTTAATCTTGTGGTTGTTAATATATGACTTATTCATTTGTTCCTGATTAATGACTCATTACTTTCTGATTAGTTGTTCATCAGTAAATTCTTTAATTACTGTCAGATCATGTACCCTTAATGTAAAGTGTTACTGAATAGTCTGATATTGTATGAACCTTAAAGTACCTCCACATATAAGGTTCTATGACAATTGAAGGTTTTTCCTAGAGCTGCGTGTACAAATTAAGAACAATTTAGCAATTGTCATTTCCGAGAGAGTAGCTGGATCCTTTTGTTTTGAGAAATTGGGAAGATCTGCCATTTGTGAATTAATGAAAGTACAAACTCTGCAGCCTCTACAAATGAGCTTAAATGCCGATAACAGTAGAGAAATTAGAGAAATGAACACAGCGTCTTTCTCATATCTGTGCTGCGTAACTCAGCTTGATTATCAGCATAAGATTGTGAAATGCATGAGTGATGTATGACTGGGTTAGTGTAGCTCTGTAGGATAAAGGATCCGATAAAGATCCAACTGTCAGTGTTAACCATGTGGTCATTGAGTAATCTATGATTGTACATTTTCTCACACTGGACAGTGAAGCTTAAAAAGGAAAACGGCGCAGGGGTAATATACATAGGGATGTGGGTGTGTGTGTGTGTGAGAGAGAGAGAAAGAGAGAGAGAGAGAGAGAGAGAGAGAAGAAAAAGGGGGAGAAGCAAGGTGAACAGTCAGAGTAAGTACATTTTGGAATGCAGAAAACCACTGCTAGGCTACAGGGCGGTGCAACAACCAGCAAAGTAGACTGAGACAGACCTTCAGAAACTGGACAGAGGACGTGCTAGACAACAAAAACGAGGGACAAAATAAAAATAAGAAGATTTGGACCAAGACGCTTTAATTTTCCTGAGTAAATAATTGTTACTACTGTGATTTGATTTTATTGAACTAATTGATTTTGCTTTATTGCTTACAAATAAGCTTTGCTGCATTTTTAAGGGAGTTCATTTTTCTGAAGTTCAAAGCGCAGTTTTACGAAGCTGCAGATGTTCTTCTATTACAACAGTGCTGCATAGTTTGGTTAAAGCCACTGTAGGCTACAAGACGGGATTTGGATACTCTAATAGCAACTTGTGGGAAACTTGCAGGATATTTACATTGGTGCTGGTTCCTTAGAATTAGCCACAGGGAAATCAGCCAGTCATGTAACAGAACATTTTAGAATATTAAAATAGCAGGCTTGTCTTTGGGGGATTAGATACAGTGGATCAGCTAAATCTTTTGCGAATATATAACATGCTTTAACAGTCAATGCTTTGCTTTACAGACACTTTATGACATGCTACAACAGACAAAAATAGTGTATATGGAGGAGTGACATTGTATTATCTTGATATTTTAATGTTGTAGTCATGTTTTAATAGTAAATTATATGTTTTTACAGTAACTGTAGTATATGTGGGAAATTACATTGAATTAGCGTATTTTTGGTTTAATTTTATGGTTGATAAGTTACATGTTTTAGTAGTCAATCATGTGTTATTACAGTTACAGGAGAACCTTTTAGTGGCAGAAATCACAGACCAGCTTTTAGCCTACACAAGATTTTCAAGTAGTATCAGAACAAAGCCTCATGTGTCTGCATGGTAACTTTTTAATTATTACACTAAAACAAGCTTTCAAGCTCTTTTCCTCTGGTGTGTGCCTTTTAGGAATTAAAGATACAGATACTTCCTCAAGACAGTGAGCATAGGCCTGCAATTGTCATGGAATTATGTATAGACTTTGTCAGATCATACAAAGCAAACAGAGGAGAAAAACGAAAGAAATGTAGGGTGTGACAGTCCTGCAGTCATTCATTTAAAAATTAGATTGATTTGCTTCATATTCTGTATGGCCGCTTTTTCTTGTCTCAGTGCTTAAATGAACTACTCAAGTGTTTTTCAACCTAATCTCTGTCTGCATCTGCAGTATACGGTCGATTATTATGGACAATAATTTTGACACACTTTTACTTAGAAACAGACTGAAAATACTGTTAACGCATCTGCACATTGTCTTCTATTAGAAGTGTCATTTAAATCAGTGATGTTCCTATACAGTGAAATGACTGTCTGGTTATTACCTGCATGCTATACTTGTAGCAGATACAGATTAGGTTGAAAAATGATTAGTATTCCTTTGATGTGAGCTGTGTGTGTGTGCAGATGGAGTACACAGTGACAGTGGCTACCGGCACCTCAGAGTACTCAGGCACTAATAACTATGTGTACGTGACTCTGGTGGGCGAGAAAGGAGAGAGTGAGAGAACAGTTCTGGACAACCCGGGCCTGGACCTCTGCAGAGGCGCAGTGAGTGAGAGTGTGTGGCTCGGTGTACTGAGAGTGTGTTATGTGTATCACAGCCTCCGACAGCCTTAAACAGCAGGCTTATTCTTTGGTTATTAATCTTAAAAGGCCCATACCCTACATATTTTTATATTTCTTCTAAAGTTTGTGTGGTTTTATGTACCAAACACAGTTGTAATTCCTGTTCACATGTCCATTTTCCAACCTCTCATTATCTCTTACTTTTAACCCCTTAGAATCACAGGCTTGTTACATAATAAGGATTATTATTCAATAACTACAGGGACTTCAATACAAACAGGTTGAGCTAGTGTGTAATAACACTGGCCATGTAAGGGGTTAAACAGACTGTTTTTGTTACTGTGTCTTTCAGATTAATATATGTAAATGGCCTCTGTTGTGACTGGCTGCCCTGTATTGTACTTCATTTAAAAAGCAATACAACCCGAAAACTCTTTATAATTTCGGTATGAATGGGCGGTGCTAAACTGCTAGGCTGAATTGGCAGATATGTGTAAATGTGTTGGTTTTTGTTATGTCAAAACAGTGAATTCAAAATGGGCTGTTTTTACAGCTTGGTGTCCATATTTAGAGTATGTTTTGAAACTTGTTTAACATATTACATCAAACTCTTTACTACAATTAAGTCTTTTCCAATAAACCAGTTCTTCTCAGAACATGTCCAAAATAAGACGGTTATCTGGGCTATCTGAGTGAGAGGTGAGGCTTGATTTGGTCGAGGGTCCATTTGGTTGTTTTCCTTGCCGTCCAAGGAACTCTTAAAAGTCTTCGGTAACACCAAAGTTTAAAGGCATCTATATTCTTCTTGTATCGCTTGTTTTTTGTCCAGCTTCCATAAAGAACCACAGAGAAGACCACAGCCTGGACAATTTGAAGATCTTTTCAAGCTCCCTCATCCTTCTTCTGCTATGTGCCAATCTGTGTTGTATTTCTTGAGTGCTGAATCCCCTTGTCGATAATTGTTTCCAGTATGCAAAACCTGTTCACCACTTCTACATCTGCTCCATCAATGGAAAAGTTAGCCGTTGTCCTGTGGTCATAACCTTAGTCTTTTTTATTTTAAGCTGAAGTCCCATATTTTCACTCTGTTCTTTAATCTTCCTCATAAAGGCATTCAGATCTTCCAGATTTCCTGTTATCATGTGTTGTATCTTTAATTTAAAGAAATTCAGTTATCCATGATATGGGCTCTTTGAAATGCATTGTTCAGTAATTACTATAGATGATTCGGTAACAACCACAAAATAGATGTGTAAGTTATGTAGTTATGAGAGAGACTTAAGTGTGGAATCATCTACAAATCCTCTACTGTTTAAAAGACATTGAATGCGCAGAGAGGTGGAAATATGTATTTTTAATATTTTTGTCACCTTATAAAGTGATACACACAAGAGAGGAACTGAAGTGTGGGAACACACATGAGTTCCTTAGAGCAGTGGTTCTCAAATGGGCCTTCAGGGAACCCTAGGATGGTCCACATTTTTGCTCTCTATGCATTGGAGCAAAAATATGAACAGCCTGGTTGTCCCTGAGAACCGGTTAGAGAACCACTGCCTTAGAATTTAAGGACTTTTCAAAAAAGCATTAAATGTGCTGGGAGGTGGAAATGTTTAATTTAAAATTAATCATACAAGAGCAGCTGCAAATATTTGTCATGTAAAGAAGTGGTTTATAACAACATAGTCTTTATGAAGCCGTTGTGAAAACATTTGCCTCATAAAGTATAAATAAAGACAACTGAAGTGTGACTGCAGTAACTCCTACCTGCAGGTTACGTATTATATAACCTGTATAGCATATACCTCCTCTTTCTCCTCCAGGTTGATGACTACACAGTGCGGAGCTCGGCTCCTCTGGGCCGTGTTCTGCTGGTGCGCTTGGAGAAGCAGAAGTACTTGGTGAAGGATAACTGGTTCTGCCGCTATGTGTTGGTGACTCCCAAAGGAGGGGGCGACACCCAGACCTTTCCCTGCTACTGCTGGCTGGTGGGGGATGTGAAAGTGGAGGTGCGGGAAGGCACAGGTCAGTCCTAACTACAGATGTTTTAATCAGAGACTTTGTTCTTGGGGAGAAGTCCACACAGTGATCTCCTCTAGTTTGATTAGACACTAGAGGGCGCTCACAAACAGTCCAAAATGAATGGGGGCCTATGGAGCAGCATTGTGCATTAAAATTAGTGAATTGTTAATCACTTTTTACAGACAAATGCGTTTCTTTTCCCAATACTTGAGCTATAGGCCAATACTCCGGCTATAGGCCTTTGCAACAGTGGCTTATTAATACTAATGATGTCAGGGAGCATGAGCCATAGATAGAGCTGTTAGATTTCACAAATTTTGTTCCAAGTAATAGGAATTGATGGAGTCAATTCCAAATCTTCTGGAATCAGGGAATCAACTGGTTTTCGGATCAACTCTCAACCCTAGTAGTTGATATTAGAAACCCAATTAGGGCTGCCATCCGTCCCGTAAGATACAGAATCATCCCTTAACTGGAAGCTAAAAGAGGTGTTCCGTACTGAACTGATAAGGGACGCACTTTGTTTTGCAAATTTATGGGAGAGAAATATTACAGGTCAGACTATTAAGCCAGGGCTATTTGTATGAGACAGAAGGAAACCCTGCTGCTCTCCCTCTGCCTGTGTGTCATGTTATGTTCAAGACCCAAACACAGAATGTCACTCAGCACCAATGAGAAGTGCTGTCAGCATGCTACGATACACCTGACAGTGGCATGAGATTTAAAAAATGAAAAGTTCATTCAGCAGTGCTGTGGCTGTTTGTAAAGAGATAACAAAGCCATAACCGGTCTAGGAAAGGCAGTAAACCATGTTTTTTAACCCTTTTTAAATTTGTAAAGCACATTAACCAGTGTTTTTGAGTGTATTGAACTGATTTCATTGGATTTGTCGTTGTAATGATGACAAACGAAATTTCACATTTCAAACCGCATACTAGCACACTAAGTAGTATTAAACAGCGCATATAAATTAATTCGAATTTGACTTAATTAGAGGTGCACTCATTAATGTGGTAGGTGAAGTACAGAAGTGTGTGGTTTGGGACACAGCATTAGATCAGCCAGTGAAATGCGTTAAAAGAGTAACTACACCCCTGGTTCAACTTTGAAAAATGCTGAAAAATGGGAGGGACACTTTGGGAGGGGCAATGCAGTGATGTTCGGGTTTGGAGGTGGGGCTGGGCTGCTGTGTTTTTAGATCTAGCGTACGTTAGCTAACAGAAAATATGTAGAGTGACAGAATCAAATGGCACTTTTGCGACTGAGAGGTGTTAGGAGGCTGACGATTTTTCTCTACCACCATCCCCATCTTTGACGAGGGAAGGTGTTTCTAATCAGGCAGTGCCAGAAAATGATTAGCAGTGAACAGCAGAGGCACTGATCGGTAGAACATTCCCTAAAACTGCGACAGCAAGCCGTTCAGTAGGTTTATTTTCATATAACTCGAGTCCTGATTACTTAGATGCACTGAATTCCAAACGAATAAAGTGGATTTGTTTGAACACTGTCTAAGTTTCATTCAGTTTGACATCAAGGTCACAGACTGCATCACAGGTCAGCCAGGGTTTGCTGCAGTGACCCTAAATCCTTATGTTCTGTAAGCTGTTCATGGCAGTTACTGCTGTTACATTCAAATGTAGTTAAACTTCTAGTTTAATTAGATGTAGTTTACTACTCCCCAACGCTGATAGATACGCTGATTATTTTTACTATAAAAGTGTAAGAGCATCATATTTAGGGTTCATATAGCCTAATGTAAACAATAATAAATGAATAATAAATGAGTAGTAAATAATATTTACCATTTTATTTATTATAACAATACATACTATAAATAATGTATGTTAAACTGTTCTTTTGCACATCCCAAATAAAATTATTTAATGATAATCATACATATTCCTATTGCCCAAAAAATCAAAACCAAATTCAGGATTGTGTGTTTTCTTGTCATAATACTTGGGCCTATACATACATGTCTGTTTAATGGCGAATTTTAATGCTATATCTTCAGATACAGTAAATCTGCTACTGAAGCGTAATGCAGGTGTAAGACCTGTTATATTTGTTATAGGCCCACAGTAGTCAGAGCTACCCCATCCTTATTTCAATTTCTGGAAGTTGTCAACACTAAATCCAATCCATGCTAATTAGCATTAATGCTACTGTCTAACTGCCTGAAACCTTGCTGTAAAAAATTTAAAAGCTGCTGGTAAGTTTCCATTGATAATTTAATGTAATACATGATTCTACTTCCTCAAAATTAAAGGAAGTTCCTGCTTGAATGAATAGAAACACATTTAATTTGCATTTTTAGCTACTTAGTTCTGTTCGCTCACATTCCTGTTCATCACACATGCACTCTAGAGTTTTTCATTTGTGCTTTGGTATAATGAAATGAATAGAAAGTATGCAGACTCCCATGTTTTATCACACACAGATTTAAGATCAAGATAGGTCCCTACCAGTGAATTCACTACTTAAGAGCAGCACGTTTCTTCCGTTTTCTCATGCAGCTAAGAAGTTGAATGAAGAAATCCTGCCTCAGGAGCTGGCTCACAGAACTGCAGAGCTACAGCAGAGACAGAAAACATACAGGTCTGTACACTGTAGTGTTGAGAGTATGATTGAGTGACCATACAGACGGTCTGTCCCAAAAAGCCACTCTTAGGCCTGTGGTGCTCCTTTCAGCCTGTACTTTGGTGATGTCCATAATGCGTGGACCTCTGTGCTAAAGCTGTGGTCAGACCTGTCTTTCGTCATTCCGTTTTCTTCCCTTTGGTGGGGCAAAAATCAGCCATTTATGGTTGGTCCTGGTGTGATATGATTTTGGAGGCAATGTATTGAACAGCAGACCTATATATCTGTGAGCAACAAGTGAAATTATACAGTTTTAAAGTGACTCCTTCAGTAAACAATTGAACGAAGATACTGGATTTAACACTGCCAAATAATGAACATCTCAAAAGCTACTTAACTTAGTTGTGAGGAACCACTTGACATAACATTTTTAAGCAAATCTAGCATTTAATTATAAAGCATAACATAATCAGTCCAGTTAATTAGAATTTACTCAAATCACTTTAGTGTGATTTACCTGAATTTCTTAGGTACATATTACTCAGTCAAGTCTTAGAAGCTACTTAACACAGCTGAGTGGAACCACTTGACATAATAGCATTTAAGACACACTCATTATCATATATGGGAAATAACTGATTGGTTGACAAATAATTAAACACTTGCTAAAATAAAAATAAATAAATAAATAAGAAAATAAAAGTATCATTTAAATTTGTCATTGTTTTTATCAGCTATTTGGAGATATTTCAATTACAATTAAAAGCTTTTCTTTCCTCTATAATTAAAAAAAATAATAATGTCTTTAATAATATACACACACACACATTTTCTAAGCTGCTCATCCTTCTGGGTCGTGGGGGTGCTGGAGCTTATCTTAGCTTTAATAACAAATAAATCAATTGACAGCCCCAAATCATCAATTTTAATGCTGAGGAGGCTCTTGAGGAGATACATTTTAAAGATTCTAAATTGATATTTGATGCTTTGGAACTACAAATATTTTTGTAAGGAAAACTGTACAAGAATCAGAGTATGTGACTCTTCAACTGGGGCTTTTCTATTTGAGAATCATTTTCTGTAGTTTGGAGCTCTGGTAGTGGAGATGATTTGTGTCCGTTATGTTAGATGGCAAGCATGGGCTCCAGGCGTTCCTAAATGCATCGACGCCAAATCAGAGGCAGACCTACCCGCGGATGATCGCTTTGCCAACGAGAAGCGCAGTGACTTCGAGGGATCACTTCATTACGCGTACGTAACGCATGATCTGATGTTTAATGTTGTATCAGGTCTCAATAAAGCACCACATTAAAGAGAAGCATGTCCACTCCATAGTCTGTATGGTATGATTTCTCTTCCTCAGGCTTTTGGAGCTCTCTCTGAAGAAGCTGGCCATCAGGTTTGGAAAGTCCTGGGATGATCTGGATGATTTCAAACAAATATTCTGGAAACTGAGGAGTCCTGTTGCTGGTGTAGTATCTATTATTTCCTACTATGGTCAACTAGGTTTCCTGTATGTAGTTCAAAACAATGGCATTCGCCATCATTGTATTGTCATTATTGGTATAGCATGGGATGCTTGCCTTGGTGGGGAAACAAACCCCAGTCAGGAGGGCAGCAGTGTTACCCTCTACGCTATGACATTTGGGGCTTGATTGTTCACCAGCCATACTGGTTGGTCTGTGATGCTGGATTTCTTTTTGCATTTCTAGTGACACACTACTAGTGATTTCTTGCACAGCTTATTGAAATGAGAACATGTTTCGTTAAGTTGCTCTGGATAAGAGAGTCTAGAAATGCAAATGTTAAGAAAACCTTTTGTCTCATGCTTGAAATAAATGCTGCAAGAAAATGTGTCAGAACCATTCTTAAACTGGATTATAACACTAATTTAGCTCTATGCATGTGATTAGAATACACTATGAAACACTGGAAGGAGGACTGGTTTTTCAGCTATCAGCTCCTAAATGGCTCTAACCCGAGAATGATCAGAAGGTGCAGGACGCTGCCGTCTAACTTCCCTGTCTCTGGAGACATGGTGCAGGCCTTTTTAAGCCCCAACACCACCCTGGACAAAGAGCTCAAGGTCAGGTTTGGTTAATCCTCTGTAATGGATCATGGTCAATGCATTGACCAGCCAGTACAGTTTGTCATAGTCACAGTCTATTCATGTTATATATTAGCATGTAATACTGTACTGGTACACTGAAGGCCATAAGACTGTCTCTCTGTCTATCTAAAGGCTGGAAATGTATACCTGGTTGACCACGGCATACTGGATGGTGTCCCCGTGAATATCATCAGAAATATGAAGCAGCACATAGCAGCTTCTCTGTGCTTACTCTACGACCATCCCAACAATGGTCTCATTCCCATCGCCATACAGGTGAAAAAAGGGAAATGAGCTTGTTTGACTTACAAAGTGAAAATGTAGATATTAATTGTAATATACAGTGCCCTGCCCACTAATGCTTTCTCAGCCACATGTCTCTGTGGGAAGACTGCAAATAGAACCTATTGCCTTTTATAGCAACTTAACGTTGGCAAAAATCTTATTCATCCTAGTGGGAAATTGTAGCACACAGTTCAGGTTTTAAGGATATGCCTACATTTAGAATGTGTTATTGAATTCAAATGATTGACACTGTTAGATTAGGTGTATTTTTTTGCTGTGAGCTAATATTAGCATGGTGGCAAATGTGTGGTTAACATCTCAAACCCACACAGTTTCAATAAGCTAGAGCAACATAGCCCAACTCGGTAGTGTTTTAGACTGAAAACTCCAAACAAAGATCAGTTTCTCATTAGGCTGAATGGGATTTTTGCTAATAAACTCTAAAGCTCACCCAACCTTACAACAGTTGTTGTGGGAGAATACATTTGTGGAAGAAGCATGGATGAGAGTTTAATGTACTATGTAAACATTATTAAAGTTTCAAAATAAACTGTTCATTCCTCAGTCCATTCAGTCTATACATGGAAACTAAGAAGCAAAAACAGCACGTTTTGAATTCACTGTATAAACGGCAAATGAAATTTCTAATTAAATTGTTGTTTAATATTAACCTTTCTCAGCTTGAACAGAATCCCGGCCGAGATACGCCGATCTTCCTCCCCAGCGACCCGCCCCTAGCCTGGCTGTTGGCTAAAATGTGGGTCCGCCATGCAGAGTTCCAGGTGTTCCAGGTGTTGTCCCATCTGTTGCGTACTCACCTTATAGTGGAAGTGATCTGTGTGGCCACGCTGAGGCAGCTACCTGCCGTCCACCCCATTTATAAGGTTAGCATGAGGGTAGAGATGGGAATAAATTCAAACAAGGGAAACATACAGTGATACAAAAGTCATGGGAGATGAAGTCAGATGTAGTTCTATTTGAAACATGTCATTGTTAAATTTACTTGATTTAGCATTTTATTTTTTATTTCCAAATGAATAAACTATATTAACAGTTCTGTCTTTCAGTTTCTGTACTTTTGGCAAAAACTGTTGCAACATGTTTTATTCACATGGATGATTAGAGTCAAGTATATTTAATGCCTCACTTTAAAGTTTAACAGTACAGTACTAAGCAGATAGACAGTGATTCTCTCTCTTTCTCTCTCTTTCTTTTTCTTTCTCTCTCTCTGTTGCAGCTGCTCACTCCTCACCTGAAGTACACTCTGGAGATAAACTGTCGTGCGCGCACACAGCTCATCTCTCCTGATGGCATCTTCAAAAGGGTCAGCCTCTTTTTCCATGAACAGCTGCTGAAAGAATGCACAAGTGAAAGTGGCCTGAAAACATGTGATGCCATTGATATTGTACATTGCAGCATTTGTGATGCATTTAGAAAATACATTTGCATTAGTAGATGTTTTATTGCTGATTAAATGTTTGTCTAGCCAATGTATGTTAGAGTCATGTGCCTATGTGTGAAATGCTCTGAATTGTGCACCATCTGGTGTACAGTTTTATAAAATATTTTAAAAGACCCTGGTCAAATTATATTTTGTGTTGATTTTCTGAGTGAACACAAGTGAACACATCCTCTACAGGGAGCAAACTTTAGAATGGCATTTTTGCTATTTTTAGTGCACAGTTTCTGTTGATTTGTTGAGCTTAACATACTGCACTCTAAAAACAAATGTGTTAAGAAACAACAAATTCTGTCTCTACCTATACACATTAGTGTGTTCAGTTAGTAACAGCACATTTTGAGTTACTTTTGAAACAGGATGTGTTGAAATATTTTTGTGCCCACTCATGGATAACACATTTCTATTACCTTTAACACAGAATCTGTTAAATCGTGTAACAATATGACACAAAAAAGTGTTAAAACGGGTAATGCAAGTAAGTATGTTGTTAACACATCCATTTAGATAGTGTGGAAGAAATAAAACATAAAATAAAAAATGTGCCATAATTTTTGCACAAGGCACATTTTATGTATATTTCCCCCAATATGTTAAATTCTGCAGACAAGCAATAAATGTGCATTAAAATGTGTGTTCTTTGTAGAGTATGTGTTAACTTATTTTCACTTAGAAAATCAACAAAACGTTGTTTGACTGGGGCAGCAAAGCTTTTGCATACGACTGCATCAGTTTTCAATACTGAAAAGCTGACATTTGTCTTGTAGTTTACTGTAGTAGGGCTTGACTTAAATGTACATCTTTCCACATGAATAAAATGAAAAATACTGAAAACACTGAGACAAAACTATATTGATGTATTAATGTTTCTTCAAAATGATGTACACAGTTAAATCAAGAAAACTCTGTGTCCTGCTTTCTTTTCATTTTGTTTGGAGCTGTTCTCATGACAACAGGTGTTCTTTCTCTGCAGGTGGTGTCCACAGGTGGGGATGGACTGCTGGTGCTGGCTCAGAAGGAATATAAGATCCTGACCTACCGCTCCCTCCAGCCCAACTTTGACTTTTTGGATCGAGGTGTCACTAAACTCAAAGGCTATTTCTACAGAGACCATGCTCTGATGATCTGGGATGCCATTCACAAGTGAGTCATTTTAAATCATTTGGTCCTGACATTAAGCAGACAATCAAACTTACCTTTTTTCAGTATGTTTACTTGAATCCTATTTTATTTTGAGCTTGCTTTGTGATAGCCCCATGATCCTGTATAATTCTGCAAATTTTTATGTACATTTAAAAAAAAATTTAACATTTGTACATATATGAACTTTGATGTGTAATGGTTCATTGTAGAGACATTTACCAGCCCAGATTTCTTTACAGTGGTGGTGTTAGGAGGTCACAATATCTACAACACAAATATAGCCTTTTTAGTTATTATTCTAAATAACCAGTGAACCTGCTTGTTTCTTCTGAGTTTTTTTATGTAATGTTAATGGTGGTTAAATAGTGGTATGCCTTTGAACACCCTGCATTTACCTCTCCATCATGAATGTATTGTAAAACACATTTTAGGCCAAAACCTTATCACAAAACTGTCATTCAGCAGTGTCTCACATATCCACTTACTGTGAGGTGGCTGTGAGGTATTCAGCCCTTCAGACGTCTAGTTCTTATCACCACCACTGTGAACAATTCTGACTCAGTAAGTTTCTCTAGAACTGAGCATTTGACATCAAACCACTCTGAATGACTTTGTTTACAGATTAACTATTGCATTACCCAGAAACGTTAAAAATTGTTTGAATTCCCCTTTAATGGACGCTAACAGTGTTTTTTCTCCGGTGTGGTTACCATTTTGCAGACAAATGGTTTCATATTGAAAACCCTTTTATTAACATGACCCTGTAAAGAGCTAATGTGGTTTAAGTCCTGTGTTATGAAACGAGATGTCAGTGATCTGTCCATTGTTGGTGCTGCATGTTGGGCTGTGCTGATAAAGATGACAGCACTCAGTAGACTGATCATTCTGTATATAGTTAATTTCGCCAGCCCTGTCAAACATGAATTACAAAAACACTTTCAGTACTCTGTGCAGATGATAACAGATAGGGATTAGACTTTAAAATACGCTGGTGAAATATGAAAGTGGAATTCCTCTTTAACGATAACTCAGATAATCCATGCTTGATTGACTTACAACATAAAATAAAATGTTAGTCAGTTAAACCTATTCAGCAGAGTAATGTTTACATGACACCAGCTGTTAAAAGGTCAGCACGTTCGTCACCACTTCTAGAAACTAATCTCTCTCTCTCTCTCTCTCCTCTCTCTGTGTCTCTCTCTCTCTCTGTGTCTCTCTCTCTCTCTCTCTCTCTCTTTCTCTCTCTCTCTCTCTGTGTCTCTCTCTCTCTCTCTCTCTCTCTCTCTTTCTCTCTCTCTCTCTCGCTCTGTCTCTCTCTCTCCTCTCCACAGTTTTGTCTCCAGAATGGTGTCTCTGTACTACAGCAGTGACAGTGATGTGCAGCAGGACACAGAACTGCAGGCATGGATTAAGGATATAGTGGATGAAGGCTTTGTAGACTGTCCTGAGTTTGGTCAGTTCCTAAAACACAAAAGCAGTTTTTTTGTGATTAATTTTTTATTATTTCCCATTTAAAGAAAAAAAAAAAACAAACGACAACAGACAACCCCCTCTCCGTTCCAGCCCGACCCCACACACGCATGGGACTTACAAATAAGAACCGATCATAGGTACAGCATAGGACACATGAAAACTGAGTTGCATCATTCACAACTTAAACACATTACATAGTCAAGCAAGCATTAAGGTCCTGACTTTAGATATTCCGTGAATCCAGGTATGAAGAGTTCTAGGGGCAGCACTGCTAATTCTTGCAGATGATAGTTCCAGATAGAAGATAATGTATGGAGCCAGTGACGTATGGACAGGTTGTGAGGGGGTAGCCAATGCTTTACAATAATTTTTTTTTGCTGCAGTTAATCCAGCCAGCCATATTTTCCGAGATCTTTCCATAATGAGGAATTTAGAGTTATCATTAAGTAAATGAAGTTCAAGGTCCATTAGGAAGTATATTTTGGTCACAGGAGAGATAGAATCAACAACCTTCTCCCAAAAGGCATAAACCTTTGGGCAGTCCCACATAATGTGCAGTCCCCAGAGTCTCATAGTGGACACAAAGTACTGAAGGGGTGAGGGCTTAAACCCATCAAGTGTCTTACCCTGGGTGTCAGAAAAGCCCTGTGGCATATTTTCAGGTGGATGAATTGATGATTGGGGTTATGTAACACACTAAAAACATTAGGGTTGTGTTTCATAACTCTATCCCATTCCTTTTGCCCAGAAATACAATCCCATTTCCAAAAAAGTTGGGATGCTGTACAAAATATAAGTAAAAACAAAATTCAGTGATGTGCAAATCATTTAAACCCTATATTTCATTGAAGATAGTACAAAGACAACAGTTCAAATGTTGAAATGTTCCAAAAAAGTTGGGACGGAGGCATGTTTACCACTGTGTTTCATCACCTCTTCTTTTAACAACACTCTGTAAGCGTTTGGGAACTGAGGAGACCAACTGGTGTAGTTTTGAAAGTGAAATGCTTTCCCACTTTTGCTTAACATAGGATTTTAGCTGCTCAACAGTTCGGGGTCTCCTTTGTCGTATTTTTCATTTTATAATGGCCTAATGTCTTTAGTCTGTGGCAGGTCTGGACTGCAGGGAGGCCAGTTTAGCACTTGGAATCTTTTAATACAGAGCAATGCTGTTGTAATACATGCAGAATGTGGTTTGACATTGCCTTGCTGAAATAATCAAGGCCTTTCCCTGCAAAAGACATCGTCTGGATGGCAGCATATGTTGCCAAACCATGTATATATCGTTCAGCATTAATGTTGCCTTCAGAGATGTGCCAGTCACCCATGCCATGTGCACTAATGCACCCCTAAACCATCATGAATACTGGCATTTGTCTTGCATTGATAACAAGCTGAGTGTTCCTTAACCCAGAGGACACAGTGTCAATGATTTCCAAAAAGAAATTCAAATGTTGATTCGTCAGACCACAGAACACTTTTCCACTTCCCCTCAGTCCATTTTAAATGAGCTCGGGCCCAGGAAAGGTGGTGGG
This sequence comes from Colossoma macropomum, assembly GCF_904425465.1. Classification (NCBI taxonomy): domain Eukaryota; kingdom Metazoa; phylum Chordata; class Actinopteri; order Characiformes; family Serrasalmidae; genus Colossoma; species Colossoma macropomum. The sequence continues at coordinate 38,936 of NW_023495247.1, read as the reverse complement.
ATTTTCTGGCTCCTGTTCATATATGGTTTCTTCTTTGCGTTTAAAAGTTTTAATTAGCATTTGTGGATGCAGCGACAAACTGTGTTCACAGACAGTGGTTTTCAGAAGTGTTCCTGAGTCCATGCAGTGATTTCCACTACAGAATCATGTCCGTTTTTAATTTAGTGCCATCTGGAGGCCCAAAGATCACGGCCAGCCAATACTGGTTTTCCACCTTGTGCCTTGCATACAGAGATTTCTCCAGATTCTCTGAATCTTTTAATGATATTATGTATTGTAGATGATGAAAAGCAAAAGTTCTTTACTGTTTTATGTTGAGAAATGTTATTCTTAAATTGTTGCACTATTTGCCTGCACAGTCTTTCACAGAGTGGTGAACCCCTCCTCATCTTTACTTCTGAAAGACTCAGCTTTTCTGGGATGCTCATTTTATACCCAGTCATGTTACTGACCTGTTGCCAATTAACTACCAGGTGTTTTTTTAGCATTACACAACTTTACCAGCCTTTTGTTGCCCCTGTCCCAACTTTTTTGGAACGTGTTGTTGGCATCAAATTCAAAATGGGCAAATATTTTACAATAAAATTTCTCAGTTTCAACATTTAATATGTTGCCTTTAAAACATTTTCAATGAAATATAGGGTTTAAATGATTTGCACATCATTGCATTTTGTTTTTATTTACTTTTTCACAGCGTCCCAACTTTTTTTGGAAATGGGGTTGTATTTACAGGTACATGTGACATAAACTTGGCATAGATAAAAGACACTATTCTTTTGGGAGCCTCTTGAGTAAATGTCTTTTGCATGATTAAATGATACTTTGTATAGTGAAATGGTTTTTCCGATTGTTGGAGAATGTGTTGTGTGTTGAAAGGTGCTCTATATAGCACCAAAAAGGGTTCTGCTATTGTTATGATGTCAAGCTTGTAATAATAGAAGAACCCTTTTTGGTGCTATATAGAACCTTATGCAACAAGAATCATTTCACCACCCAAGCAACCATTTAATCATGCAAATGGTTCTTATAGTGTTCATGGCTCTATATAGAACCATTGTCTTTACTAAAGAACCCTTGAAGAACCTTCTTTTTTAAGAGTGAATATGTTTTTCTAATTCATGTTTGACAGGACTGGCTAATAAACTAAAGACAAAAGAGGAGCTGGTCACTCTGCTGAGTGTCGTCATCTTTATCACCACAGCCCAACATGCAGCATCCAACAATGGACAGGTAACTGACATCTCTTGTTTTATGTGTAATGGTTACGTATATGCTGCTTGATGCTTGAAACATTGTCTTATCATAGTTTTGCGAGAAGCGTTTGGCCTAAAACATCTTTTTTAAGCTATTATTTTTTGCCTCTGTATTTCAACAACAGTTTGATTGGTGTGCGTGGGTACCCAACACTCCTTGTACCATGCGCCAGCCCCCACCCATGGACAAGAACGCGGTCACTATGAGGCTGATCATCGACACGCTGCCAGATATCAGCCAGTCATGTGTGCAGATGGCGATCACATGGCATTTAGGAAGGGCTCAGCCAGATGCAGTGAGTCAATATTCTGCAAAATAGTTGTCTAGCCCTTTAAACTCCAAGGGTCTGTATGTGGGCCTTTTAGTTTCTCATTCTCATTACTATATAATATACATACTAGTTTCATAGTAGTTACTGAATAATTTATGGCAGTTACAGAATGATAAGCCTTGAGTTTAAGGGCTCAAACAAAGCTTATCTGTGTTATTGCAGTGCAGGTCTGCTAGCTCTCGGAAATAGGTTATCACCTTATTCATTTAATAAACCTTACAGTCTGAATGGCTAACAGCACACAATCTCTTCAGTTATGTATAAAGCCAATTATTTGTATACATATACAAAACATTTTTATTCACATTTTAATGCACTATTTGCTTATTTCCATCCTCCTTCTCTCTCCTTCTCTCATTCACATGCTCAGATCCCCATGGCGCAGTACGTGGAGCAGTACTTCGTTGAACCAGCAGCTTTACAGGTGATTGAAACCTTCAAGCAGGAGCTGAAGGACATCGAAGAGCAGATTGTAAAGCAGAATGAGGGCCTGGAGCTCCAGTATCTCTACTTGTGTCCCAGCCGAATAGAGAACAGCATTACAATATAGAGAGAACCTCAAGGGCTTATTTTACTCTGCTTTGGGAAGTCTGGGATTTTCTGATTTTCTGTCTTTCTGCTCAGGATACAGCATCACTGTCAGAGCAAAACCATGTATCTCCAGAATTGTGACTTGTCAGGAAAAACAACTTGATTTTTTGCAAGTAATTTTTGACCATTTGTATAGGTCAATTCACCATGAAATTCAAACTGTGTGAAAGCTATCTGAAGCTTTCAAATAGTGTTTAAAGAGAAAAAAGAAGATAAAAAAAGACAAAAACATAGTCACATGCAAAATTTGAACACCCCATATTATGTTTTGTTGGTAACACATCCTCCACAGTAAATAAACTTAAAAAAAAACGTTTGCCTGACAAATTTAGAACACCAATTTATTAGCTGAATTTAACACATGGGAAAAAAGAAAACATATTCAATGCGGCATAATTTTAATACATTTTATGTTTTCATTTTTGGCTTCAAGGCTTTTATCAATCAATATCCTCTTGCATGCACCTTTATTACCATTCTATAAATGGATGTGGATGTTTGTATTTAATTATCAATAAAATGTGGCAAATACATACGTATTTGTATATGTATTTTTCATTCATTCTGCAGGTAGGCCAATACTGACACCAACCAAACTCACAGTGGCACTTGTTTCATTCTTATACATTAAGAACTTTAAGGCAGCTGGTCCAAACGCTAGTTAAGAATTAAAACAACCGATGGCAGTTAGGTACACTAACTCTTGCCATGAAGATCTCACTCATAAGTAGAACTGGGCAATATGACAATATTTACTGAAACTGTGATAAATTACATCACAATATGTCACTATATGGTTTTCTGAGTATATTGTGAATATCGTCAGTACTGACAGAACACTGACCAACTGCATGTTTCATTACAAAAAGATCACAGTTAGGCCTAATTAACTTAATTTTGTGCAGTGCAGTTCGAGAAATGCTAAATAAAAAAATGTATTTATAGATTTTGATCATATTTTTAAAATGTGTTGCCACTAGTTTTTTTGTGTGTTCCAAGCTGACAGATGTCTGAAAATAATGATTGTGATATATTGTGTATTTTGAAAATGTCTTTAAATATTGTGATATTATGTTTTTGCCATATTGCCCACCACTATTCATAAGGCTCGTGTTTTGTTAAAGATGCAGTATGTACATTTGGGGGATTTGGAGACCCCTCTGGTGGAAATGTGTCATTTGTAATGTCAGCTGTGCTTTAGACCCCTTCCCCAGAGAAATCTGGTGATTGGGAGCATGCCTCTAACTCTTAAACAATTTTTTACAGGGTGACATTTTTCTCCTGACTCGGTAATTCTACTTCTTCCAAATTGAACAAAAAAATAATCTTACACAGGGCAGCTTTAAAAGATCAAAACCTGAGAAGGCTTTTGCAGAGAGAAACAGCCAACTTGATACTTTGGGTCTAATTACACCTTAAATAATTACAGCAATTTCCTCCAGCAATATTATAGCTTCAGTATATGTATCCATAATGAAACACACCAAAATGGACAATACAGTAAGGTCACTTTCATTAGGCCTAGAGTTGTGCTTAATCCATTACATGGTGTTAACGCACAAGATATTCATTGTGTTTATTCATTCGGACATTAAAGAAAGACACAATTCCAATCACCACATAGATTCCTGCAGCGATGAAGCAGTTGTAGCCGACTTTGTTGTAAAGATCATAAAAGTTCTGCAGTGCATTTTGCCTGCAAAGAGAAAAAGTTCATTTATAATTGAGGTGAAGAACATTTCATCTTAAGCACTAAAATGCTTGAATGGAAACACCCATCTTTGTACTGACATCTACTGGCTGTTTGTTTTATCTTCGTTATTGTGACTATATAATTTGGTTCTTCTTGCCATATTTTTTCCGATCATTAAACAGGCTATTAATGAAAAAGGTCATTTATAAGGAATTATTAGATTAAAGACTTTTTAAATAATTAGCAATTATCGACAAGTAAGTGGGAATTCCAGTGCAATGAAGACAAAAAAGCATTCTTCTTCTTCACGCTTCTTCAAACTACTTCCTATCTCACTAAAATTTAGCTCCTTAGTGCAGGACTTCTTCACTCCTAGGATAATTCAATGGTTCAGACATAAATAGTCATTCAGAATGTTTTGATGTGAAATGGTTCGTTTGTAGAGAAGTTTACTCGGTCAGATTTCCTTACAGAGGTAGTGATAGGAACTGGGTGTCCCAATGCAAATATATCTATTTTTTTTACTATCCAAAACCACCAGTGAACCTACACGTGCCTTTGGAGTTTTTATTTGTTATGTTGATGATAATCTAGTTTTCTTTGGGGACTTTCTTAGGATGCCCTTCATGTATCTCTCCACAATGAATGGGTTTAAAGTAAAGTGATCAAAATATGTTTTAGACCAAAAATTCACAAACCTACTATAAAACAATGTCTCAAACATCAGACAGTGTATTCATAACCAGTTTATGTAATAACTTTCTGTGAGGGAGCTTTTGATAAGCATTAAACTCCTCAGACATCTGGTTCCTATCACCACCAGTGTGAACAATTCTGACTTTCTCTAGAACAAAGTATTTCACATCAAACCTCTCTGTATGATTGTGTTGAAGTGTCAACCATTTAGTTATGCAGAAATTTTGAAAAATTGGTGGAGTTCCCCTTTAAGAACCCCTGCCTTAGTGGATAGGTTAGGTAAAAACATAATCCAGATCACTGGCAAGCAGATGGACTTATATAGTTAGTAATAGCTGGACTTTGTAGAAACACTTACATTCCTAAAAATAGGTGCCAAAAAGAGCAATGCCATAGAACAACTACGTTTGGATCCTTAATGAACCTTTCAATGGATGGTTCTTTAAATAACCATTTTCATTGTAAATGAGATGTGCAAGTGTGAAGACACTTTTTAAAGTTTAACATAATGTTCTAGAATCAAACGTCCAAGCCAAAAACCATTTAGGAGCCTTTGCATTTAAGAGTGTTTTACATACATACATACAGATTATATATATACATATATATATATATATATATGACGTTATCATATATGGATTTTTCATATACCTGATTGTGTCACATATAGATACATATGTATGCCAACTTACTTTTCAAGTATGGGACATATGTTTCAGCCATATATCAATATATACAAGCATAGAGAGTATGTGTGAAATATATTTAACAGTGTATGATAGAATACATTATTCATATATGGAAGGCATATATTACTCATACATGCTACCTTAAATATAGCCTTAGGTTTTTATGCAAATTTTTTTGTTTCTTCCGCACACATCCTAATGAAGTGAATATTGTATACTAGCTACATAACTAAACTCAATGCATGTACATTATAAGCTGTGCAGTAAAAGCATTTACACATGAAATTGATGAAAATATTGTTTTTTCACACATTTAAATAATTTAATATTAAAAAGCAAACATGTTTTCATTGTTGTGTGTCTCATATATATATATATATATGTTATGTGTCTAATATATATATATATATATATATATATATATAGTTCTGTTTGAGCTCCTGTTCAAGTCTGTGGTTTGGTGAAATAAACAGTAGAGCACTTGAGTCTATGCTTACACAAGAACTACTGCTGACACAAAGCAACATGGACTGAAAAAGGGACCATTGCTGTCTATACTAGCCGAGACGTAGCAGAGAAGCACCACTGCTGTGGTGATCTACAACTGCCTTGGTAGTATCAGAATACACTGCTGCACTGAGACATAAACAGCAGAGTGCAAGTGAAATATTCCAGTTTTACTAGAGAGTAATTCTGAAAAGGCTCTACTAAAGACAGAGTACAGAGTAAAGAGCTGAGGCTGGGCAGCATGAACAGGAAAAGTATCAGAATTATGATACTCTGGTAAAGCCCTGTCCTTGTACTGCTTACACACCCAATTAACATCATAAAGAAAACAGACACCTCCCTGGAATACTGATCAACCGTTCTGTCCCACTAAAATACTCAGAAAGGCCAACAATACACAGCAGATGTTAATAAAGAATGATCAGTTCTGTTTGAACAATCTTCTTCATCCTAGTGAGAACGTCCCAAAATCTCTGCTGAAGCACTGATGATATGTCTACAGCGAAAGGGCAGGTTGGGTGGGCCTCTCTCAAATTACAGCTATCGTGAAATTTTAGAAGGCTGTGTTTCGGCCTATTGTACTTGAAATAGAGTTTCATCCCACCTTTAGTCATTGATGAAAGTACAGAAACAGTTTAGTTTCATTGTGATGTGAAATGGGTTTTATCTACATTGTGCTGCTGTAAAAGCTTTGCTTTCTCTTGGCAGGCAAAGGGCTCTGCGTGGATTGCATCATGTTGTCACAAGGACTCCATTGTGATTCAGTAAAGGCATTGTTTGCACTCTAAGAAGACTACATAGCTGTGGAAAATATCAAAGAATGTAAGACTTCATTCTCTATAATGCATGAACCGCACCTCTAACCTACTGCACATTTTACACTAGAAACCATCGCACCGTAACAGAAATACAGTCACACAGCTGTGTATTTACCCAATCTACTTTCTATAAACTAGTGATTCCTAATATGGCCTTGAAGTACAACTGCACTGTGCAATTTAATGCTGTTCCTGCTCTAAGTACACTTGAATAAACTGATCTATTAATCAGCCTTTAGAAGTCACAGTTATCTCTGGCGATAATAATTGTTTTGTGTTCTATCAACACCACATTTGTAAGGAGACGAGATATTCATCATTTGAAATTAGTGAAAAGCTGTTGTAGTGCATGCAGCTGTACTGTTGTTTTTTTAAAAACATTCTTTACATATTTGTCCTTTGTTGCAACAAGAACAAATGTAGAAAGGAAAGAAGCGCTGAACCTGTCAACTCAACACAGAATGTATGTCAAATGTAAAATGTAACTTGTACATACATTTTGTAATTAATCATGTAACCGCAAAATTATGTTTAACCCCTTAAAATCCTAGGCTTATTACACACTAAGGCTTATTATTCAGTAACTATAGGGACTTCACTGCAAAGTGGCTGAGCTATTCTTAGGTTATATAAGTGTGAAGTAAAACTTGGCCATTTAAGGGGTTAAATAGTAAAACAAAATGATAATAGTAATTATAGACTCCAGAAGGGTTAACAACCCCATTGTAATAATAATAATAATCATCATCATAATAATAATAATAATAATAAAAATGTATAAGTTTCAGAGTTTGAGAGTCCCTGTGTCTGTGTGGGTTTCCTCTGGGTACCCAGCCAGGCCAACTGGACACACTAAATTACCCCTATGTGTAAGTGTGTGTGTGAATGTATATGTCTGTCTGTCTGCCCTGTGATGGACTAGGCTCCAGCACCCTGATCAGATCAGAGGGATAAGCAGCTTAGAAAATGTGTGTGTGTGTGTGTGTGCGCGTGTGCATAAGGTTCAATTTATACAGTACCTTTCACAAAGCCAAGGACTCTTTACAAAGAGGAGGGATAAAAAAACAAAACAACAAAAACACCTAACACTTTGAAGAAGAAGAGTAGTGAGCAGTAAAAAGGAAGATTTTAAGTTGAACTTTCAAAGACGTGAGGGTAGAGCAGTCATGAAGAGATTAAGGTAGAGAGTTCTGATGTTTAGAAGCAGTAGCACTGAAAGACCTGCCACTGACTAAAGAGTCTTCTGTGTGGGACAGCAAGAAGTCCAGTGCCAGAAGATCTGAGGGAGCGAGAGGGACAGTACAGATGAAGAAGTTCACTAAGGTGTATAGGAGTGAGACCATGAAGAGCTTTGAATGTTAGAAAAAGAAGTTTATGCTTGATAGAGGGGGATATTGGTAACCAGTGAAGCTGAGGGAGGATGGGAGTGATGTGTGCAGTGCACTTGGTAAAAGTGAGGACTCTGGCTGCAGAGTTTTGAAAGAATTGAAGCTAGTTGAGCAGTTTAACATGGAGGCCATTAAAGAGGGAGTTTCAATAATCAGTGTGGGAGCAGATGACATGTTAACCAGCATTTTGGCACCAACGTTGTTGAGCAGAGGGTGGAGGCGTGCAGTGGTACAATGTACTCTTAGTGAGTGACTTAATACAGGGCTCAAATAAAAGTGAAGAATTAAAAATGAACCCTAAGTTTTTACTTTGGACATAGATACACTATATTCAAAACATCTTTTCTCATTTCTTCTGAAATCAACAGTATTTATATTGAGTTTGTCCACCTTTACACTAGATGTTGGAACATTACTGTGAGGATTTGATTGCATTCAGCCACAAGAGCATTAGTGAGGTCAGGTACTGATGTTGGATGATTAGTTCTGGATCACGAACGCCACTCCAACTCCTCCCAAAGGTATTGGATGGTGCTCTATCACTCTAGAGAACAGTTTCACTACTTTTCAGCCCAGTGCTGAGGAGCTTTATACCCCTCTAGGTGATGCTTGTCATTGGGCATGGAGACCTTAGACCTCATGTGTAGCTGCTCCTCAGTGTCCCATTCTATTGGCAATGCTTTTCTGGGAAGATTATACAAGCTGTGTGTGCACAATTGAATAAATGAGTCAGCAATGGGCACTTTCACTGAATTCACTAATTGGATATTTTGGGGACGTATGTGTGCTACAGCAGATAGAACACCAAAATATGCAGAACTGGAAAACACTGCTAAGGACCAACTAATCTATGTGAACCTCCTGTAAACAGGCAACTCAAAAGTTCACACAAGTGCAACTGCATGCTCTTCCTGTGCTAGGGTGTATATTCACCACAGAAACCCACAGTAGCAGCAGAGCTACAGCGCAGAGTCATATGATAATTAGCAGGCCTGAAATAGGAAAGAGAAGTTCAGAACGTCAGCACTTTCTTTTCAGGAAAGAAAACATGAGAAAAAGCGTATTTTAATAAGAGCTTGTAGCAGCGAGCCACAGGATGTGTACTATATTTAACATTTAATCTTGCATAAATTCATTACACTCTTAAAAATAGATACCTTAGTAGATACCTTAATAATTCTTGATTAAAACAAATGACTCACCATTCTATTTTTTCACTAACAAAACAATCATAAAACTGCTAAAACTACACCAAATATATTTTGGTAGTGACAGTGGTGAAAATTTCAGTAGTGAATATTTGAGCTAATTTTGGGTATGACTCAAAAACACTAGCCAGTAAATCACAAGCAAACACAGCTTTGAACAGCTGTACACACATAAAATCATAATATTTGTCATGAAAACACAAAAAAGTTTACTTAATAGCAGACAGTATGTGTTTCAGTACTGACAATTCTTAATGTAACACACTGATTTGCAGACTTCAGGACACATTTGCTTTGAAACGATCTAACTGCTCACCATGTGGCCGCAAGGGATGGGGAAGCAGTCTCACTTCCTGCTCTAAAATGATGTGGATAAAATAAGGCTTTACCTATGTACTAAAACTCTTTGTGTTTCGGTAGTGACATGAAAACATGGGACAGCATTTTCCAACAGTTTTTTATTTAAAAATTATTTAGAAACTTCACTTTAAAAGAAATCAAAAAGATCTTTTAAAAAAATGTAAGTATTATTTTCACAAGTTGGAATTTAGTGGTTAGGGACTGGGGCAGCCAACTCCCAAAAGAAAATACCCTAAAAATGAAGACTTTGTATATATTTAGCTTATTACTATCTCAGTGCATTGGGTTTAAACAGATAATAGCATAATCCTTGTAAATATCTAAGGTCTGAATACTTTTACTGTAAGTGTTTTTAAACAGTCTTTTTGCTGTGGGACTGCAGTGCGATAGAATCATTCATAACCAGAAGAGCTAAATATACCAGATTTCCAGATATGAGATTAAACAATCTCAGATAAACTCAAGTTGTACAAATATTCCTTTAATGTCCTGTATAAAAAAGCAAGATATAAAGAACTTGATAAGCTTAGTGAACAATATATACATATACCAAGATACTAGTAAGGAAATTGTAAACACTGTATAGAAGGACTGTGCAAATATATCATAATACTATGCAAATAATAATCCAGTGGAAATAATAACTAGTGAGTGTCATTAAACAGCAAAGGCTAAAGGAAGTAGAGCAGTCAGTGCAGGTGGTGAACTGAGCTCCCTGTGTTTAGACGGAGGAGTTAAGAACAGTCTTATGTAGCACGACACATAAAAGTACAAACCACACAGTCTCTACAAATGAACTGAAATGCTGGTAACACTAGAGAAACGAGAGAACTGAAAACAGCGTCTTTCTCATATCTGTACTGCATCACTGCTTCCTTGCTTATCAGCATAAGATTACATATAAAGCTGCACCAAGAGCCGTGCTGAAATGCATGAGAGATATGTGACTTGATTAGTGTAGCTCTGTAGGATAAAGGAAGATGTGTGGTTGTGCAAAGCACACTAATTTGCATAGATTTGAAAAAGATCCAACTGCGAATGTTAGCAATGGGGTCATTTAGTAACCTATGACTGTACGCTTCCTCAAACTGGAGAGTGAAGCTTTAAAAGGAGACAGAGCAAATGTGATTTACATAGTGTAGTGCGTGTACGTGTGTGTGTGTGTGTGTGTGTGTGTGTGTGTGTGAGAGAGAGAGAGAGAGAGAGAGAGTGGGAAATAGTGTGAGAAAGAGAAAGGGGGAGGAGCAAAGTGAGCATTTTGGAATGCAGAAAACCACTACTGGACTTCAGGCAGTGCGATGACCAGAGAAGTGGACTGAGAGAGACCTTCAGAAGGACAGTGTCTACACAAACTTGACAGAGGACGTGCTGAACAACAACAACAAGTGACAAAATACAACTTAGAAGATTTTGACCAAGAAGCTTTACTCCTTCTAGGTAAATAATTATCTCTCTGCACTTCTGTGATTTGATGTATTGAACTAATTGATTTTGCTTTATTGCTTGCAAATAAGCTTTGGTTCATTTTTTAGGCAGTTAATTTTTCTGAAGTTCAAAGTGCAGTTTTACAAAGCTGCAGATGTTCTTCTATTACAACAGTGCAGTACAGTATAGTTTGGTTAAAGCCACTGTAGGCTACAAGACGGGATTTGGATATTCTAATAGCATCTCGCAGCAAACAGATATTTGCATCAGTGCTGGTTCCATAGAATTGGCCACAGGGAAATCAGCCAGTCATGTAACAGAACATTTTAGAATATTAAAATAGCAGACCTATCTTTTTATGAATATGTAACATGTTTTAACAGTCCATGCTTTGCTTTACAGGCAGTTTATGACATGCTACAACAAAAAAAGAAGCATATAGGGGTATTACTTCGTATTAGCAATTCTATTATTTCATGGGGGATAAATTATGTTTCACATGATGTGATAGTAACAATATTTTAAAATATTTTAAAATAGTGTATATGGAGGAGTGACGTATTATCTTGATATTTTAATGTTGTAGTCACGTTTTAATAGTCAACTATATGTTTTTACAGTAACTATGTAGTATATGTGGGATTTTGTTTAGTTTATATTTTGGGATTACTTTTATGGTTGATAAGTTACATGTTTTAGTAGTCAATCATGTGTTATTACAATTACAGGAGAACCTTTTAGTGGCAGAATTCACAGACCAGCTTTTAGCCTACACAAGATTTTCAAGTAGTATCAGAACAAAGCCTCATGTGTCTGCATGGTAACTTTACATGAGAAGGAAAAACATTATTAACTCATAATGGAAGTTGATGTAACACTAAGTCCTTTATTTTATATTGTATATGCTACGTGTATTAGTAGTCTGTAATACATTATAACAGTCACAAGACAAAGTTACTGTCAGTCAGGTGTGGCTGTTCTTGCTGTTCTTTTATTCCACTCAGATTAACTGTGAGCCGATTTCTTTTCAGACTATGCCAAATGGGGACAGGGGAGAAACATAAGCCGTCTCTAAACGACAATATTCATGTGAACTGTGTCCTCATTATACACACCTATATGATTCACTTTAGAGAGTAGTTACTTACCTGTGAATTGATTTAATTGTTTCGAAGTTGTGGTGATTTAAAGGGGTTTTAAATGATTAAAATATGCTTTCAAGCTCTTTTCCTCTGGTGTGTGCCTTTTAGGAATTAAAGATACAGATACTTCCTCAAGATAGGCAGTGAGCATAGGCCTGCAATTGTCATGGAATTATGCACAGACTTTCTTATCAGATCACGCAAAGCAAACAGGGGTGAAAAACGAAAGAAATGTAGGGTGTGACAGTCTTGCAGTCATTCATTTGAAAATTAGATTGATTTGCTTCATATTCTGTATGGCCGCTTTTTCTTGTCTCAGTGCTTAAATGAATTTCTCAAGTGTTATTCCACCTAATCTCTATCTGCGTCTGCAGTATACGGTTGACTATTATGGACAATAATTTTGACACACTTTCTTTTACCTTTGCACAGGCATAAAATATCGTTAAAGTATCTGCACATTGTCTTCTATTAGAAGTATCATTTAAATCAGTGCTGTTCCTATACAGTGAAATGACTGTCTGGTTATTACCTGCATGCTATACTTGTAGCAGATACAGATTAGGTTGAAAAATGATTAGTATTCCTTTGATGCTTTGATGTGAGCTGTGTGTGTGTGCAGATGGAGTACACAGTGACAGTGGCTACCGGCACCTCAGAGTACTCAGGCACTAATAACTATGTGTACGTGACTCTGGTGGGCGAGAAAGGAGAGAGTGAGAGAACAGTTCTGGACAACCCGGGCCTGGACCTCTGCAGAGGCGCAGTGAGTGAGAGTGTGTGGCTCGGTGTACTGATTGCGTGTTATGTATTTGCATATGTGTATTACAACCTCCTACAGCTGGTTTATTATTCATATTTATTATTATTTGTACAGTAATTTCTTTTCATGTGACAATTTCCACCTCTCTTTATCTCTTATTAAACAGTCTGTTTTTGTTACTGTGCCTTTCAGACTGAGATATGTAAATGACCTCTATTGTGACTGGCTGCCCTGTATTGTGCCTCATTCAAAAAGCAGTCCAACCTGAAAACTCCTTTTAACTTCAGTATGAATGGGTGGGGCTTACCTGCTGTGTGCTGAATAGGCAGATACGTTGGTTTTTCTGAAATCACAAAAACAGTAAATTCAAAATTTAAGTTTCCATGTATTTACAGTATGTTTTGAAAATTGTTCTTATTATTACTATGTGCCGTCAAGTCGTTTCGATCTCCTGGCAGCAATGAATAGTGCAGGGGTCGGCAACATGTGGCTCTTTTACTGCCCTTTTGCGGCTCCACAGCAGAATGAGATTTTTACGTAATAATGAAATAATCCTCCTTTGCAGTGAAATAAAGCTACTCGCCTAGCTAATAGCTAACGAAACGGCAAAGAGAAAGTTTTAAGATGAACATCAATAATTTGGAGACAAATAGACTTATTTGCATTTATAATCACTCCAGCTGGTTTCTTGATATGTTTAATCTGCAACATGAAACTGTCAAACACTAAAAAGTCATGAAGCTGAAGTCAGCTTCTTGATCAAATTTTCCTCTTCCTCCTTAAATGGTGCCGCAGTTACATTCTGGTGCCCCAGGCACCATTTAAGGTGGGATGGTAAAATACGAACAAGAAGCTGGTGAATGAGAAGCTGACTTTTACAAGTTTTTTCCACTTTTGTGGAAAAGTTTCCTGCCGGCGATGTGAGAAAAGCTGCTATAGCTCAGCTAAAGCTTGAAGCAGAGCAAGTTTGTGTTTTTCTTTATGCTAAGTTATATTTTTAGGCTATGTGAGCACATTAGCACATACTGAGACATTTTTAAAGCCAAGATGGTAAAATTGACATTTTTAAATTAAAATAGTAAAATTGTGGCTCCCGAGGTGGTTTAATTTTTTTTGAAAGGACAACATTCTTCTTAACATTTGGTTTGCCGACTTCTGGTATAGCATATACCTCCTCTTTCTCCTCCAGGTTGATGACTACACAGTGCAGAGCTCGGCTCCTCTGGGCCGTGTTCTGCTGGTGCGTTTGGAGAAGCAGAAATACTGGGTGGAGGATAACTGGTTCTGCCGCTATGTGTTGGTGACTCCCAAAGGAGGGGGCGACACCCAGACCTTCCCCTGCTACTGCTGGCTGGTGGGGGATGTGAAAGTGGAGGTGCGGGAAGGCACAGGTCAGTCCTAACTACAGATGTTTTAATCAGAGACTTTGTTCTTGGGGAGAAGTCCACATAGTGATCTCCATTGGTTTGATTAGACACTAGAGGGCGCTCACAAACAGTCCAAAATGAATGGGACCCTATGGAGCAGCATTGTGCATTAAAATTAGTGAATTGTTAATCACTTTTTACAGACAAATGCCATTCTTTTCTCAATACCTCAGAGTGTAAAATGACTTTAAACTCCAGCTATAGGCCTTTGCAACAGTGGCTTTATACTGATGATGTCAGTGAGCATGAATGTGAACATAGATAGAGCTGTTAGATTTCACAAATATTGGAATTAGTTCCAAATGATCAGAACTGATGGAGTTGATTTCAAATCTACTGGAATCAGGGAATCAATTGGTTTTGGTATCAACTCCCAGCCCTAGTTGTTAAAAAACCCAATCCATGCTAATTAGCAGTAACGCTAGTTAATGTCTTCCTGCTCAAAACCTTGCTGTAAAAAAATCCGAAGCTACTTGTAAGTTTCCATTGATCTTTTAATGTAATACATCCTTTTACTTCCTCAAAATTAAAGGAAGTCCCTGCTTGAATGGATAGAAACAAATTTAATTTGCAGTTTTAGCCACTTAGCTCCATTCGCTCACATTCCTGTTCATCACACATGCACTCTAGAGTTTTTCAGTCGTACCTTGGTTTAATATCAAGATAAGTCCCTACCAGTGAATTCGCTACTTAAGAGCAGCACGTTTCTTCCGTTTTCTCATGCAGCTAAGAAGTTGAATGAAGAGATCCTGCCTCAGGAGCTGGCTCACAGAACTGCAGAGCTACAGCAGAGACAGAAAACATACAGGTCTGTACACTGTAGTGTTGAGAGTCTGATTGAGTGACCATACAGACGGTCTGTCCCAAAAAACCACTCTTAGGCCTGTGGTGCTCCTTTCAGCCTGTACTTTGGTGATGTCCATAATGCGTGGACCTCTGTGCTAAAGCTGTGCTGTTTTGGACATGCACTTTTCTTTCCTGTGGTGGGGCAAAAATCAGCCATTTATGGGTGGTCCTGGTGAGATATGAGTGATATGAGATTTTGGAGGCAATGTATTGAACAGCAGACCTATACAGCCTATGATCTTTTAAGATAGCTAGCTTGTTTTTTCACAACTGTGAGCAACAAGTGACATTATACAGTTTTAAAGTGACTCCTTCAGTAAACAACTGAACATAGATACTGGCTGAATATAGTAGCATTATTCATAATTATTGAGTGCTTATTGTGCACAATGGTTTTTCAAGACATTGATATTATTTAACAAATGCATGCAAGTCAGTGAAACTGAGTTGTGTTTTTTTTAACGAAAGTGAGTTGTCAGATTGCCTTTATAATCCTTTGTTTGGTCAATGCAATCTTTCCTATTGGCTCCTGGCATCTATTAGTATATACTTTTTACTTGTTTTACTCACTGTCTTTATGTTGTCTTTCCCCCTGCCCTATCTTTCCTTTATGGTGCATACTTTTTATAATCCATGGTTAAATGTCTAGCTACTTTATTGGCTGTAAGTGATGGTTACCGTGTAACTTACTGCTAAACGTAATTCTATAACAGGTCAGTAGTACAGTAACAATTCCACAAAGTTAGGTAGATCAACTAAAACCTGTTACCTTTGGTCTTTTTCTTTTTCTGATTCACCGAGTACGTGTTAGTCAAGTGAACATCCCAAAAGCTGCTTAACCTAGCTGCATGGAACCACTTGACCTAACCTTTTCATATAATTCCAACATTTAATTTTTGAGTAAAACAAAAAAAAATTAAGTCCAGTTAATTAGAATTTACTCAAACGTCTTTAGTGTGATTTACTTAAATTTCTTAAGTAGCTTTTACTTAATCAAGTATCTTAGAAGCTACTTAACACAGTTGTGTGGAACTATTTGACATAACATTTAGCAAATTCATTTAGCTTTACAATTGAAAGCTTTCCTATATAATTTTTAAAATATGAAATAATTTCTTTAATAATAAATCATCTAAATCAGTGTTGATCCATTTTTAAGATTCTAAACAGCTGGGGCTTTTCTATCTGAGAATCCTTTTCTGTAGTTTGGAGCTCTGGTAGTGGAGATGATTTGTGTTCGTTATGTTAGATGGCAAGCATGGGCTCCAGGCATTCCTAAATGCATCGACGCCAAATCAGAGGCAGACCTACCCGCGGATGATCGCTTTGCCAACGAGAAGCGCAGTGACTTCGAGGGATCACTTCATTACGCGTACGTAACGCATGATCTGATGTTTAATGTTGTATCAGGTCTCAATAAAGCGCCACATTAAAGAGAAGCATGTCCATTCCATAGTCTGTATGGTATGATTTCTCTTCTTCAGGCTTTTGGAGCTCTCTCTGAAGAAGCTGGCCATCAGGTTTGGGAAGTCCTGGGATGATCTGGATGATTTTAAACGAATATTCTGGAAACTGAGGAGTCCCGTTGCTGGTGTAGTATCTATTATTTACCCAATGATTTCAATAATCACCAAGATGACTATTTTCAGCCTAGCAGTTCCTACTATGGTCAACTAGGTTTCTTGTATGTAGTTCAAAACAATGATGGCTATCAACCAGACAGATGGCATTCTACTCTCTTATCCAGAGTAAATAAAAAATTAGTAATGTTACAGTAGGCAAATGGAGTGTTTGGAGTCTTGCCCAATGACTCTTATTGGTATAGCATGGGATGCTTGCCTTGGTGGGGAAATGAACCTCAGTCAGGAGGGCAGCAGTGTTACCCTCTACGCTATGACATTTGGGGCTTGATTGTTCACCAGCCATACTGGTTGGTCTGTGGTGCTGGATTTCTTTTCACATTTCTAGTGACACACTACTAATGATTTCTTGCACAGCTTATTGAAATGAGAACGTTTTGTTAAGTTGCTCTGGATAAGAGAGTCTACTAAATGCTAGAAATGTGAATGTTAAGAAAACCTTTTGTCTCATGCTTGAAGTAAATGCAGCAAGAAAATGTGTCAGAACCATTCTTAAACTGGATTATAACACTAATTTAGCTCTATGCATGTGATTAGAATACACTATGAAACACTGGAAGGAGGACTGGTTTTTCGGCTATCAGTTCCTAAATGGCACTAACCCGAGAATGATCAGAAGGTGCAGGATGCTGCCGTCTAACTTCCCTGTCTCTGGAGACATGGTGCAGGCCTTTTTAAGCCCCAACACCACCCTGGACAAAGAGCTCAAGGTCAGGTTTGGTTAATCCTCTGTAATGGATCATGGTCAATGCATTGACCAGCCAGTACAGTTTATTGTAATCACAGTCCACTAATGTTACATATTAGCAGGTAATACTGTACTGGTACACTGAAGGCCATAAGACTGTCTCTCTGTCTTTCTAAAGGCTGGAAATGTATACCTGGTTGACCACAGAATAATGGATAACGTCCCCGCGAATGTGATCAGAAATATAAAGCAGCACATAGCAGCTCCTCTGTGCTTACTCTACGAGCATCCTGACAATGGCCTCATTCCCATCGCCATACAGGTAAAAAAAGGGAATAAAGCTTGTTTGACTTACAAAGTAAAAATATGTGGATATTAATTGCAATATACCATGTCCTGCCCACAAAGCTCATATATCAGTCTTAAAGGCACAGTAATAAAAAAAACAAAGAACAAACAAACAAACAAACAAAAAACAGCCTAATTATTTCCTAGGGATAAACACAGGTTGGAAAATGACCGTTTAAATGTGAATGATAACTGTTTTGGTACATAAAACTGCACAAATGTTGTAAGTGGACCTTCGTGAAAAACTCATTAAAAATGCTTTTTTAAAAGTTTTCAATAAATCTATTCCGTTGATTATAAACAGCAAATAAAATGTCTAATTAAATTGTCTTTTATATTAATCTTTCTCAGCTTGAACAGAATCCTGGCCGAGATACGCCGATCTTCCTCCCCAGCGACCCGCCCCTAGCCTGGCTGTTGGCTAAAATGTGGGTCCGCCATGCAGAGTTCCAGGTGTTCCAGGTGTTGTCCCATCTGTTGCGCACTCACCTTGTAGCGGAAGTGATCTGTGTGGCCACGCTGAGGCAGCTACCTGCCGTCCACCCCATTTATAAGGTTAGCATGAGGGTAGAGATGGGAAACAAGGGAAACATAAAGTGATACAAAAGTCATGGGAGATGAAGTCAGATGTAGTTCTATTTGAAACATGTCATTGTTTACATTGAAAAAAAGTAGTTCATTGAAGTAGTTCATTTTATTTCCACATGAATAAATTCCACTATATTAACACAGTTCTGTCTTTCAGTTTCTCTACTTTTGGCAAATGTAATATGTTTTATTAACATGGAGTCAAGTAAGTTCAATGCCTCGCTTTTTAAATGTAGTTTAACAGTGGAGTACTAAGCAAATAGACAGTGATTCTCTCTCTTCCTCTCTCTCTGTTGCAGCTGCTCACTCCTCACCTGAAGTACACTCTGGAGATAAACTGTCGTGCGCGCACACAGCTCATCTCTCCTGATGGCATCTTCAAAAGGGTCAGCCTCTTTTTCCATGAACAGCTGCTGAAAGAATGCACAAGTGAAGTGGCCTGAAAACATGTGATGCCATTGATATTGTACATTGCAGCATTTGTGATGTGTGATATAAAAATACATTTGCATCAGTAGATGTTTTATTGCTGATTAAATATTTGTCTAGCCAGGGTATGCTAGAGTTATCGGCCTTTGTGTGAAATGCTCTGAATTGTGAAAGTGCAGCGCCATCTGGTGTACACTTCTATGAAATATTTTAAAAGACCCTGGTCAAATTATATTTTGTGTTGATTTCTGAGTGAACACAAGTGAACACATCCTCTACAGGGAGCAAACTTTAGAATGGCATTTTTGCTATTTTTTTGTGCACAGTTTCTATTTATTTTCCTGAGTTTAACATACTGGAAAAAAAAACATAAAATATAAAATGTGCCTTCATTTTTGCACAGGCCACATTTTATATTTTTCCCCCAGTATGTTAAATTGTGCAGACAAGCAATAAATGTGCATTACAGTGTGTGTTGTCTGTAGAGTTTGCATCAACTTATATTCACAAAACATGTCACCTGACTGGGGTACCTGTAGCACAGCTTGATTTAAATGTTCTTCCTTCCACATGAATAAAATTTAAAAAAAAACTTAAAGACAAAACCATGTTGATGTATTATTGTTTGTTCAAAATGATGTACATAGCTGAATCAAGTAAACTCAGTGTCCTGCTTTCTTTTCATTTTGTTTGGAGCTGTTCTCATGACCACAGGTGTTCTTTCTCTGCAGGTGGTGTCCACAGGTGGGGATGGACTGCTGGTGCTGGCTCAGAGGGCATATCAGATCCTGACCTACCGCTCCCTCCAGCCCAACTTTGACTTTTTGGATCGAGGTGTCACTAAACTCAAAGGCTATTTCTACAGAGACCATGCTCTGATGATCTGGGATGCCATTCACAAGTGAGTCATTTTAAATCGTTTGGTCCTGACATTAAGCAGACAATCAAACTTACCTTTTATTTTCAGTATGTTTATTGAATACCGTTTTATTTTGAGCTTGCTTTGTGATAGCCCCATGATCCTTGTATAAAGATAAAATGGGCAAAATTTCCACATAATTCCATCGTTGAGATGTAACAGAAATCATTTGGAGTGCTTTGATGTGTAATAGTTCATTATAGAGAAATATACCAGCCCAGATTTCTTTACATCGGTGGTGACAGATCACAATGTCTACAACAGAAATATAAACATTTTATTTACTATCCAAAATAACCATTGAACCTGCTTATGTCTCTTGAGTATTTATATGTGATGTTGATGATAGTAAATTATAGTGGTATACCTGGAAAAATATCTTTGGGCACTATTTTGTCTTAGAACACCCTGCATGTACCTCCCCGCCATGAATGTATTTTAAAACAAACATTTTAGGCCAAAACCTTATCACAAGACTATCATTCAGCAGTGTCTCAGGCATAAGACAGAATATTCATGTCCACTTTCTGTGAGGTGACTTTTAGAGGTATTCAGCCCTTCAGACGTCTGGTTCTTATCACCACCACTGTGAACAATTCTGACTCAGTAAGTTTCTCTAGAACTGAGCATTTCACATCAAACCACTCTGAATGACTTTGTTTACATCTTGACTATTGCATTATCCAGAAATGTTTAAAAATCAGTGGAATTCCCCTTCAGTGGACGTTGACAGAGTTTTTCCTCCAGCAAATTTAGTATTTTGGAGACACATGGTTTCATACTGAATACTCATTTATTAACACGACTCTGTAAAGAGCTAATATGGTTAGGTGGTTTAAGTCCTGTGTTATGAAACGAGATGTCAGTGATCTGCCCATTGTTGGGCTGTGCTGATAAAGATGACAGCACTCAGTAGACTGATCATTCTGTATATAGTTAATTTCGCCAGCCCTGTCAAACGTGAATTACAAAAACACTTTCAGTACTCTGTGCAGATGATGACCGATAAGGATTAGCCTTCAAATGTGCTGGTGGAATATGAAGGTGGAATTCCTCTTTAAAGATAACACAGATAATTCATGCTTGATTGACTTACCATGCAAAATAAAATGTTAGTCAGTTAAACCTATTCAGCAGAGTAATGTTTACATTACGCTGTAGAAAGCATTTGCGAAGCAGCTGTTAAAAAGGGTCAACCGGTCCATTGCCACTCCTAGAAACTAATCTCTCTCTCTCTCTCTCTCTCTCTTTCTTTCTCTCTCTCTCGCTCTGTCTCTCTCTCTCCTCTCCACAGTTTTGTCTCCAGTATGGTGTCTCTGTACTACAGCAGTGACAGTGATGTGCAGCAGGACACAGAACTGCAGGCATGGATTAAGGATATAGTGGATGAAGGCTTTGTGGACCGTCCTGAGTTTGGTCAGTTCCAAGAACACACCACTGGTGTCAGACCAACTCATTTGAAGCCTAATCCTTATCTGTCATCAATTGCACAGTAATGAACAATTTTTAAAAAAATGGTTCTTCAAGGGTTCTTAAGAAAAGACATTGGTTCTATGTAGTACCATGAACACTCAAAGAACCATTTGCTTGATTAATTTCATGGAGAATGTGCTGTATATTTTGAAAATGGTTCTATATAGCACCAAAAGGGTCCTGCTGTTATTGCAATGTTAAGTGTTTAATAATAGACTAACCCCTCTTTGGTGCTATATAGAACCATATATAACACATTCTACACTGATGTGCCAAAAGTCATGGAATAGCAGTATGCAAATTGATTATGAAGTGGTGGTACCTCAGGGGACGTCTTGGGAATGCCCACACCTGTATAAGTTGTAAGGTGTTATCTTGTAAGTGAGGTTGAACACTGGCCAGTGTGCTCATGGAAAGGCGACGTGAATTATCAGAGTTTGAACGAGGCTTGATAGTGGGTGCCAGACGGGTGGGATGTTCCATGTGCAGGCATTGAACATTTCTTGATCCACAGTGTCCCGTGTGTACCGGGAATACATCATAGATGGCATTACCATCCACAGTGGACAGCGCAGTTGTCACCCACAGGTGACCGTGACTGGCAGCATCTGGCTATAATTGTCCATGCGAACAAACAAAGGACTCATATTCAATGCAGGAGGGCCCAAACATATATCTTGCTGGTCAGTGCAGGAGCAAAAGACCCACCAGAGTGCCTCTCTGTTTACACCACATCACCGGACACAGTGCCTCACCTGGGCTCGTGAGGTTGCTACCTGGACCCTAGAGGACTGGCAACATGTGGCGTGGTCCAATGAGTCACGGTACCAGTTGGTGGGGTTTGAGCATTCCGCAGACCCCTGGACCCCAGTTGTCAACAAGGCACTGTGCAGGCTACAGGTGGTTCCATACTGGTGTGGGGTGTGTTCTCAAGGCATGGGTTGGGTCCAGTGGACCACCTAAACATGTCATTAATTGGTGATCACTACGTTTCACTGCTTTGTTACCATGACTTCATGTACCCCCACAATGATGGGATATTCCGGCATTGGTTAGTGGAGCATTCTGATGAATTCTGATGAATAGTGTGGCCTGCACGTTCGCCCAACATCAAAGCTCAAATGAGCCTTTATGGGATATGGTGGAGAGGTCCATTCGCGCCCAAGATTCTGCACCTACAAATACCGCGGAGCTGTGGGTGGCTATCCAGATGGCATGGCTCAACATCTCTCCAGACTTTTTCCGTCCACTTGCTGCACTTCACTGGGCTAGAGGGGGTCCTACATGATATTAGTTCCTGTCCCATGACTTTTGGCAAGTCAGTGTATGTCAGTCTGAAGAACCATTTCACAACACAAACATTTAATTAACTGCAAATCGTTCTTTGAGTGTTCATGGTTCTATATAGAACCATTGTCTTTACTAACAAGCCCTTGAAAAACCATCTTTTTTTTAAGAGTGAATATGTTCTTGTAATTCATGTTTGACAGGACTGTCTAATGAACTGAAAACAAAAGAGGAGCTGATCACTCTGCTGAGTGTTGTCATCTTTACCACCACGGCCCAACATGCAGCAACCAACAATGGACAGGTAACTGACATCTCTTGTTTCATAACACAAGACCTAAACCACTTACCTATATTAGCTTATTTGTTATTAATGAGTATTAAGTATAAAACCGTGTGTCTGAAATAGTAACGAAAAGGCTGTTAAGATACATTAAAGGAGAATTGTACTCATTAAAAAAAATATGCATAATTAAATAGTTAAGATGTAAACAAAGTCATTCAGAGTTTGATGCAAAGGGCTCCATTCTAGAGTAAGTTACCAAGTCCGAAAGTACACAGCGTTGGTGATAGGAACCAAAGTCTGAAGACTGTGCCGTTTTCAAGAGCTCCCTCAAAGAAAGTTTTTACGTGTAACGGTTACGTATATGCTGTTTGATGCCTGAAACATTGTTCTATGACAGTTGTGAGAGAAGAGTTTGGCCTAAAACATAATTTTTAAGCTATTCTTGGTGGAGAAATACATGCAGGATGTTCTAAGGCAAAATAGTGCCCAATCAAAAGTTTACCATCTCCAATGTACACATAAAGCCTCAGAAGACGTGTGGGTTCAGTGGTCATTTTTACAGTAAATAAATTGGCTATATGTGTTGTAGACATTGTGACTTGGTTCGTATCACCAGAGTCTGTCAATTCCTTTACAATTAGCCGTTTCACACTGAATTATGTTGTTTACATCTCAACTATGGAATTATGCAAAAATTTGGAGTGGAATTTCCCATTCACTTATGTATATTAATGTAACAAATGATTTACTTCCAAGACATTTTGGGCCATTGCTATTGGTCCATTTATCATAAAATCTTCACACAACATAAAGAGCAGCTGGTGTTTTCAAAAGATTTAAAATTATATCAACAAATAATTTGAAGTGACGATGACTGTTTATTACATTTCAATAAGCCTTCCATGTGTTTTTTTTTATGCATGTGTATCATTTTTTTGATACAAATAGTCAGTATAGGCAGTATTTTTTGTTCCATTCAGATTGTTCAAGTTGTCTTTTTTTCCTCTGTATGTCAACAACAGTTTGATTGGTGTGCGTGGGTACCCAACACTCCTTGCACCATGCGCCAGCCTCCGCCTACAGACAAGGACGCGGTCACTATGGGGCTGATCATTGACACGCTGCCAGATATCAGCCAGTCATGTGTGCAGATGGCGATCACATGGCATTTAGGAAGGGCTCAGCCAGATGCAGTGAGTCAATATTTCTGCAAAATAGTTGTCTAGCCCTTTAAACTCCAATGGTCTGTATGTGGGCCTTTTAGTTTCTCATGCTCATTACTATATAACTTACATATTGGAAGAAGAGCAGATAACTTACATAGTAGTTACTGAATCCTTCATAGCAGTTACAGAATGATAAGCCTAGAGTTTAAGGGCTCAAACAAGGTTTATCTGTGTTATTACAATGCAGGGCTGTTAGCTCTCAGAAACAGGTTGCCACCGTATTAATTTAAAAAACTTAAATCTTACAGTCTGAATGGCTAACTGCACACAGTCTCTTCAGTTATGTATAAAGCTAATTATTAACATTTTTATTCACATTTTAATGCACTATTTGCTTTTATTTTACCTTATTTCTGTCCTCCTTCTCTCTCCTTCTCTAATTCACATGCTCAGATCCCCATGGCGCAGTACGTGGAGCAGTACTTTGTTGAACCAGCAGCTTTACAGGTGATTGAAACCTTCAAGCAGGAGCTGAAGGACATCGAAGAGCAGATTGTAAAGCAGAATGAGGGCCTGGAGCTCCAGTATCTCTACTTGTGTCCCAGCCGAATAGAGAACAGCATTACAATATAGAGAGAACCTCAAGGGCTTATTTTACTCTGCTTGGGGAATTCTGGGATTTTCTGATTTTCTGCTCAGGATACAGCATCACTGTCAGAGCAAAACCATGTATCTCCAGAATTGTGACTTTTCAGGAAAAACTTAACTTGTAAGATATTTTTTCAAAATAATTGTAGACCATTTCTATTGGTCAGTTCACCATGAAATTCACATTATGTGAAAGCTATCTGATGCTTTCAAATAGCGTATAAAGAGAAAAGACAAAACATACATAGTCACATGAAAAAGTGTGAACACCCCTGGTCATATTACATTTTGTTGGTAACACATCCTCCACAGTAACGTAACTTAAAAATGGCATTTGCCTGATCATTTTAGAACACAATTCCTATTTATTAGCTGAATTTAACACATTGCAAAAAAATAAAACATTTTAAATGCAGCATAACTTCAAGGCTTTTTGTAATCAATATCCTCTTGCATGCACCTTTAACATTACTATTCCATAAATGGACATGGCAAATCCTATATTTTGTGGTAATGTATTGCTGTCTATATCATATTTCTATATTACTGGGATCTATCAGTCTCAGTTAATGAATGTTTAGTCAGAATCAGTAACTTGGAAATGCTGTGATGCCAGGGTACAGTACCAGTACCAATAATCTGCTGTGAACATTTTAGATAAAATTACAACCACATGATATTCATTTTTACATGTTTGTATTTACTTCTCAATAAAAATGTGGCAAATACATCATGTATTTTTCATACATTCTGCAGGTAGGCCAATACTGACACCAACCTAACTCACAGTGGCACTTGTTTCATTTTTATACATTGAGAAATTTAAGGCAGTTGGTCCAAAGGCAAGTAAGGAATTAAAACAACAGATGGCAGTGAGGTACACTGCTTCACACCCTGAATACAGCAAGCCTCCAGCCATGAAGATCTCACTCATAAGTAGGACTGGGCAATATGACAATATTTACTGACAGTGTGATAAATTACAATATGTCACTATATGCTTTTCATGAATATCATCAGTACTGATAGAACACTGACAAACTGCATGTTTCATTACAAAAATAACAAAATTATGCCTGATGAACTGGATTTTGTGTAATACAGTTTGAGAAATGCTAAATAAAAACAAAAATCAATGTATTCATAGATTTTGATAGCATTTTTAAAATGTGGTGCCTTTGGTTCTTTTTTGTCCAATAGCTGTCTAAAAATAAATACTGTGACACATTGTGTATCGTGAAAATTTCTTCAATATTATATATTCAATAATATCAGTGATATATTTTTGTCATATT
The DNA here is from genome assembly GCF_904425465.1 of Colossoma macropomum. Classification (NCBI taxonomy): domain Eukaryota; kingdom Metazoa; phylum Chordata; class Actinopteri; order Characiformes; family Serrasalmidae; genus Colossoma; species Colossoma macropomum. The sequence goes on along the minus strand of NW_023495247.1, from coordinate 13,031 downwards.
GCCCACCACTATTCAAAAGACTCTTGTGTTTTGTTAAAGCTGCACTATGTACATTTGGGGGATTTGGAGACCCCTCTGGTGGAAATGTGTCATTTGTAATGTCAGCTGTGCTTCAGACCCCTCTCCCGAGCAGATGAATCTGATAACTGTGAGTGAGTTTAAGGAGGATTATATTAAAAAAAACAAAACAAAACAAAAAAAAAAAACCCACTGTCAAAACTCAGTGAAGGACATGCTGTCATCAACTACTGTCACCATATCTTTGTCATCATATCAGTACGATAGCTTTTACATTTGTTACAAAAAACATCACGATGGACTCTTTTTGAGTCTGTACGGATGACATTACTATATAAAGACGTATGAAGTGGTCCAAAAACTCACACAAAATCTGATCTAACACCTCTAACTCAAATGATTTTTTACAGGGTGACTGAAGCAGCGCACTATATAGTGTGTTTTTTTCGGCTCAGCAATGTTACTTCTTTTAAATTTAACAAATATATATATATATATATATATATATATATATATATATATATATATATATATATATATATTTTATTTTTTTCTTACACAGTGCAGCTTTAAAAGATCTTTTGCAGAGACAAACAGGCACAGAGAAAACTTGATCCTTAGGGTCTGATTACACCTTAAATAATTACCTCCAGCATTATTATAGCATGAGTATATGCATCCATAATGAAATGCACCAAAAATGGACAATACAATAAGGTCACTTTCATTAGGCCTAGGGTTGTGCTTAATCCATTACATGGTGTTAACGCACAAGATATTCATTGCGTTTATTCATTCGGACATTATAGAAAGACACGATTCCAATCACCACATAGATTCCTGCAGCGATGAAGCAGTTGTAGCCGACTTTGTTGTAAATATCGTAAACATTCTGGAGTGGGTTTTGCCTGCAAAGAGAAAAAGTTCATTTATAACTGAGATAAGGAACATTTCATCTTTGGCACTAACAAAAAAAAATTAATAGCCTTTGAGCTCATTCAATGAGGTATCTTAGCGCGGTGTGAGTGCATTGTTACATAAGAAATTACTCCGTCTGCACGTTTCACTGCCTTTTCTGCTGCACTCTAACTCCCAGAAACTCTCATCCAATAACAGTACCTGCTGCCCACAAGCAACAGAACAAGCTTTTGAAGTTACTTCTAGACCAAGTTTTTAAGTCTGCTAAGCATGAGAGCCCTTTATTACACCTCCTTTCCATGGTGAAAGAGGAAGAGCGCAGTAGGGGAACTCACTTGTTGTGCATGTACTCCTCCGGGATTGGCACATCCTCAAACAGAGTGGCTGAATGAGTGGTGAAGAAAATCCCCAGCAATGCCTAAAGGAAGAGCAGATAAAGTGTTTCATGAAGACATTTCTCCTAAATAACTGGGCAGATACACTCAGCTTTGGATTTTGTGAAGAATCACCAGTCTCATTTGGCGAGTGGTTTTAGCTTAGCTTAACTCAAATTTCTTTATGTCAAATTTAACTTGAATAAGTGAAAATGTAACTCGCACTAGTAAAAATTTAATTTGGTACATCAAACTCAACTTCTCAAAACATGGTTCATGACACGTATACCAATATTTAGTTTTTCGAAGGTTTGATAAGTTGGAACAGACAGAAAAAACAGGGTAGGGCCACATATGAACACACTGATTTTTATTTCAAGTTCACAACTTACTGTGCTGCACATGATCCAATTACAAATAATTATGCTCTCTTTTTAATGAAACATTAGTTACGTTAGTGAAGTTAAGTCAAAGTATTGTAGTCTAATTTATCACAATACAATAAAATACTGTCTTCTAATTATTACACGTTCAAAGTGAATTTCTCTACTAGCGAAAACTGACTTTGCATATAAGAAACTGCATGAAGTATGAAAAAGCTGTGGATTAAAAGCTAAACACGTTAGTTCATTGTTTAGCCTTGTTTAGTTCTTTCTCTTCTTTTGTTTCAACCCATTGTAGATCCTGTGTTACAGCTTAACAATTAAACCACACAGACTTCCAGAAACACAAAGTCACGTGATTCCCATTTTCTATTTTCAAGTTTGCGAATAAATACTTTGTCTACTTAAGAGCTTTGTTTGGAGCTTTTTAGCTACATATTTGTCGTTCAACACATTTTAAAGTATTAGACGGGACTGAATGAAGTTAAAAAGTCTACACTGTTCTTACCAGCATGATAACAGCCCAAACACTCAGAACCAGCCCGCACGCCGCGAGCTTCGGTCCACAGCACGAAGCTCCAGCCATTTCTCAGTAAATACCCCGCAGTGTTCCGATATACCGAACTGACTCTCAGCGCTGAGCGGAAAGATACACTTTAAGTTACCGTCATTTATACATTTAAAGGCTTTTCTCTCAGACTCAGACCAGACCGACTACAGTCACCCGCTCCGATCAGCTGACTCTGAGGAAGCGGAAACGCACTGCAGGGCTGCCTTCACTGGAGCCCGGAGTTTGAAACCGTTCATGACACACAGCGCGATTTTCCAGCTCACATTCAGGCGAAGATGAGTTCAGAGATCTTTTAAAAGGGTCCTTTATTTTTAGACTACCTTTCAGGATCATCTGGGGTTTTCTTTGTTTGTTCGGTTGTTTTTTCAGTCTTTCTCTTACAGTCCTACATTAGGACAACTGATCCTTTTCTGATTTATTTCTTTATTTGTTCATTTTACCACTACCGGCCACAAAATAAGATGATGAAAAGTTTCTAAATAGCTGTTTTCGTTATTCTGTTACAATCTGTTCATCTTATTGAATCATTTGTCACTAAAATGAACATTTAAAACACTGACATGTAAAGACTGAATCCATCATATTCAGACTGTAAAGGCCCCCTTAAAGAGCTGTTTTATGAGTAAAAGTCTTCTAGTGGAACAGTCTGTTCATTTTCAGTCATCTTCAGGACACTAACAGTCTTCCCTGAGGCTGTGTTTTACTGCTCCTGATGACTGAACTTCTCAGACTTGTGCAGACTCGCTGTCTCTGCCCACGTTCAGCAGCCATTACTTTTATTTGCTTTGTTTTGTTTCTCAGGGAATAAGTCTCAGTCTGAAGACTGAGTGTGGTGGTCTGCTCTGCTCGGTCCAGCTGTGAAATCAGTGGTTGTATTTCAATGGTCTGGGGGATGTGAGGAAGAACAGATTCAAACTGCAGTGAAAGGCTGAAATCGGACACCTGATGGTTCTCCTTTCAGACTCCTCGCCCTTTCTCCTCCCCTCACGTTCCCCTCTGACAAAACGTTGCGAAATTCCTCAAGTTTTTAGCTCGTCCTCAAGATTTTCGTGGCATCTAAGTTAGCTCAGTACTAACGGAGCCGTTTGACATAAACATTAAGGTTTTGTGGCTAAGCTGTGTGAAATCTGAGGAGGTATAAGGGGGGAAAACCGAAACGTGGGCTGAGAAAAAGTGTGAAAACAACGAAGGAAGACTCGGAGGGCGCCTAACGGGACGAAGAGCAGGAGAATAACTTTTGGAAAACTATGGGAACATAGGCTGGATTTATCGACCAATTTGACAGCACAGAGATCACAACTGCTGCAGTAAAGTTCCTCCTGCTGTCTCAGGTAGGCCACCTGGGTTTAAGATTAACGAAGCTACTCACAAAAACTTAGAACATGACAGTTCTTCAGTACTACGTGGCTAAACTAGGCAGGGCCAGACTAGCTCTGACTGTTAGAGGGAAAAAAAGTTTGAAAAAAAAGTTTGAAAGTCTCAGTGCTTAAGAGCTTAAACTTTATACATAGTTGAAACGTTTAGACTTACCATATATTACATATTTAGTATATATTTTACATGTATTTATGTGTGTATAAATAGAGGTGGGTAAATGTTAGATTTACTCAGTTACTCAGTACTTAAGTAACATTTTGATGGATTTGTAATTTTTTTAGTATTTTAAAATGATGCTTGTTTTTTCGTGCTCGTTTATATTTGTGAGGCATCGCATTAGTATTTAGTTATTCCCTTTGTTTGTCTTTGATTTCATTCTGTTATTTTGGTGACATCACCTGTGCTGCTTAGTAACTGGTCACACTTTTGACTCCTCAGGGTTATTTTAGATACAAAGAGAGAAGAATAGAGCAAACTTCAAACTTCAGTTTGGTCTGGTACTTTTACTTCAGTAATTATTTTAAGTAACCATATATTTTTCTGAATTTGGGTATAGGCTACTCTACCCACCTCTGATTAGGTGTGTCAGAGCAGGGAAATCACCAAATCATGCCAGATCCCCTGCAAGATCATCCACTGTTCAAGTAGAGAGTTTCTCTAATATTATTTTGCAAATCATTCACATCAAGCCTGTTTTTACAAACCCATCATCACTTTTGGGGCTAAACAAGTCAGAGCATGGTTTTACGTACATCTCAGTGAGGTCTGCTTTCCCAGATTTTACAATATTCTCTCCGAAATACTTTCATAATAAATGTCTTGAAAAACGTTTCGAAGTGTTGCAGGACCAATGGATGGAGAGAAGGAGAGAGAGAGGGAGAGAGGAGAAGAGAAAGAGAGTGATGAGACGGAGGAGGATGCTGAGGGAGCAGCCCTGGTGTGGCAGGAAGGCTACCCAGAAGATGACCTGGACTTACCCATCATGCACTGGGAAGCCCTGAGCTTGCGAATTGCAGAACTTGAGAGACAAGAGGAGGAGCGAAAAGAGAGGAACAAGGTCAGTTTAAAAAAGGATGTGAAATTCAGAGACCCCTCTAATGTGTATGAGATTGTGTATACTAGGACATTGGGCACTCTCAGAAAAAAAGGTACTAACCTGTGACTGGGGTGGGGGTAGATCTTTAGTACCTTTAGTTAGGGAACATAATTGTATCATATTCCATTGAAATTACATTTCATTAAGTTGTATTGACTCTAATACTCTGTTCACTCCAGGTTTTTCATTATATATTTCTATTTTTAGACATTAAGTTATAAAAAGGTACAAATATGACCCTTTTCCCTAGGAAAAGTGTTTTTAAGGTACTTGGTTGCACCTAAAACCATTGCACCTTTGAGAGTACATTTACATTGTTTGTACACTGATGTACAAAAAAATGTATCTGCACAGCACCTTTTTTTCTGACTGTGTATGTCTCTGTACTGATATGAGTATGTATGTATGTATGTATGTGTATATATATATATATATATAATATATATATATTTAAGGATATTTATATTTGTTCTATTGCTATTTGTTGTATTTGTTCTTCGTGTACTTGTTTAACAGACTGCTGATTTGAATAACATATTCATCAGCCAATCAGCAGTCTGTGTTTTTTTAACAAGCATGCTTGTTCACTCACTGATGTTGATAGGACTGCCTACCTAGGTGTTGAAATTTGGTATTTGGAATTTTTATAGTCAGTACTATAAAAGTATTGAATTTCAATACCCAGCCCTAGTATACACATGTGTAAAAGTGCTGGAAAACTGTGTGAAAATGCTTATTACAAACAGTAGCAGGATGACAAAATGATAGTATTTGTATTTACGTATATCAACACGTTTACATCACTGTATTATACAGCTGGTGTTTATATGTATACTGTATTGTTCATTATCGCTGCTGTTGGAAAAAATCTCCATTATTTTCATTTTTGAGTTTTTGACATAATTTGAAAATAGCTGTTGCCCTTTATATTGTGTGTAACTTTCAGGATGAATGGACAAAAATTACCAAATTTACAATTTTCAAAATTAGTTTTGGTTACGTTGACTTATATTAAAAGCAAAGTATGTTTTTTCCTTCTCCTGTAAAGTTACTATTTGGGAGATGCGAGGTTTTCTTCTGACAACAGTGTTATATAATGTAGCTAAATATCTGTTTCTGTATATCATTTTAAGGATCTAGCCAGGTGGACAGAAGGTTGGCCAGAGTTACATGACCTTAGACACAGGGACCCCTGTGAGGATATGGAGGACAGTCGTCTGACTGCCTTAACATCACGGTACACAACAGATAAACTCTCTTCTCCTCCATTTATTTATTCACTGCATTGTGTGGACTTTATGAGTTCTACCTGTTTTTTTACAGACTCCAGAGTCATATGAATCTTCAGCTGTGCTTCATCAACAACAGCGAGAGCGAGGACGAGGAAGATGAGGCAAAAAAAGAGGTTTCTTTTTTTGTATAATGTTTCTCCAAGGACACTTAGAACAGCAGTGGACAAACACTGCCATTAGTGTTCAAGTTAAAAAGTGTCTTTTATTAAGCATGTGTACATGCATTGCCACTATTACACCCATTACTTTCCTATTCTTTTTCTCCGTGTATATATAGTAATATGTATATTTAATCACTGTTTAATCACTGTCCAAACTAAACTGTTAATTTCTAAAACACTAACTTTTCAGAAGAAGGAAATAAATGTTCTTAACGTTTAAGTTAATTTGATTTTAGATCTGTAAATTTTGTTGCAGTTCATTGTGGACCATAGGCTGTGAAACGTTCGCACATTGTAAGGAGCAGATGGTGTTTTTCAATGGTGTGAACCAAAGAAAATCAAGGTTTTGATGTGATATTGGCAATGTGAATCGTAGTTGTAACTATTACCAACTCAGCTGAATTATTGTAAGAATGTGAAAAATAGTGCGATTAGAAAAAAATGTACTGGGGGATGTATATCATCACCGTCATAAAAAATCTCTGAAACAGTAGCTTTGTAAGAAAAGGAAAAACATGTTTAACTTGAACACATGCTAAAGTAACAAGATCATTTTGGGCCATTTCTATTGGTCAATTTATCATAAAATGTTTACACAATGTAAAGTGTATCAAGCATTTTCAAACAGTGTTAACAAAATAAAAGTTAAAAGATTTTGATCTGATATATATGTAATAACTGTAAAACAAACAAACAAAGTGTATTATGGATAATAAATGTTATTGTTATCAAAAAAAAAAACTAGAAATCTCTGAGAGGGTGTCTTTATAGGAGAATAAAAATATGCTTTAAATTTAAATGTACATTAATGAAAATTATGTTTTATCTCAAGTAATTTTGGGCCATTTCTAACAGTCCATTCATCATGAAATTTTCATACAATATAAGGGCCAGCTGTTCTTTTCAAATAGAATAAAAAATGAAAAAAGCTAGGTTTTCCAATAACAGAAACGATGTACATCTCTCATTTTACAGTTGGTGAAGCAGTGTGGGAAGAGTAGCAGTGGGCAGGTCCAACAGCCTCAGCAGGGTTCCAGCACTGTGACCCGCAGTAAAGCCAAATCAGGAGGGTTCAAGAAAGAGGTCAGGGCTGCTCTCAACATGCTTAGAGACAAGCTGAGGTTGGAACAAAAACAGGTACGTCTGCGGCCATGCAGTGACCTCAAGCTGACAAGATCAAGTGCTCAGTTTTAATGCTGATTCTCTAAGTCCAAAGCACTTTTCATTCTTCCTCTTCTTATTATTGCTCTGGTTGTTTCTATTATTGCTGTTACCTGTGTGTGTAATGCATGTGTGTTTGAGTAAGTATGAATGTTGACTGTTCTGTTTTAGACCATACCCCCCAGTGATGCAGTCAAACAGAGAACACGCTATAAACGCAGTGACTTGCAGAATTTCAGCCTGAAGGAGCTGAATGCCCTGAAGACCACACTAAGCAAAGACATTCACAGTAAGTGTTTTTTTTTAGTCTGAAATTCTATAAGGTTCCCCAGTATTGCTGAATAACACATTTCAGTGTTGTTTTTTACATTTATAAACATTTTATGAGAAATACTGCTGATCAGACACAGCATGTAAAGTTCAGCTCAACATTTTTGGCAAATAACTACATTTATGTACAGAAAATATTTTGAGATGTTGTTTGTAGTAAATAGGCTTGTTGTGAGCCCAACTCAGCAAAGACGAATTTCTACACAGGCTCTTTATAACAGCAAACAAGGGAACTAAAAGTGAACTTCCACCATTTTTGAAATTTCTGTATGATTCAGCCATTGAGATATGAATGTAGTCAATCAGAGTGGTTTGATGTGAAATGGTTCATTGTAGAGAAACTAAGTGATTTGGATTTCTTTACATTGGTAGTGATAGAAACCAGGGATTATAATGTCTAAAATGCAAATATAGGCATTTAATTTACTATCTAGAATGACTAGTAAACCTACGTGTGTCTTCCGAGTTTTATATGCAGTGTTGATAATGCTAAAATAGTACTAAATCTGAAACAATAGGTTTGTACTGGGGACTATGTTGCCTTGCAACACCCTGCATATAGCCCTGCATAATAGTTTTAGCCAAAATCTGATTTAAACACTATCATGTCAGTTATCAGGCAGCTCATTCCTAAACATTTCATGCAAGAACTTTATGTGAAGAAGCTTTTAAGAGGCATTAAACACTTCAGACGTCTGGTTCCTATCACAACAACTGTGAACAATTCTGACTCTAGCATGGGGCATTTCACATCAAACCACTTTGTTTTTCATCTTAAATGTTTAGTTATAGTGAAAGTCTGAAAGGTTGGTAGAATTCTTCTTTTGAGAACAGTATGCAGGCAGATGTATTTGAATGCAGTTACATGAAAAGTGGCACTACAGTGTTTTCCACATATTTCACTGTTTATTTACAATCAGTTCAAAGCAAATTTCTCATAAACTCTTGACTTTCCAAGTGGCATAATCAGGTAGAGGGGTTGTGCCAGCACAGTTCAGTACCATTTTATGAAACAGAAAGCATCCAAATAAATTTAAACACATCGTTGTCTGCCAGCATATCAATTAACCACAGATCTAACTAGGAAGGATATTGCTATGCTTCACACCTCCTTTGTTTTGAGGTATCACGCATGCTGCTACGTACTGACTTAGCAACTTAGCAAATTATTTTGGAATAACTTACAACATTTGTTTTGTGCACTACATTTGACTTTTAATGTCCATTTTAAATGGGACTTATAGGGAAACTGCTTAGACACATCTTTGTTGCACCACCGACGGCTTACAGGGTAGGCGTACCTGACAAAACAGCCAATGAGTGAAGATTTAAGGCAACTTTTAAAAGTGTGTATTTGTATAGTAATGCAAGTGACTAACTTTGTGTTTTATGACAAAGTAGGCATAATTGGGCCCGTTTAAGTGGATTTAGGGCAGTGCATCTTGTAATTGAGTATACAATTATGTGTGTGTGTGTGTGTGTGTGTGTGTGTGTGTGTGTGTGTGTGTGTAGAAACAGGCAGATTCATACAGCATGAAGCCATAACATACACCGAAGCATGACTTATCTTTCACTGTTAACATGGTTTTATCTTTGTGTTTATGTGCATGTCCATAGACCTCAGCTCAGAGTTAGTGGGACGGCTTCTTACAAGGGACCAGCTGAGGACCGAGCAGGATGCCATGTTACTGGAGATACAGGATATGACATCTCTGTGATGTCAGGCAGAAGAGGGCACTTACTTCAAGGGATGAAAGTGATGCTGCCACCATGAACCTACAGACCTGGGAGATCTGCCTGGAAGAATGAAACTGTACTGTGAAAAGCTTCACCACTCCAAAAGACTGTTTCTATTGCACAGATTTGCGGTCATTTTAGTTGTGTTGTTATGTTGCTGTTGTTTTCTTATTTTGCTTTTTTTAAGGGTGTTTTAAGGCATTGATAAGCTGCTATTGCTGCCTATGGAGCAACCTCTTTCCAAAATCCAATTGTTTTTGACAAATCATTCTTTTTATTATTTTTATTCCAGTTCATTTACATGTACATCACATTTGCAGCATTTCAATGATGTATTGTATGTTTGATTTGATAGTCAATAGTTTACAGTCACACACAGACACTTGAGGAGCAAACAGATAAAGCAATTAACTCCAGAAGGGTTGACATATGTTACAGTATATTCTGCACCTGCGCTCAGTGCGGATGAAAATTGTGTAACAGTGGGATGATGAGAAGTGGGAGAAGAAATTTGCATGAAGTCTCACATGCTAAGATATGGGTCTTTAACACTACCTATAATAATTAAATGGCATTGCTATACATATCTCAGACAACTTGAGTGAATTCTTACTCTTTGTGGATGTTCTTTTTAATCTCCAGTATAAGATACAGTAAATTCAGTGTATGTTGTGTAGAGTAGGTTCAGTTTGTTTACATGAGAGCTTTTCTTTTAAAGGAGGACCCACAAAAGTTTTGAACACAGAAAATGCCAGGTGTGACCATGTGTATTTGTCATGCCTAGCCAGAGTTTGTATCTTCAAAAGGCCAGCTCAGCACAAATAGAGGAAAGAAGATAGACAGGGGGCGGGACCGATTATGAGGTGAAGGGAGACCGTGAAGAAGGGAGGGATGGAGAGACTGGTCCAACACAAGTCGGACAAAGAGCAGAGGTGAAGTGGAGCAACAGTTTACAGTGCTGGAGTGTGCTAAGAAGGAGCTTGATCTTACTGTCTTTTATATTCGCCTATGCTTTCTTGCCATTTACTCCGATGATCGGACAGTGAAATAGAGATGTTTCTGGTATCAGCACTTTTCCGTTTGAGATTCTTCAACAGACTGAAAAGGGATTCTTACCTTTCACAAAGCTGTATTCTAAGGAACTGGTAAGTCTTCCAGCTTGTATATAAAAGCATGCAAACACAGTGATCCAGGTTTTTAAGTGCAGTCTGATTCACTGCAGCTATATTGCCCTATTAGGCACACAGCCTGCCTTTTTACATTCTACTTTCAGCTTCATGGGCTGCAGTTTCTGAGAAATGTTATTCAGGCAACATATTGCTCTATATAATTTATATATTTTTTTCTGGAATTGTCTTACACCCCATTAAGAAGCAAATGGATGATTTACCATAACATGGTCGACTGACCGCTTTGCTCTGTTGACTTAATGTCTTATATGTTTCTTAAGAGCTGAGCAATATAACCTTTTGCCGAGTAGCTACTCAGCAAAATGCTCAGTCTACTAGAAGGGCATGATAGCCATGGCATGGCATCTATTTCAAAAAGATATTTGATGTTTGAATGCATCCAGTGGAGCATACAAAGTAAAGAAGAGCTGAAAGAGCGCAAAGTCTTTTGACAGCAGTTGAGAGTAAAGACCCCATTTTTTGAATCTGAAAGGAATGAAGAGGACTGGCATGGGATAACAAGTGATGGTAAGAAGGACAGAGAGACGGACGGACGATGGAACACAGAGGGGAAGTGTGGTTACTGATTGATGAGTTACTGAAGTGAAAAGGGTCTGAATCAGCAGCATATACTCATGCGACAGCGCAAACAGCACCACAGATTGTGAAAGAAAGAGGGGGGATGGGGTGGGGGGAAAGAAAAGGAATCAGGTAAGCAGACAGAAGGGCAATTTTTGAATGAGGGGCAAAGATGACATTGAAAAGAACTCTTTAACTTCTGGATAACAACAATAAGCAACACCAATCAGCCCATTAAATCATGGTTAATTAATGCGATTCTGTATGTTAGATTACATTTATTCTAAAAACTGTACTATTATCTCTACAGAAACTTGTGGCAGACCTTGAGATTAGTGAGTCTGGACTATGGATTGAGGAATATTAAGACACATCCCAAAGTTTTCCATTGGAATCAGGGACTGGAGGTTTTGGCAAGGATGAAACTTCAACACTTCCTAAACAAGAGATCCCGAAGCAGCCAGAAATGGTGACAGGTGTGCCCACAGCCCTGTCGGAAAGAGGGCAAGGAGGTGACAACCTCCTCCTTTCCTCTTCAAACTCCTCTATTACTGCCTCTTGCAACATTGACGAGTCCTACAAGTACATCTTTCTCCCTATTTGTTACTCCTTCACATTTGTCTTCAGCATCACCCTCAACTCTGTGGTGCTCTATCGCTCCTTTCGTCACACTAAGCACTGGAATGCTTCCCTCATCTACATGGTGAACTTGGCCACAACTGACTTCATGTATGGCTTGTCCCTGCCATTCCTGGTGGCCAGCTATGTCATGCGTGACAACTGGGTGTTCGGAGACTTCATGTGTCGCCTGGTACGCTTCCTCTTCTACTTCAATCTGTACTGCAGCATCTTTTTCCTCACTTGTATCTCTGTGCATCGCTACCTAGGCATCTGTCATCCCATGAGGACCATCACCCTGGAGACCAAGAGAGCTGTGAAGGGCACTTGCGTTCTAGTGTGGGTTGCTGTCTTTGCTCTAACTTGCCCAATTTTCCGATTCGCACAGACAGAGTATCTTCCCCGTCGAAGGAACGGTGGAGCGGAGGCAATTGTGAACGACGATGCCACAAACCTAAGTGTGGAGGGGTTCCAGAACTGCTGGGACGATGCTATCGATAAGGAGTTTCCGGACTATGTTCCTTATGGGATAACCCTTCATCTCTTGGGTTTCTTTCTGCCTTTTAGCATCATTGCCTGGTGTTATTCACGTGTAGTTATGACGATATTCCGAACACTGCACTCCCAACCTCCTGCCAATGGACCTGGGACAAAACGTGAAAGCAGGGCAGGGGCAGAAGGTATGTCGATCATTCTGGGGGCTCACTCACCTTATGTGAACAGGCGTCGGAAGTCCATCAAGACCATCATAACCATCACTCTCCTCTTTGCCCTTTGCTTCTTCCCCTTTCATGTGACCAGAACCATATTTTTGGTGCTTAAAGTTACCAGCAGGGTGCAGTGCCATACAATGCAAATGGTCTCCATTTGTTACAAAATCACTCGCCCGCTTGCCTCCTTCAATGCCTGGCTCAATGCTTTGCTCTACTTCCTCACCAAGGAAAAAAGTGCGCCCTGCTGCCACAAGCCACAGCCCTCCCAACATGGCCTCCTCTGGCCTTTGAGGATGTTGGGAAAAGGAGGGAATGGAGAGGATGAAGCTGAAGAGGCAGGGAACCATAAAGACAATGAATTCAAGGAAGAAAACAACATATTCAAAGATCTACCTTGAGAAAAGCCTGAATTCCAGAGAAGACATCAAAAATATAGGATGTTTTTGAGGTGTTAGCACCATGAGTTTACCTGGTGTATAGTCAAATGTATAAATGTAAACTTGTGGATTTGCCTTTAAACTCTTTAAAATTCTT